>NW_020448108.1:497894-816877 GCF_003343035.1 Apteryx rowi | reverse complement strand
CGCCGTGCGCCGTCGTGTTGGGGACGGAAAGCGCGGCCGGCGGGTCGCTCGGCGGCAGGCTGGGAGCTGTAGTCCCGGCTCCCCTTGCCGCCCCGCGGCCTGCGCCGCCCTGCGGGGCGCCTCGTCGGCGGGTGCCCTGCGGGCTGGGGGAGCCCGGTTGGGGTTGGGGTTCGCCCGCAGAGCCGCTCCGCGGCCCGGTGCGGTGAGCGGTAGGCGGGCCGCTGGAGAAGTGTGCGAAATCTCGAAGACCTGTTTTTCTTTTCCTGCTTCTCCTGCCCTTGAGGAATAAACAGTAAGATAATGCACGAGCCAGCCGAGCGAAAAGACCCTTGGCTGTTTTGAAATAGTAGGTTTGGCAATGAGCTTAATGTTATCGCCAGGGATGAAGGGCAGAAGAAATAGTTTGAGCGTATTTCCGAAGTATTGGCCTTCAGATCTAAGGCGCTGCTGTGTGCTGCGTAACTTGCTGCTTTTGTTTTCTGCTGACGTCCACGAGGATAATGTTCCTGTTCTGCTCCTTGGGTCAGATGTTCCTGGAGCTCGGTTGCGTGCAATATGGGATGCTGCAATGGGGGAGATGTCTCTTATGTCACCGGAAAAACAGGATCTCAAGGTGGAGTAAGAAGGATCTTTAAGTTACACTGATCCTTAAATCTGAGGACACAAATCCGAAGCTATTTATTCCACTGACAACTGGGATAAAGTGCCGTCATGACCACAACTGGCCTCACACCTGCTGTGATCCAAGAAATTTGTCTGTCCCTTTTACGATGCTGACATGTTTCCACTTGGTGAAACTGGTCACTGCGAGAGCGCCTGTGTGTAGATCCTCTGCATTTATCTGTGTGGCATCTAGCTTCCCAGCTCCCACATCTGACCTTGCAAAATATTGGTTCTCAACCATGTATCTGTCGCTGTATAGCCATTTGTGTTAAACTGCTCTGAAAGGAAGAATGACCTTAGGTTAAGATTCCTGTTAATAATTAAATGATGTCATTCTGGTTAGTTGTCCACTAGTATCCATACAAGCTGTAAAGAACTGTATTTCAGATCAGAGAAGTTTTTATTCAAATGGTTAGAATCCTTTTCCTTCTTTTTGAAGGGAGAGGAAAGCTTTTTCCTAGTATTGTCTCTGTGAATGGGTGGAAAGTGCTGTAGTTTTAGGTAATAACTAAAGCTAATGGAAAAAGAAGTTGCTCAGGTAAAGGAGTGCATAACTGAACCACTGCCTTGTAGACCTACTGTCCTTTGTTTGATACACATTAAATAATCAAATTGCATCATATTTCAAAAGAAACCTGATCTTCTTTAGGATCATGAGTATTCCCAAAATGGCAATAATAATAATTATTAGTTTTAAACTGGAAAACCACTTTTCCCTGTTTTATGTATACATTGCTATAGGAAACTTTGATCTGTAGCTCCAGTCAAAAAGATAAGCTTTTTGCTCTCTGCTTAAACCTCTTATGAGGATGCTTATCACTTAGAGGACAAATTACTTGAAAGCAGTGTAAAAATGAACGTATGGCAGCTTAGAAATGAATGCCAGTTCAGCAAATTGGCCCTAAAGCTTTAAGAGCTCAGATGCAAACGAATGGAAAGTAATCTTCAGTGAGTATAGTCAGCCATTTGAATAGAGATCCTAAATCTGACATACTGTGAAAATTTTGGATTTCGGTATGCTGTTCAAACTTTTATATTAACTTTTGTGTAAAATGGGAGAATAGGATGAAGGAAGAATAGGATGAAAAAAGAAAAATACTTCTCCCCTACCAACCTTCCCCCTCAGATCTTGTAAAATAACCTGGTGATTAGTCCACTTCCATAAATGCTCCCTTAAGTGATTTGCCTACAGGCACATAATGAATTACTAGTAGAACCAGGGATAGTACCAGCAGATTTTGACTCCCTGTCTGCTTCTATGATCATACTGAATATAGTTTCTCCCAGAGTCTAATAACATTTGAACAAGAATTTAACTCCTATTTTAGTAGTGGGCCAATAAATAAGAATCAGTTTGATTTCCTAACTTTATCCTTTCTTCTGCAACCAGAATAATGCAGAAACAATTGCCTAACCCGGAGGTACTGAAAGCTATATTTGAGCTTTCGCTTTAATGAATATCTGTCCCTAAAACTCCTCTGTCATCCAGGTGGTGAAGTTGAAACACTCTGTATCCAGTGCTCTTTATTTGGTGTAGGACCTTTTGGAGAAAATGTTGGGTTTGCATAATTAAAGTAATTTGGGAGGGTTTTGTGGGGTTTGTTTGTTTTTATGAAGCATACTTCTAGAAATGCTTTAATGTAGTAGTCCTGCTGCATTTTTCTGTCAAATACAGTTTAGTTTCCAGGGAAAGTGAAAATAAATTCCCACTGCATGCACTGAATTTTCCTGTCCCACTCTCTGTTTTGCTGAGGGCCCAGACTCTCTTTGGAGTTCCTAGGATACTCTGGTGTCAATTAGTTAAGTTATGATATACAATTAGCATGACATGTCCCAGCCTCACAGTTCCTTGAGTCTGTTTGCATAAAAAGAATGGTGAATTTTATACATGATACTCAATTACACAAATAAGCATTGCTGAGAGGTCAGTGCAGAATGGCTGACATGCTACATAGAATATCTTTAAATGCCATAGGGAGCTAATTTGTTATCTTGCATAAAGGCAGGGAGGAGAAGCTGGACACATGAAATGGAACTGAGCTCAGCTGAACTGAGAGCAGATTTTTTTTTGATAAAAAGGTGGAAAAACAGTGAGCTAGCTACCTGAGTAAAGCCAGGCATTGAAATAGTTCATTTCCCTGATTTCAATCAAAAAAAAGGGGGGAGGGGGGAAGCAGGTAGGGAAACTCCCTTGTTAAAGAATGGAAAACATTAAGCTATTTATTTATTTACTTCTTCTTTGTGCATCTTGCTCTCTGTTGTTCCCTTTGGCAAGCTACCATATGGCAGAGCCAGAAGAAGGGGCATGTAATGAGCAGGCTGAAGTTTTGCTGTTGGCATGAGTGACTGCAGGATCAGTTCTGAAGTTATGAGACTTAGGGATAAATCTGACCCATTGTAGCCCATGCCACAGGATTTGGAAGTTTTTAAAGCACAAGTTAAAGCCCTGCTGTTAAGGTGACTTTCTTGTAAAATTTGCATACTATACATTTTGAAATCTGTTGTTCCTTCTGTTTTTGCAAGACAACTGGTCTTAAGTACTGAAACCAATATTCATTTTTGTAATTTTGAACAAAGACTGGAAAGAACCAGAAGTGACACATGCATTTTCTCACAAATAGGTACCTGCATTGTCATGGTAACTTGAGGATTTCTAATTCCAAACACACCCTATCTGTAGACACAAATTGGACACTGGTGCTGGAAGCAGTGATACAAAGATGCATCTTGTTTTCTTGCCATTTTAGTTCTTTTACGTATGGTGAAATGAAAGGTCTCTTTGTATATAATGTCTGTTTTTAAGTTCTCCATATTTATATTCATTCTTTTGAAAACACATTTTCTGAAAAAACGCTGTCAAGTCAACTTGCCTTTCTGTTGCATGAAGAATACTGCACAGCACCAAGGAAAAAGAGTTGTGATTGTACCAAAATACGTGAATATCTGTTCAAAATTATGCATGAACTTAACCATAAGGATATTTAAAATAATTTTATTATTACAGTCGTGCAGTTCATTCCTTGCTTTTTTTTTTTAATGGTTAGTAAATGTTGATTACTGTAGTTGTGGTGTATTTATCATGTTTCTAAGACTACTTCTGTTAAACCAGTCGTGCCTTATAATGCAGTGGGAAAGCTTTTCCTGGGACTATGGTTGCACATACCTCATAACCAGATTCTAGGTGATGTATTGATCGTATTTCTTTAAACAAATTGCATCTAGCTTTCATGCTTGATAAAGGGAAACTCGCAAGAGTATCCCAACATAGTGAATTCAGTGATGAGCTGAATGATAGTAGTGAATTAATCTTATTTGGGTTCTTCCTTCTAAAACAGACTGACAGAGCAAGGGGGTTTCCACTGTGGAGTGAACCTAGAAGCCCACAGTGATCAGCATGGGCCCTGCTCTTTTCTAATGCTTCCGATGGTGCCAGAGTGCAAGATCTTTCTTGGGGTGATTTATTTAGAGCCCTGCATGATTGGGATCCTGACAGGCTTTCAGTTTGTGCTTCCAGTGAAGTCTCCTTCCTTTCCTACCCTTCTCTCTTTCATTCTGACTTTCTTACCAGGGTAAATAGAATAAACATGATAGTTTGGGGGGTTTTTTTTGATTATCTGGATTGTATTAAGAGTTAATCCTTGGCCTCTGACAGTGTGCTCTTCCCACTGCACCCATGTTTGCCAGAGTTAAGCTGCAATAGATTGACTGTGCAGATAATGTCATGAATGTATATGTATATAACTATATATACATATATATATACATATAACTAACTAATACAGTGAGTGCTCTAGCTGGGAACCAATGCTAAAGAAATATTACAGTCCTAAGTTTGGGATGAGGGTTTTGTGTGAGGTTTAGGAAGGAGAAGCCTTTGTTAAATCTCAGATCTCTCAAATACCAGCATTTTAGATGGGGGTAAAGTTCTACATTATTGACTCTCATATCTCTATTACTTCTTCCTTCAAAAGCTTCCAAAAAAGCTTTACAAATTATCTTTGTTAACAAAACATTGCATTAATCAACTTGTGAAAGGAAAATTTATAGAAAGTATGTCATTTGATGAACTGCATTTCAAGTTCAGTGTTGGCTAGCAAAGATGAAGTTTGAGAGGTGCAATGACTTTCTGTTTTTAAATTAAATGCACTTACTGTCAAGTTATGATGAGCTTGCTGTAGTATTAGTTTCAGATGCTAAGGCTTATTCAAAATGGGATTGTCATCTTTTCTATGGTATGTAGCAAAGCAAGTTAGGCTTCTTACTTTAAATATTTTTGTTATAATAGAACCTCATGGTCCTAAATAAGTTTACAACCCTGTTGTGGTAGGGGCTGTAAAACTAAATAGAGAAGGTTTTGGCTTCATTCTTAAAAAGTTGTAAAATGTGTGTTGTAGGAATGTGAGATGGATTGGGAGCAAATCCTTCGTCTTGTTTGATGCCTGTTTCAAATGCACAGTGGCCCACTTGCTTGTGCAGGTCTGAACAGGGAGGCTAGATAAATCTTGCGGGAAGACCTGAAGACACAGAGAGAAAAGCATTTGCCCCACACCACCTCCAGGTCTGTGATGGATGTGGAGGTGGGACTCAATATCTGAGTGTTGGTCTGCTGTCCTCTCTCCTGGATCAGCATGTGTTGTCCTTTAATCTTCTCGGGTTTATGCTCTCCAATAATGAACAGTATGAGCTTGAGAGATAGTCTTAATTGCTAGTGGGATAAAAATTGGTTGATGTACTATACTAGCGAAGGTTTATATTTCTACAGTCGCATTCCTTTTCTTTGTTTTCCTGTCCTGCGGCTATGGATACAGCCTGCATCAGCAGCATGGGCGAGTGACTTGGCGTTGATCCAACAGATTCCTGACCAAATTTCTTGCTACAGCCAGGTGACTAGTCTCCTTGAATTTGCTGACAAGTCCCCTCATGCTTACATTTAAGGGAAAGATACCTGATTGTGGTATTAGGGCTTAACTAACTAGACAGAAGTCTGGGAAGTACTAAGCATATTTCACAGCCAGAGTGAACACGGGGAATAGCTTCCCCCCCCCCCCCAATCTATTGTTATGACAATGCTGGTTGCTGCTTGTAATAACAGAAAGCTGGAGGAAGCTGGGAAGGAAGTAGATGCTTGCAATTTAGTACGTTTTTGCATTTCCTGTGGACAGGGATGTAGAGGTTTCTGTGCCTTTTAGAAGGTGTCTATTGTCCAGAGTCTATAATAAATGGCTTTGGAAGTAATTTCACTTGTATTTCCCTGCATTCAAGTATGATTGGTTGCCAGGTGAAGGAACGTGTTTTTGGGAAAGTTCCTCAGCAAATCAGTTTGAGGATGATGGAACTGCAGCAATCTACTGGTGTTCCAGGTCTGATGGGAAATAGTTGATGGTTTCATTAATGATTTGGATTATTTCAGCTGCTTAGGGTGTCCCAAGCAGGCTCCTAATGGTCATGAGACATCCTGGAGGTACTGGAGAGAGGAAATAATTCAGGGAAGTGAAATACGACACAAAAAGGCAGGTGAAGAGAGAAAGGAATTGTTGGGACTTAATTTTTTTTTTTATGATATAAGATAAATACCTCAAAGTTGCTGAGCAGCTGACAGCGCAAATGTTCCTTGAAATCTTTCTTAAACAAGAGATTGACTAGCAAATTATTTTGCATTATAGGCGCTGCAGAGTTCTGGCTTGTAGTTTGTCTTACAGTAAAATTTCATAGTCCTCTATCTTTCCAAGTGCCTGCCATATTTGTTTAGCAGAAAATAAAATGTTGAAAGTGATACGCTTTTGCTTAAACTGCAGCCAGTAGAGGAGGGATGATGCTGTGAGGATGCTTAATATAGGGATAGGGCAGATTAAAAAGTAGGACAGTAAAGGCTTTTGCAGTTACATAGTGGGAGGCTTTGTAGCTAGAGCTGTGTTTGAATTTGAACCTCCTTTTTGTCCACTGAAGGCCTGACTGTATGCCCTGAGTGACATATTCACCTGCATGTTCTCTGTTTAACTCCGCCCTAACTAACCCTAACTAGTGCTTTTTCCTTTTCTGCCTCTGGGGTTCTTCACAGCCTGCCCAGTGACCCCCTCTCTCCCAAAGGAGAGTACTCTTTGGTCTCCCTCTGATCTCAGCTTGCAACACATCACTTTCAGTCAGTCTTTGGGGGAGAGCTTTCCTCCTTGTAGGATGTCTTAAGACCTGTATTCCCTTCAGAAGCACTTACTTTCCTTGCTTTCTGTGAATCTGGCTTGCACTGCTGCAGTGCAGAGAAGAGAGGCATTCCCAATTTTGTATAAGAGCACTCCTCAGCCCAGCCATTGGGAGCGTTGCTGTGCCAGTGGTGTTCTGCTTTGCCTCTGGCTTACCTCTCAGGGCAGTTGCATTCTTGTGCCTAAAATAGTGACTCTTCCATTCTTTAGTGTAAAGACAGATGGTCCACAGTCCTTGTACTTGAGCTGCTGACAGAAGATTTTGACCTCATATGTTTCCCTGAAATGATCTCTTGCTAGCTTATTTAGAAGACAAATACTTCCTGCATTTTTTCTCTGTTCTTCTTCTCTTCATCTTGTAAAAATTGCAACTTCTATCTCTTTATTGACATTCAGTTTTTTTTAAAGTTCCTTCCTGGGTTTGAGGAGAAGACCTGCTGGTGGGAGGAAGATAGATGAATTCATTACCATACTCCAGCAGTTTCATAGAGCAATAACAGGAACTTTGTCTTTTAAGTTACAGCAGCACATCCTGTATTTCACAATTGCTGTCTCATTCTTGCTAATGATAATGATGTCTTTTAAAAACAAGGGTAACAAATTGGAACAAATCATTAATTAATTCAGTCAGGATTTGTATAGCTTCATAAAAATCTTTCTGGGTGATATATGTGGCTTAACAAAAAGCCAGTCAGAAAAACAGGTAAACCTGTGTCAAGATATCCTGTGAATGGCCAGCATTTAGGAGTGATTTAGTCTTGCTCTATCAGTAGCAAATTTACTTTGGAACAATAGTCTGAAGCTCTTGTAACTTGTTTCTTGTGCTTTCAGGTGCACAGCCTGTTTATTTGTATGCAGCTACCATGGTCCTGCTTGCCCCAAGTTTATAGCTTGTGCTTTGCCTGGACTCTTTCCTTTCTATGGTATTAGCTGTGCTCTTGGGCCTATTGTATGTGCTTAATGTTTTTGTTCTGTTCACACAGCATCTGCAACAAGGGAGTCCTGCTGCATGACTGGAACCCTAGATGTAACAAGAAGAATAACAAGAATTGGCCAAATCTTTTTGCCTTCTAACTATGAATTAGAGTATATGGAATGTTGTGGTCTGAATGCAGATCACAGCAAGCACTTCATTAAAAACTAGCAGCCTCACAACCTACACCTTTGCAGTCAGAGCAGAAACAGCACAGAATGACTAGAGATGTTAACCTTTCATTTTCCCTTTGCAGATGTTCTGGCTTTTAGTTGAAACACAGCATGGAGCAATGCCAAGGAAATCTTAATTGCTTCTGTCTTTGATAGGACTGGTCTGTACATAATTGTGCAGTCTAGTACGGGAAGCCATCAGGCTGGTTTCTGCCATCAACAGTTTGCTCAGTGAGTGTTAAAAATAGTAGATGGATCTGTGCTGAGTGCTGTTGAGCTGAAGTACTTTAAGAATTGTATACAGCGTTGCTTACAGACCCATTAGGGGATCTTCAGAAAAAGTTGTTTTCTTGTTGCCATAATTTTGAGTTTCAATGGGTTTCTCTTTTTTTTGAACTGCAGATCAACTTGAACGTGTGTTCTTGCGCCTCGGCCATGCAGAAACAGATGAGCAGTTACAGAACATTATTTCCAAATTCCTACCCCCTGTTCTCCTCAAGCTGTCCAGCACACAGGAAGGAGTTCGTAAAAAGGTAAGGGTGTGGTTTTCCATAGTGGTAAATTGTTGCGATCAGGGAGAAGTAAATGTCCTAGATGTAGCCTGATTTACTGCTCTTTGATGTTCTCCATGAGGAGGTGTATTCTTTGAAGAAACGTCATGAACCTGATAGGGAGAAAGGGGCTGTTAAAACTGCCGACGCTTAAAGAAAACATGAGTCATTGTCTATATTAGCAAAGTCTTTTGCAAATGTGTGGAGACTGCCCTTGTTTCAACTTGAAGCCAGCTCACTGTGGGTTAGCCTGAGACCAAGACTTTTTGGCACAGGGACAGAGCTAATCAAGCTATAACTGTCTGGCTTCCAAGTTAGGGCTGTTTCGCATCCACTTGAATCACAGCACATGTAGAGCAAGCTTGCTCTACAGCCTGCAAAAGACCATGAAGATATACTCATTGGTGTCATTTACTTGACTAGTTATAGGAACAGGTGCGAGGACCAAACAGTTTTGAAGATGGAGTTTAATACATATCTGAAGGAAATCTGTGATGTAGCTGCCTTCTGTAGCAGGGAACTGAATTCTGTTTACTAGCAGTTTGTTTTTTTGTTTTTTTTTCCCAGGCCAATGGTCTTACAAAAGTACTGTGAAATAGCAGTTGTGCGATTGTGTGAAAGGATCACTAAACGCAGTGTTAAGGCAGAAGAGATATGACCCAATTTGGATTTTGGCAGAGGAACATCTGCTTGTGTTTATTGCTCTGCCAGGAGGATGTAACCAGAAGACACCCATGAGGCAGTGGAAGCTGACTATAAGAGATCTGACCAGGTCTAGAGCAGTTGGATCAGAAAACAGAGGAAGAATTCTTGTCCCCGCAACCCTTCATCAGAAAGAGCTGTCTGGTGACAAACTTGAAAAAGAACACAAAAAGCTTTTTCTTTAGTCCCCTCTTCATCTTGTAGAAATAGGGAAATGACTGTGCTGTCATTGGCTTTTAGTAGGTTTCAGAACCTTCATGTAACTAGAGCATAGGTGTTCCAAGAGTTCTTCAGCAAAGCATGGTCCCAACAGTGGTCACATGAAAAAGGGTCCCTACATGTGGAACCGTTCCACTGTGCTGAAGGACAGATTTTTTTTTTTTGTCAGAAAGAGGGTTCTTCTGGGTACATGCTTATCATCTGCACTTGAAGCAGTAAGGAAAGGCAACCAACTAGCTAGTTAAATTCCTTAGGGCATTTGTATATGGTATTTTTTCATTAATAAATTGGAATGTGGTGCCTGTTTCTCTGGAGCGCTGTGAGGTTCAGGAAAGGGAGAAGACTATGCCACTTTGAAAGTGAAATTCTTAGAGACCTCTCAAAAACACATGTCAATCTCCTGGTGAATTGTAGTTTTTATGTTAGAAAGAAAAATGAAATAAAACTTGTTTCCTCTTCCTCCTCCTATACATTTAAACTGTAGACTATCATTACAAGATGATGATAGTATCATAAGCACTTAGAACACTTTCCTGTGCTTTCTACTGTCTGTCAAATCCATTGTAATCAAGGAAATCACCCAGAATTCTGCTCTTGATGTATCAGTGAAGGGACTCTTTTAGTATTCTGTTTTCATAATAAATTCAAAACTGAACAAAAAGCCTGTTTAGTTTTTGGAGTTTTTTTACACAGGCAGTGAAATGATTTAAATTATCAGTGAAACAGAAGTGAGGGAAAAACTGACAGTTTTTTTCTGATAAGCATCAGTGAAGATTGACTGGTGAGTGTGTATCTTGCAGATACATATGTTCAACATGCACATTGCCTTTTTCTGTTACTTGCATCAAAGCTCATCTTTTCAGTCTGCTGCTCTTATTTTGCCCCTTAAATTGGTGGAAAAAACATCTATAAACAGTATTGTATTTTCAAATGCTAATGACTTTGAAACACAAATATCTAGCAGTCCTTTGTGAACTTTGGCCAGTGGACAGCAAAGAATGTCCCTATTTTTTCAGCTCCAGCCTCAAGATCATGTGAAGACAATGGAAATATGTCAGAAGCTTAACGTTTTTTTCAGAAGCACTCAGACCCTTAGAAAACAAAGGCTAATAAAGCAGATGAAGTAGAATGGAAGGAGAAGGACAAACTCTTTATTCACCCATGGACTGCCTATAAGTAAAGTGACATGCCATGGCATTTCTCTCTCTTGCAATTATTATAGTGGTTAAAAATAAAATAAAATTCATGTGCCAACATAGTTAATTGCAGTTTGAAAACTTATGCCATTGTAACTGCATCTACAGTGCAGCTGTTCATAGCATAGGTATATGAGCAAAAAATAACATCTCTGCATGGCCAATGTGCTGTTGAAGTATAGACCAGTATAGTTTCAGTACTTGCCTTCACCCAACTTCAGGAGTACAGTGTAGTTTGTTTAATATATCAGACAGCTTGCTTATGCTGTAATTTAACTCTGAATCCCCATACTGACTTTTTTCTCAAGCTTGTGCTGTTAGAGTGGAAAGGGAATAACAAAACTGTTTTCTTATTGCTGCTTCAGCATATTGCTGTATTAATCTTATCCCTTCCCTTAATTTTGTGACTTGCAAGGCAATATTATTGCCTTATTCAGTAATTTGAACACATTGTCCATGGAAGTTTTCAGGTCTAGGATATAGTCTAGATGTGTAGATAAGCTTGCAACACCTATGTCTTAATCAATTTACTCTGAAAAGGTAATCCCTTTCAGGCCACCGTTTGACAGTTGAGTAAATTCAGAACTAGGATTTCTTTTACCAAATCAGTTATCTCAGCCATGTGACCCAAAGAACTGGTCCAGTGTAAACTCTGCTGGTTCAGATGTGCTTGAAGAAATATTGATGCACTGACTGCAACAGCATTTGTGCCAGATCAGATACCATCCCTCTTCTTGCAACCTGTATGAAGCTGACATAAAAACATAAGAAGCAATCATGCTCTGATGAATTCCACAGAAGTGCAGACATGTGCCTGATCCAGGTCAAATAAGTACTGCTGGATGAGTTGCTTAGTGTACTAATTTGATGTTAATGATTGGAGAAGCAGGACATCAGCCAAACCCCATACATACTCAAATCCGACCAAATCTTTTTTCAATAGCCACCTTGGATAGTGTGAACAGGTTCCTCAAAATCTGCTATAGCTGTGTGTGTATGCTTTTCTTGCCTTACAATAAAAGACTGCACAGATGATTTTTCTTCCATATGAAACAATAAGAATGTGTCACTGTAGTTACAAGAACTGTAGTAAAATTTGTTAGCTCAGCTTTACTTAGTCAGCTAACCTCCAGGCTCCATCACATGTTTGTGCTCAGCTGTGCAGTTTGTCTGGGTTATATCTAGCCATTATTATTTTGGTTGATGCCTAGTCATGAAGTGGATGCAAGGATGGTTTCCAAGCTGATATGGATCTGCTTTCCGTGGCCAACTTCAGTGACAGTAATTTAGCTGCTTTTGCACCATACTATAACCAAGCTGGTGAGTCACTGGAAGCAGAAGACAGGGTGACACCCTGGTTCTGTGACTTGAGTTGCTTGGAGTCAACATACATCTAGGACTCATTAAGGCTGGCTTTGTCTGATTTTAGTGGAGCTGAGCAGATTCTCAAGCACAGGGATGCAAAAATATCAGTTACATTAGGAATCAGGTTGGTATCTGGTAGCTAGATAGAGGCGTTCAATGTGATTTCTCAGTACCATTGCTGCAGGTAATGGAGATTTAGTAGTAGGACAGTTTTGTCCCATTGTCTGTAGTTTCTTAGGTTCCTCCATTCGGTTATTATATCTCATTCAGTGGACTTACAGATTTGCTGGTGTTGTGCTAAGAAACTGCTTCATAGGATTGTAGAATCACAGGATAATATAGCATGGAGGAGACCTTGGGAGGTCCCAGTGGCTCGAGGGGCTCCTTGGACACCCTCAGAGTTGTGGACCTCTCCTGCATGGGGTCACATACCAATGGCAGCATCCGGCCAAGGTGTGACAAGGCTGAGCAGAGGGGCCGAACAGAGGGACTGTCCCTGCCCTGTCCTTGCTCTGGGCCATGCCCCTGCTCGCACTGCCCAGGACTCTGCTGCCCTTGGGGCTGCCCGGTGTGCAACTGCCCCTGCTCCACTCACTGCTGCTGGGGCCCAGCTTCTCTGCAGAGCTGCTCCTGGCCCCCGTCAGTGTCGCTGCCAGGACTCTGCTGGATGTCATGGGGACCCTGTCAGCCCCTTCCTACGGCCTGAAATACTTTATTTCTGTCTTGTTCAGCACTAAGCATCAGCTTTCATACACTTATTTAAGACCTTTCTTATGGGTAGTTTTTTTCATTAGTTTTTGTTCTGTGTCATGAATTGGAGTTATCATGCAGCCACAGACAGAGCAGACAGCAGAGATGCAAAATTCCTAAGCCTGGCTCAACCTTGAGGGTTGGCAAGCAGTTATGTAGAATGAACTGGTTGTTCTCGATAATCAGTGCTTCCTGGCATCTCTATTGATGGAGGCTATTGGTCATGGCATGGATTTGAGGGTGTTTGATGTGTGTGTCTGACAGTTGAGACATGTCAAAGTGGCTCTGAGATTATACGATAAATGATTGCTGCCATTGTCTCTAGAGACAGAGTACATCAGGCACTCTCCAGCCTCGTTTGTGTTTAATAGGCCCATGTAGTGTAATGGGAATGTGTTGAGCCCAAATTCATAAAGTTGATGGTGGTTCTTTCAAGTTTTTTGTTTTCTTCCTCTCAGGTTATGGAGCTGCTGGTTCATCTGAACAAGCGCATCAAAAGTCGTCCAAAAATCCAACTTCCAGTAGAGACACTACTAGTTCAATATCAAGATCCTTCTGCAGTGTCTTTTGTCACTGTAAGTATCTGTTCTTCCAAGGCTAGTTGCTGATTTACTTCTAACAAGCAGATTATTCTTTAAAGCTCTTGTATTAAGCTGTCAGTTTTCCTTAGAAGTGTGCTATTGTAATAAGGTTGAAGTTCTAAGTGATTTTTTTTTTTTTACTGAACTTTTTAGTCTGTTGTGGGTGAAACTTAATTTCAGAAAGCTGCTATACCACTGACTGTTCAAATTACTGATAATCACTCTTGATCTTTTATGAATGCATGGATTGTAATTGCTTGTATTGTAGAGGCTTTATTTATTGTAGAGGTCCTATTGTGCAAGCAGCTATTGAGAACCAGTCCTTATCCTACTACGTGCAGGATCAGGGTCGTAAGTTAGAAACATTTGCATTTCTCTGAACCCATAGGAACATAAGTTTTTATGTGTTTCTAGGGTCAGGACTTCTATTGAGCAAGAAAATAAGAGAAAAAAATTTTCTATTTTATAGGGGGTGAAAATTGAGTGATGGTTTCATTCAATACAGTTTAAAAAGTGAAAATAGCTTTAAAAAAAGTGTTTTGTGAAACTGATGAAGGCAATTTTTATTTCAACTGTGGTGTGTCTGTTGCAAATCACCATTGTGAAAAAGGTAATAAAATCAGAGGGAAATTTTCTGACTTTCTCATTTGACTATCAAGTCATATATAACCTTAATGAAAAATATCACCTCTTGGAAGGAAAAATGTTTGGACAGTTAAACTGCAGTACTATAGAACTAATCTCAGATTGCTTTTCAGCAAGTGAGATTGTCCAGAATTCACCTTCTGGAAATGACCAAGGATTTCTAAACTGCATGTGTTCTGTGGAGTTGTAAAAGAACCATCTTGTTTGATGACAGACTTGAAATACATATGTGCTTTTGCCTGGATATAACAAAAATTGAAGTTCACTCACTTAGTGTACCTAAGTGATGCATGTTGTTTTGTGCTGTGAGATAGTGGGCTTCATAAAACTTTAACAAGTGCCATCTCTGAAGAAGTATAATGCTTCCCACTGCAGTACTGCACTAGATCTGTCTCAGTGGTTTGAAGCTTTCCTGCTGTGACATGTTTTTTTAATTTTGTCTCCAAATAATTGTCAACAAACGAGGTGCACAGCTCAGGTCTGCAGCATCCTGGACTGCAACAGTGTATTATGGCTGTCAGCTGTTCGCCTGCACCTACCTGTCCCCTGACTTCTTCCTCCTTACTGCGTTCTGCCTGGCTGCATCCCTGTGTCCACCCTCTGCCCTCTCTGTGCTCTGCAGGGCACAGTTTGCACCGAACAGTCTCTGCTAGTGTCACTGGGGGAGTTGGTTGGTTAGTTTCTTTTAGATACAGGCATTAGATGGGAGTGACTCAAATATGTGTGCTCACGTGAGGAAAAATAACGGTTAATTGCTGAAAGGGTTAATATTGATCAGTCTTGTGGTTTGCTTCTTGAAAATGGAGTAAGTTCCAAATTGTTCTTTTTTTGGACAAACTGAATTTGGACTTTTTTTGTTGTAAAGTGGTACTTTGGAGCAGCAAATCATAACTAGGGCTCACATTTTGTCAGGGCAAGCCAAAGACCTTATACAACCACCAACACCATCTTCTGTCTTTGTTAATATGCTTTTTTAAATATATTTTCAATCAGAGGGACTATCAGTAGAGTTGAAGACTAGATAATCCTTGTTATCTTCAGCTTTTCATCTTTAATAGTTTTTAACCTCTTATTAGTAGGGTTTTTTTTTTTCCAGGATAGAATTTTTGATTGGAATTGAACTTGCATACTTATTTCAGCCAGACCATAGAACACATAACTCTCCAGTTCTTAGGTGGATTTGGATCAACACAGTAGCAGTTAAAAATATTCAGGTGTTCAGTGTTTCTGTCCAGTGCTTCTGTTGCTGGACTCTGTTTGGAGTGCATTTGCAGCTTTTAAATATGATACTTTAAAAACACATTTCTAGAGAACCCTTGCCTGTATTGCTAACTTCTGTACCTATTCAGTAGTGCCTACTATTTTTTTATTTTTTAGAAATAAGGAAATGAGAACATTAGATTTGCTTTACTTGAAGCTGTTGCTCAGGTAAGGCTCCTTTTGGTGAAATTGATAGTGAATAAGAGAAATGAGAGAGGTTTTTTTGTGATTGTTTTCCAGCCCCTTCTGAGTAGGTCTTGCTGAACCTCCTCCCCTTTGAAAGCTGTCATTTTACGTGAGCCTTAGAATTAAGGAATAGGATCTTCCAAAACATAAGTTGTTTCCAACACCAGTTTGGTAACACAACATAAGAGTTTAAAGAATATATATTTCTTTTGCGCTGTTGCAGTACCCTGTTCTTTTTCTACCCCTTTAGAATTTTACCATAATTTATGTTAAGATGGGATACCCTCGTTTGCCAGTGGAGAAGCAATGTGAGTTGGCTCCAACTCTCCTCACTGCAATGGAAGGGAAGCCTCAACCACAGCAAGACAGGTATAACTACTTATTCATGGAGTGAATCCTGTTTGTATCATTTTAGTAAAACAAGATTTTTCTTCTTGGTTAAAGCTTGGTTGCTTAGGATGTTCTTGGTTTGCACAATTCAGATCAGCAGTTCATAAGTTTGGTTGGTACAAAGAAGTGAGATAGTCTAATACTTTAATAATATATAGCACCACTGCAGCAGGCTCCCCATATCATAAAAAGCCTGTGATATGATGTATATGCCTGTCTATATCCCACATCTTCATCAAATTATGGGTTTGGGTTTCCAGCTTAGGGCCTGACCTTCAGAAAATATCTTCTGTCTAGCAACAGGAACAGCTGTAAATGCCCCAGACAGGCCACTCTAAATTGTGAAATACCCCAAATTTCTATTAACTTCAGACACTGAGGGGGCGGGGGGGGGGGGGTGAGGAAGAAACATTGCAGAACAAAGGTTTGAAAATGCTGTGTACCAAGCACTTCTAGAAACTGCATTATTAATTATGACCTGCTTCTTATTTGTACTGAGACTGGTTTCCATCATGTTGGCAACGGAAAGGGATGTCAAAATCATATCTCCATTCATTTTACAGCACTGTGACAGTATGAAGGTATTTTAAAATGACCTTACTGAAAGGTTCAGTAAAATCTTGTTTCCCCATTCTTGATGTCAATAGAAAAAAACCCTGTCTTTTCTTGGGCTGTGATTTTGCCCTGGCTCAGAAGCAAGTAAATGGATGAAGAGAGCTTTAGGAAATCTGGATGTACTGGTGTATAATATATTTGTTGGTGTGCGCTGTTCGGTGAATCTAGACAGCATGGATCACCTTCTGCTCTAGGCAGACTCAGATTTAAAACTTTAAAGGTCTTGGGAATGAGGCAGTCCTAGACAACGTTTTGTAACGCTAAGTTTGTGACATACTTATAAAACATTCGAAGTGTGGACACAGGCAATGACTTTATCTCTGTAGACTGTGTGTGTATGTGTTCACATGTGTGCACACACTTGTATGTTTAAGTGCAAATCCTGATTTATCTTCTGCCTTCCATTGTAAAGTATGTTGGGTGGCAAGTAGTGGCATAACCACTGGGTTATGAATCTGTAAGATTTATTATGAATTTTTGCTGTTTTAAGGACCAGGTGTGTTCTTAAACATTTTTCTCTTTAATGTTATGAAAAAACAGCTGGTTTTTTTAATGGTTGCAGTAAATATAATTGTTTTTCAGCCTAATGCATCTTCTAATACCAACCCTTTTTCACATGAAATATCCTGTTGAACCGCTGAAAGCAGCAGCTTCTCCATTTAATCTTGCTGAAAAACCAAAGACTGTACAGCTGCTTTTGGACTTTATGTTGGATGTCCTTCTTATGCCTTATGGGTAAGTGAGAGTAAGTAGCAGCTTTGTTATGTAATCACATGTTCTTCGCATGTGAAACATATTGCAGCTGCACTGGGAATCTCATTTAAAATATGCTGTTATTGCCTAGCTCAAAGGAATTCAGTTACATATTTCAATAGGGAAAAAGCAGGATCCTAATTTTAGAGGAAGGTGTTGATTCCATTCTTAACAAAACATCTTTTTTCTGTGCAATTAGGTGTATTTATTTAACTACTCTGAAGTTGACTTCCTTTGACATCAAATGGAAGCTATGAGACATGCGAGCTATCCTTTAAATAACCAAACTTTTAAAATAGGAGGAAAATCAAACTGTGTGCCCATCTTCCTGTAGTTGAGTTTTGAGGCTTAGTCCTCCAAGGTCATAAGCAAGTGTAATCTCTGAAAATTTTCACTTTCCAAAACAGAACCTTTAGTGACAAGGTTGGTCTTGAATAAGAAAGTTTTAATTGTAATGGCTTGTTTTGGTGTGAGCATTGATTCCGAGAGCAACAATTATTTACAGAGCAACTTGAATTACTGATCAGTGCTTGTCAGGAATATTCTGGTGTCTAATAAGGTCAGTGCTTTCACAAAAGTCACTTTCCATCGGTTTTTGTGTCTTTATATTGCTTGGGGAATTTTTGCTTTGAAGGAAATTAGAAAAAATTTTACAGTAGAACACTTTTTTCTTTTTTTCTGACAGTTCCTTGATCCCAGTAGGATTTCTTTTAAGCACCTAACTCTAGCTTACCCAAGTGGATTAACCCAAAAGAATGACTTCTAAAATAGTGAGCATGTGATTTATCTCTTAAAAACTGTGTAACTCTGCCAGAGGCCATGTTCCTGTCAGATTTTTTGGGAGCCACTTCCTTACCCTTTGAGTGTGTAGCCTGTTGTAGCTTATAGTTTAAAATGCACAGCCTGCTCCTCACAGCTCACAGGCTGCAATTTGCCCCAAGTTTATGCTGTTGGTTTCACCTCAACACTGCTGTAGCCGTAGCTTCAGGAGATGAAGTCCTCTGGCTCTTCAGTGAGACTTTAGTTCTTTAGGTGCTTTTGTCCCCTGGCAAAGCATGACAACTGATTTTGAATACTCAGACCATGAGGATAGTGGGGATGGAGTGGCAATGTTTTTTCTGGTTTCATTTTCCTTCCAGAAAGTGCTCAGACAGTGTCTTCAGCTAGCCTCTGACTCTGGATGCCTCTCTCTTTGAGTCTTGGTCCCTGGGGTGAAATGGTTTGCAGCTGTTTACAGCTAATTTATGCCTGGTAGAATGTGCTCAGTCATTATCTGCTTGTGAGTTAGTCTCACTAGTTTGCATGCGGTAGAACAACCTGAAAATTTAACTGTAGGGCTTAAAGCTCAAAATCAAGTTCAACTGTTCAGAGTTTTGACTACTTCAAAAATTTCTCTTGGAGACTTGAGATGAACATTTATCTTCGGTGCTGAGACTGACTTACTTCCTTTTGTTGCTATGTACTGAAAGCAGAACAGATTATGACGTCCTGGAGCAAAATAATTCTTGCTGTGCTATGATTTTGGCGCCTTTGTGTGTTTACTCAGACACAGGGAGAGTGGCTTCTTTATGTACATGTGCACAGGGTGGCTGGACTAGCCAACCTCCAAAAAGACTCAAGTATGTGAACATAATCTCTGTGGTTTTTGCTTTCCTTCCCTGCTCAGCACTAAAACAGTGAGCTGTTTCCGAGACATGATTATTTTATATATTTATTTTTGACATGAAGGATTGTTTCCTGGTGTTTCACCCTGTTGTGTATGCTTCATTATTTCCCTTGCTAGGTTTCAGTCTTTGAAAGAAATCATACAAATGTTGCTAGAGCTTTGAATATAAATTTGTTAATTCTAGTATTGCTTGGGTATTGACTTCTAATATAACAGAGATAATTCTTTGTGGTTCATAACCTAATTAACTCTTTTCAGAAATGCTAGTGAGCCCTTCTCTTTCTAAACAAAGACCTGTTTTCAAACAGTTATAATGAAATCTTTATTTCTCTTGCAGTATATACTGGGATAACTGGTAGTTGAATCCCAGATGAGTAAAATTCATGTCAGAGTCATGGGATTAATTAAAGAAGAATATTTGAAGCTGGACAGGTTGTGTTGATTCCTCCATACCAGCATCTAATTCAGCTGGTGATGTGGATTGGTAAAGCCTTTAATGAAGCTCCTTTTCTACCTTTTTAGGTATGTATTGAATGAATCTCAGACTCGACAAAATGTGCCCTCAACACAGGGCTCTTCATCCAGTAGTAGCATGGGAGGTCCTGGAATCCCTCAGCCTCCTCCAGGAATGAGCTTTTATGCAGCTAAAAGGGTAATTGGAGATAGCCCATGGACACCAGAACAGCTGGAACAGGTACTTGCAGTCACAGGGGCTGATTCTCAGTGAAATGGGGGTAATAACAAAGGCAGCTACACACAGGCTAGAAGAAAAATAGGTAACTAATTCTGACAAGGTGTTTAGTTGCCTTGAAGGAATTTATTGAGAAACTTTCACCTGATACATCAGGAAGTTCAGAACAATGAGGTGGAAGCTGAACATGCCTCCCTCAGTCTGTCAGCAGTTCTCAAAGCTGATTAGGGAGCACACACAACTACAGCCTACTCCTGTGTTTTCTTCTTGGAGGTAATAAGGTTGCAAAACTACCCTGTGTTGACAAAGTTGCGGTTTTTTAGCAGAATCACGGAATGGTTGAGGTTGGAAGGGACCTCTGGAGATCATCTAGTCAGACCTCCCTGCTTGCTCAAGCAGGGTCACCTAGAGCAAGTTGCCCAGGACCTTGTCCAGACAGCTTTTGAATATCTCGAAGGATGGAGACTCCGCAACCTCCTTGGGCAACCTGTTCCAGTGCTCTGTCACCCTCACAGTGAAGATGTTTTTCCTCATGTTCAGACGTAATTGTCTGTGTTTCAGTTTGTGACCGTTGCCTCTTGTACTGACACCGGGCACCACTGAAAAGGGTCTGGCCCCATCCTCCTTACACCCTTACTTCAGTTATTTATACATGTTGATAAGATCCCCCCTTAGTCTTCTCTTCTCCAGGCTGAACAGTCCCAGCTCTCTCTGCCTTTCCTCATATGAGCGGTGCTCCAGTTCCTTACTCATCTTAGCAGCCCTTTGCTGAAAGGGAAGAGAAGAAGTAGCCCATTACAGGGAAGTAGCCCACTCCCAAGTCAGTATGCTAATACTCAGCTGCAGCTGACTACTTTGACAGGAGGCAAGAGGACAGCACTGCTAAAGAAGTGGAGAGCATGTGAGCTTCTGCTTAGCAAGCAAAAGCTGACATTCCAGATGGTTGAACTGCTATGGTTATTGTAACATACGCTTTCTTGCAAGTAATACTGCCTTTACTTTCCATGTTGCTCAATAGTGTAAGCTGGGGATCGTGAAGTTCATTGAAGCCGAGCAGGTGCCAGAGCTTGAAGCTGTTATACATCTGGTTGTAGCCTCCAGTGACACAAGACACAGCGTTGCCACTGCAGCAGACCTTGAATTGAAAAGCAAACAAAGGTATGGGCTTGGGTGTTTAGAAAAGATGGTGCTAGTGTTTCTAACAATGCTAACTGCAGTTAATGTAGTGCTCCAAAAGAAGTGTGCTCTGGAAGGAAGGAGGCTGCAGTCCCCTGAATGGCTGTGAAGCTGTCACCATAGGTGTATTCACACAGGGTTGGAATGGTCTAGGTAGCAGTCTTGCAGCTGGGAAAATCACTCAGCTCTGGAGCTGAAGGTTGAGCTGTCTGTTTTCAGTCATCTTTGGTATTGCTTTTGTGCCATTTCCTTACTCCTTGGTTTACAGATTGCCCTCTGTAGATTATTGATAGTGTACAAGGCCTTAGTAAGTGATCCACATCAACAAAATTGTATGGTCTTCCGTGGAGAAGTGTATTTTAATTTAATTTAGTAAGGGAGTAAAGAGGGTGAAATAGTAAAGGTTGACAGTGGACCATAGTCTAGAAAGTTTGGTGGCCGCTGTTGTCTGCAGTAGTAAAGCTTCTGGCTTGCCTGCAGCCGGCCTTTCGTCCTCTGAAGCATGAGGCCAGAATAGTTGCTATAATTGCTGTTGGTACTATTTGCTGAGTCACTGACCATGTGAGGTTCATTGGCCTATGTCAGAGATTTGGAATGGGATAGGCCTGCCTTTGAAATGTGCCTCTGAAATGTGTGGGTGGCTTATGTATTTTTGGAAGTGAAGGTCTAATTAATTTTGAGTCAAACATGTCATAAGTGCTATGTGAAACCTTCTCTTTATGGTAATATTTTGTGCCTGGAGAATAAAATATGTTTGGACAAAATGCAGTTAGATATGCAGTGTTAAATGTCTTTTATGAGAAATACATGGTACTCTACTGCCCACTTGTTTGGAAATCAGTAGCTTTAATGAAAGAAAGAGGCTCTTCCGTCCCTGCACTTCCCCTCTGAAACACGAGTTCTTATCTTTTTGATTTCTTTTCTTGTGTTCTGAACAGTCTCGTCAATAGCTAGTGTCCGGTATTTTGGGGAAAGCCTCAGGTCAGAGATTCAAATTACATCAGGTTTGAAGGAACTGTGCTCTGATTTGCTAGCTGCTAGGTTCTCTATGTGAATTGGATTTAGAATGAATCAGTTTTCTCCTGTAAATGGATTTCTGCTGGCAGACGCAGAGTGGTGATTACCGTGTGGGCTGACAGGTTTGTCTGAGAGACAAAACAAAATAGCCTAAAGGTAAAAATACCCTCTTCTATACTGAAATGTCAAAGCACTGCAGCTGAAGAATGTGGAGAAGTTTGTTAACGGGTGACCATTATGTGTTCATTCAATAGACCATCACAATTTACATGTTTTATTTCAGTGGAAGAGAAGGGAGCTTGTAGATTCCTCATGAATTATTTGGAATCATGTTATCAGAATTTGTGGATGTATTTTGTAATCACTTCTTATCCTTTACCTGGTGATTATCTCTTATCTGGATGTGGGAGGAGTGATTAGAATTCAAGCTAGAGCTAATAAAGGTCAGGTAAGGCTGTGAATATGATGCAAAATGCTGTAAAATATATATATTTTGAAAAGTAATCTAGAGTAAGGGTCATAACAAGTTGGTGTTTGATTTTTTTTCCCCCCCCTCCCCTCCTTTAGTTTAATTGACTGGAATAATCCTGCTATCATCAACAAAATGTTTAAAGTGTATCTTGGGGATATACCACTGAAAACCAAGGAGGTAAGATTTGCTTTCAGAGTTGCATACCTGCTTAATATCGAAAGGCTTTATTTTAGCTGCCTTAATTTATTTGCTGGAGAAAGTATGTATATTTCTTAAATTTGTCACTTCCTTTGAACTCAGCTTTTACTGAACATTTTTGCTATTGAATAATTTTTTTTCTGTCTCAGTACACTCTAATTTGCCGAAGATAATTTAGCCAACTTAGAAGTACTTATGTCCAACATGAACTATGTTACTTCAACTCTGTTTCTGACAGGGAACTGTTCCAAAGCCGGAAATGAAACGAGAATCGGTCAGCACTCGAGTTAAATTAAAGATTGTTCCTCATCTTCTGCGATCTAGACAAGCTGCCGAAACATTTCCAGCTAACATTCAGGTAGCGGTTATGGTCCAAAGCTGCTCATCCCAATGAGCCTGATAATACAGTTCCTCCGATACTTAGGGAAGGAATTGAAGCTTAGTTGTTGATGACAGCACTTGAAGAAGGGGCATCAAAAAACCTCTGAAAGTGAGGCAAGCTACTCTCTGACCTACTCTTTCTTCCTTCTGGCCAGGTAGTCTATGATGGACTCTTTGGTGCAAACACCAATACAAAATTGAGAAGTCTGTCCTTGCAGTTTGTGCATCATATTTGTATCATGTAAGTAACTGAGAATGGGCACAATGTTTTCAAACTATATGCTTGGAAGCTGTCCTATTTACTAAACATGAAACTTAAGTAAGAGCAGAGAATATTAAAACTCAGCAAATGTTTTCTTCTTAATCTTGAAAATAATTTTGGAGTTTTTGTGCGTGTGTTCTTGCGCATACATAAGCTGCAGTTTCTCAGCATAGCAAAGCTGAGAAAAAATTACACTAACTGAAGATATTTTTAAGAGGTGCAAAAAATACCCCAATATTTTCTTTGTTGGTGTCTCTAATTTCAGTTGTCCAGAAAGTAAAATAAAGCCCTTAGGACCAATGCTTTTAAATGGACTTACAAAGCTGATCAATGAATACAAAGAGGTAAGTTGAAAGGATTCTTATATTTATGTTTCTTTCTATAAATACAAGCAAAAGACAAAGATCTTGGTTAAATCTCTATAGTTGTTTGAAATGGCTATCAAAGGACAACACCTTATGGAAAGTTTTTAGGAGGGAAAGACATTAATATTTTAAAAGGATACTGTAGGAAAACTATGTTATATTTGTCTAACAGCTATGCATAGGTGCTTGGACAGCATTTGCAAAGTCTCAGGACGTAATAGTGTTGTTAATTTAAAGAGTGAGGCCACAGCAGCATGCAGCTGCTGTAACAGATTACTAAACAAAGAGATCTCAGCCCCAGGCATATACCACACTGTGCTAAGCAGCTGTGTAGGCCTGCTTGTAATACCTTCCTCCTTTCTATCTGGTGAGGATATTGGTAGGTAGAAGGGTATTACCAAATGCAACTGCAGTCTGGCCAAAAGGATATTTGGTATTTCCAATGCTGCTGCAGAAAGCAAATTCCCCAAGATCCTCCCTTATATATCTTATCAAGGGCTGATTTTTGTAAACTTCCTCTTGTGCAGCTTTGATCCTCTTCCTGGCTTACTGTAGTCTTTGAATGTGACCTTATAGCCTGAGGTGGTGTTTGAAGGTGTGGGGCTCCCCTGCTGTTGCAGAAGGCATGGAAGGGGAGCGTTCAGGAGGGAGTAAATACTTGTGTAAATTTTCTGCCTTGGTCATGTCCAGGATACACTGCACAGGCAGCTTCCGTTGTGTAAAGCTGCTGATTAGGGTCAGTGGAAGGTTTTTGTTCCTTTGCTACTGTTTCATATATGTGCCAAGTCTTCTTAGTTGTTCCACCTTGGAAAAAAAGCAATTAACTGACACCAGAAGATTTACATTTTGTTGCCATTTGTAATTTTCTGTTTTGCCTGGAAAAATATAGTCTCTCTGTTTCTATGTGATGGTTATATTCTTGGATGTGACCATTTTATTTTCCAGGATGTTTTTTTCATGAAAGTCTGTTTGAGAGCTTTGGAGATAGGATCTGAAGTAAATGTTTAAGTATAAAGAATAGATGTACTGTAATGTATTTCTCTTTTTGCTGACTTATGTTTATTGTTTTATCATTCGAGGATTCCAAACTGCTGTCAATGGCATATTCGGCGGTTGGAAAACTTTCCAGGTAACTGAAGCTCTTGCGTAATGGGATGCCAAATAGTTCTTCCAGAATAATCTGTTAATTTGTCAGAAGCAAGCCTTGTGCCACATGCCAATTTTGCAACTGAATGTACACTGCAGAGAAAAAGCATTCTTCTTCTGACATCTCCATAATGAAATACAATGTTGGCTGATGGCTTTGCTTGCAGGAATTAATGGCAGCTCATGAATTATGCACAGAATTTAAGAAATGGCTTCACTTTCTGGATTGCCAGAAATATAAGTTTGAGGAATGTACAGCAGAGACTAGGGAGCATGAAGATAGGCAAGTGGTATGTTCAGAAGCAGACCTGTGTGCTGGTGACCTAAATGATTATTCATAGAATATCTTGATTTCTGAACTGTACTGAGGGATGCTCTACTCTATGGTGTAAGTGGATAAGGTAGAGCAAACTTTCTGTGTTGGCCGTGTCTGACAGTTAAGATGTGGGACAAGGGGAAGACCAATGAAATGTGGAACATTTCAAGTAAAAAATGAAAATAATTTCATGAAAGAAATGATCTTGTTTCAGCCGAATACCTCAGCTCTTTACCAAGGATATAGCACTGGTGCAGCAGTTTTTTGAAGCTTTATGCAAGGTAGGTGCTGATGTGGCTTTGGGAAAAGTTTAGTACTTTGTGCTGGTTTTTCTTGGTTCATGTCACTGTACACTGAAAAGTAACATAAAACTCCTGTTTTTTATTACAGGAAGAGGCTGATACCAGGCTTGCCATTCAGGAGGCCTTGTCTATGATGGTTGGAGCATATAGTAACTTGGAAGGAGCCCAGCGTACTCTGATGGAAGCTCTTGTGGCTTCCTATTTAATAAAGGTATTTTCAGTGGAGTCAAAATTAAGTAGCTTAAAAACAAGAGCTTTACTGCTCAGTGTTTTCCTGTTTTCTGACACTGTTGTGTGGTTTTTGGAACTGTTTTCCCTTTTCTTATTGAATGTATCACTATATCTTTGTTGGGGGGTTCTGTATGCTGAGATGAAATATTTTTAATGTGGTGCAATGGCTGGAATAATGATAACAATGTAGTTTTCTGTTTCTGATTTGTTTCCCAAAGAAACAAATCTTCTGCAAGTGCACTGGGTATCTCATAGTCTCCTCCTAAGAAAACTTGATGGAGGAGTAACTACTTCAGGTACAATATCTGGTAAAAAGCTTTGTGAAAGGATCATTCACTACCAAGTGGAGATTTCAGTATGAAGTATGATTTCTACCATTTTAAGACACCTGAAGACCTCCCTGGACCTTAACCTTGAGACACAGGAAAACAAATTTCACTGACTTTCTTACTTGTATCTTGCTTTTGTATAAGAATTTGCCAGGGATCTGGGCCTGGGTTTTCAGAATCAGTGGCTGTTGTATACTGCATGTTTATATGGGCACCCAAGGTGACCGCAGAGGTATATGTATTTCTAGTGGTTCACCAGTAACCATGTAAGCAGTATTTTCATACTGGTGACTTTTTTGCCTGTGCGCTCTATTGATCTACATCTTAAGGCAGTACCATTTTAAGACTTTCTGAACCCAGCAGAACGAATGACCTTCATGAGCTATTTTTTTTCCCATCTCTGATTATGCTGCTCCTCTATGCAGTTCTGTTTTCTGTGAACAGCTTCTGTGTGTCAATCTTCATTTCGAAGTTGCTTGGGTGGGGCAGTTCAGATGTGTAAGAATTAGAGATACCTAATTTATAATTCCCAGAAGTGTGCATATATGTAATTAAACATTTAGTTCTCCACTTGTATATGTGTGAGAAGCTAACTGCTTTTCTTTTTCCCCTTTCCTGTTTCAGCCACGGTGGTATTGGAGGAGAATAGAGCTGGAATGGCGAGTTACAAGGTGTGATTGCCCGTCACTAGAGTGTTCATTTAAACTCAACCATATATTTGTGTCTGCTCTCTTTCAGCCTGAAGTTCAAGTACGTCAAGTGGCTGTGAAATTTGCTAGCACAGTATTCCCTCCAGATCATGTCCCTTCCAGATACTTACTACTGTTAGCTGCTGGAGACCCGTAAGTGGTTTTTCTTTTTAGTTGATTTTCATCCAAATATATGTGTAAGGTAACACACTGAAAATCAGGTATGGCAGTTTGGAAATTGGGCTTTACGTGGTGGTGTTCTTGACAGTCCTGTGGAGTAATATTACTGTGCCTTACAGCAGTTATTGGCTTGGATTCCCTTTCATGGCTTTTTTTCTTGTTTCAGGTGAACTGCTGTCATTAAAGTAGTGTGTGCTAATGATCAATTGCAAATGCAAAGTAAAATGCATTAACTTAAATCACCTTTACAGTGGCTAAAAGTCTTTTTTCCTGGTGAATTGTGGCAATCTGTTTTTAGCTTATATTTCCCAAGAGTCAGGATCATGCACACATGAAAGTTGTCATCCTCTCCTGAGAAGCAGGTGACTCATTAAATCACAGTAATCATTTCATTTGAAATTGTCTGTCCCCGCCATTCAAGTGTGTGGGTTGCTTTTTTTTTAATCAACTTACTTTAAGTGCTCAGATTTGGATCTGGGTAGCTATTGTATAACTAAGGAAGGCTAAACAGATCAATTGCAATGAACCTCTATCATTGCAGAGAATCAGCACTTTTTCAAGAGCTGTTCTTCAGCTAAGCAGATAGCAGCAAACTTGGTAGGAGTGAGCTGAAACTTGAATATATGAAGTGGTGGGGAGGAGGAGGAGGAAAACAAGGATGTGGGAACCAGAAACTGGCAATGAACACCAGCAGAATCTAAGAGGTGCAAAAGTGAGCTACTCTAGACTGTTCTGCAGAGGCCACTCATCACCAGCCTTTTTCTTCCCGTTTCCTAGAAGGAACAAATTCTTTGAAGTCACTGCAGAGCTTTTTTCTTTTTCTTTTAATAAAGCCATTTCCCATTAAAAACTGTTCTCTCTCCTGAGCTGCACAAGATACCTCATTGCTCATTAAAGGCCATTTGTTCTGTGCAAATAACATCCGTTTCTCCTCCGTTTTCTCTGAAAGGCGGGAAGAGGTACATGGGGAGGCTCAGCGGGTGCTGAGAACATTTCCTGGTAAAAATGAAAAGGAGAGTGCTGGGAAGCAGATGCCTTCCTTCCCTGAAATGGTCCACTACATCCAAGATAAGGTACAGTGCTTCTTTCTCAGTGAATAACAAGATTGATTCTCAGGCCTGTAATTAAGGGCTGTCTTGCTTTCCCGTCCAATTCTTCTTCCTCCCTTCCTAAAGAAGTAGAATTAGCTAAAATCAAAGTGAAGACCTACATATAATGTCAAAAGAACCACAATGCCAGGATTAGCACTCATAGTTATTTTCCACTGGCAATAATCCCAAGGGATCCAAATGCTAAATAATCCTTGGCTAAAGGATGAGTCTCCAAGGGATTATTTTGCACCAATGCAGTTTGTGTAGATGTGTGGAGGGAGGAATCCAGTTTTCAGTGCCAGCAGTGCAGCATGTTTCACAAACACAGTTTAGTCACAAACAAGTTCTTAAAGGGATAGGTAGATTGCTTCCTTGATAGGCCATTGAAAAATAATATTGTGCATAAAACAGTGAAAAGGTTTCAGGCAGGAAAGGAGATACTGGAACAAATGATGAAGTCTGGTTTGCTAACTCAGAGGCTTTAATTATTTATCTTCATTGCAGTCTGTGTAAATAAGGGCCATGTAAGTGACCTTTCAAGAGTCTAGCAGTGTGCTTGAGCAGGGGCATTGGACCAGGTGATCTCCAGAGGTCATTTCCAATCCCAGCTATTCTGTGTGTGATTCTACCTGTGTGTGAAATGCCTGAAGCCGTACTCATTTGTTCCTTCGCTGTTTGCACTGAGAGATTGCCTGGAAAGGTGTTAAAATCCAGTGGGTGTTGCACACTTCTGGGGGCTTATTTTATTATAGCTTTATTGAGCTATAAAGAAGACCTGAAAGATCACTGACAATACGTGTTTTTTTTCCTCTGATAATCTCTTTTTTAAAAAGAAATAATAACGGATGTGTCGGACTGGAGCTCATTTGGTTTTGTGAGTGATCTTTAATGGCTTAACTCTTCACAAAAAATATCTCGGCTATAAATGATATACTTTACTAGTGCTGTGCTTTACTAGTGTTTGAAGTATTTGAAGCTTTAGGAAAAACCTCCTTTTGTCCAGAATACTGGTTACTCATAAAAAAATAAACCAAAATTCAGAATTTTAAATAATATTAATGAATGGTTGTCCCCTCTCAGTTCATTTTTTAAAATTCCCTTAACTTCTGTAATGTTACTAAATTTCTAGGAATCAACTTAGTCTGATTCATTACTGAGAAAAACAAGATATCTTTGCTCTTGTAGATATTAAAAAAAAAATTTGAGTACTTTTTAAATCTTCTTTACATGTCCTCAAGGCACATAAAGGAATATACCTGAAGAACTTTTTGTTTTGTCATCTGGAAATGTTAATTTGCACATGCATATCATGAATTATCTGCAAGTGTTGGAGACTTTTCAGAAATTTATATGTATTGCTTGGTACAGGAGGCCAAGGTGCAAAATGTCTTTCTTTCCCTCTACAAGGAAGAATATTTGAAAGAGTAGGACCTAGTTTGCTGAATGTAAAATGGAACCAGCTCGCTCTTCTGGGAAGTCATTTTCTGATTCATTATTTAGGGCCTTCAGTAACAGTTCTGGATATCATTGAGGTTCTAGCTCAGCAAAGGATCTAAAAATATTAAGAGATCTGAGGAACACTTAATTTCTGTGCAGCTAATGTATGTGTTTACTCACATGTGAGGCTGCATTACTGAATCCAGCCCTAGCGCTAACGTGCATATTGTCTGGAGAATACTGACATGCCTTTCTGGAGCATTTGTGCTAGATTTCATTGGAAACCTTCAGTTTGCATGTGTTTCTGTTGGCATATTCCTGCCTGTCAAAGTTAGTATTTCCATGAAAGTGAGTTGCTCACCTGCTGCACCAGCCTGTCATCTGGCAGGCTGCCAGGCAGCAGGGTCTCAAGTCTCCCTGGTTTTTGGTAGGTGCAGCACAGTGTGCCCACCTCCCAGGGCTGGGGCAGCCTGGCTACTCAGCAGCCTCCCCACTCAGCTGCGGTTTCCAAGGTTGTTTGGCTGCTGCTCAGCTGGGGAAACTCTGAATCTGGAAGTTTTGGAGGTATTTTTTTAATTCACAAACACTTTTTTTTTTCTTGGGGGAGAGGGGGAATGCTGTTCTTCTCCAACCTCTGCACTTCCCTTTCATGAACTCAGAGTTTACATTTTCCAGTTCTAATACAGAGGTAAAATTGATGGATCTACAGTGCATTTGAGGTCTTCTTATCAAGTGTACAGTGCCTTTTTGTTATAGAACTGTTGCATATTTTCACTAGGTAAGTGGAGGATAAACATCAAAATTTTGGTGACCTTTTTAGTAGTATCTCTGCTCTTCATGTGCCTGAATATTCCACTCTTAATATACTCTGTTGTTTAGGCCTCTCAGCGAATGAAAACTCCAGCTAAATATATGACTGGAACCGCAGCCTTGCCTTTCAATCCTGCCACATTTGGGGAGGTAATTGTCAGTATTTCACTTCCTTCGTTAAGTGTACCATTATTTATTTAGAGAGTGGTAGAGGAGGCTAATGGAGGGTTATCATAAGTCACCCTACCTTCTAAAGTTTCTCTTATAAACAGATGTTGGAAGGAACTCTGCTCATTTTGTTTGTCTGTCCTTAAACAGGTCTGAACAGGATTTTCACAGGGGTTGGGGCGTATGTTTCTAAGAGGGCTGCTTTCTGAAGTGTATCCAACATAATAGTTTCTCAAACGAAGGAGCTGGCAATCCTGTGTAATTTCCCACCATGCTCTCCTTGAGGCTGTTCTCCTAGCAAATTTCCTGTCTTCATTGGACTGTAGACACAAATTCAGATGTGATGTAAGATCTGTATTAGTAATGCACTGGGATGAGGCCTGCCAAATTGGTGTAAAGTACAGGCTGAACTACCTGAAAGAAGGTTGCATCAGCTTATGATAAACCAAAAGTCTGTTTATGATTTAACCTCTTGAGTATGTTGTAGGCAGTGTGGGGCTGTCTGCTTACACAAGCATATTGCAGAAACAGTTCCTAAGATTTGTTACACTTCGTGTATATCCCTATCTCATTGCTTCCTGCTCTGTCTAAATTTGGTCAAAGAAGGAACTGTCTTGTTTTGGTTGACTTAAGTACAGCATATTCCTTGTTCTTTTATTTTGACTCCACCATGGTTTGCCAGGTGCTTGTGCACTCATGAGAATCCTGTTTTCTCTCCTCTGCTTAGATAGTCCTGTACCTACGGATGTGTCTTGCTCACAGTGCAGGTGTGGTACCAACTTCACAGAGCTTGGCAGATATGCAGGATCATGCTCCAGCCATTGGACGTTATATAAGAAACCTCATGTCTGGTGACCACATATCCTTCTCTTCCTCCTCTTCAAAAATTGGAGAAACCAACCCTGTACAGATATATGTTGGCCTTCTTCAGCAGCTGTTATCTGGTGTTGGAGGTGAGAAGCTATGTGCCACAGCATATTTAAGAAAGAAAAGATAGTCATTCATTAGAAATGATCTGTCTCACCCAGTACTTTGAATTTGGCTTCAGTAATCACAAAATTGCAACGTAGATATATCCTCTTCAGTTTAAAGTGTTCCCTTCTATACTCTGTACTTCTATACTCCGTACTTCCCTTCTGTACTCTGTCAGTTGGAGAAAATAGCACAGTAAAATTGTACCATCGGTTGAGATAGTGCTTTAAAATTGTGAAGCTATTGTCTGTATTTTTAGTAGCCTCCTCACCTATGAATGCTTCCTCTGTTCTGACTTCCTCATTTTGATCATAGCATATCTGAGACAAGTGTAGTTTTAAAGTACTTGAATACCTTTAGAACAAATTGCTACCAGAATGTTTGCTTCTGTTAGTTTGTCTAGTGTCTCAAAGAAATATTAAATCCTACTGTTCCATATTATTTTGTATCTCCAATAAATTGCAAATGGATACTTTAAAATACCTGGTATTTCTTACCTCTTTTTATCACTCATTGTTGTAAATACTGTGCTTTTTGAAATAACTTCATTCTTTGTTGGAAATACTGTGCTTTTTGAAATAACTTCATTCTTTAATGACTGTTCAGGTTTGCCAGTCATGTATTGTCTCCTGGAAGTTGTTTCAGTATATCCAGAAAAACTAGCCACCAGATTTATAGATAAAATGGATTGGATAAAGGTATGTTGAAAACTTTCGTTTGTTTTTTGGGAGAGGATGGAAGAGGCCTGGCATTAGCAAAATCTGGCATTTTCTAAAGGTGGAATGGAGTTTTATTTGTAAAGCATGCATTTAATTTGAAATCTGATGTTTCTACCTACGGTCAACAACTCGTGAGATGTTATATGAAATATGCTAGGGAAAAGTGTTTTTTGGTTCTTTAATATTCTTGGTTTTGTACACTGACCTACACATTCTGGGCAGCCTATCTCACTGATCCCCTTGGAATAGTCTGTCAGTTTTGCTCTTGATTCAAAGATCTGTTAAGCAGCAAAACAAAAATGAAAACAAAATTCAGCAAATTGTTTAAAAATGGGGATGTTCCATTTGGGAGATGTGAGTGTGTTGCTTCCCAATAAAAGAGAAGAATTAGATCACTAATTGTCTTAGAGCAATTTCTGTGCATTTTTTTTTTTCCCCTCTAATGAAAACCAGATAAACTGGAGCCCACTGGAGGATAAGCCAAAGAGAATGCACCTTTCCTTGGATTCTCTTCTCAGGCAGATGCCTTCTTTTTTTATGAGTCTCTTTAAGCATCCAGAATTTGCTAACCTCTTACAGATTGCAATGCCTTTGTTTTCAATAGAGGATCTGCCATGAAAAAAACAGAGGAGCTGAAGAAGAATCAGAATGTGTTCTGATAAATTCTCTTGCTGTCTTCTGTGCTGATGCACATGACTTAACACATCTATTCAGATGCATGTATTGAGTTTCAAAGGAGAATACTTAAAATACTCTTTTCTTCAGTATTGCTCATCATTTGCAGAGAAACCTTCTTTTTCTTTGGCATGGTATCCATTTGCTAAATTATACTTCCAGGGATGGTAACTGATACTACCTAGTTCCAGAAATATTGTCATAAATCAAGGCTTGTGTGATTTTACTTGGCCAAGTGGTAGTAATGAAGGAACAGGTCTAGTGGCTTGTCAGAAGTCAGCTACATGATCTGATGCAGGTTTTGAGCTGAAATTGGAGTTCTGTTTTCAAGAGTCTGACAGATCTCATTACTTTCTTGTTTGTTTGCTTGGCTCTTTTTTTTTTTTTTTTCTTACTCCTGGTGACCCAAGTCATTCAAAGCCTTGAGTATGAATTTTTCATGTGAATGTGTTGTATTATACGTCAAATTAATAGCAGAGGTAAGGTTATATTTTAAAAAAATGGTCTGAGGCTTCCTAAATTTAACTTTTTAACAACCAGGTTGTTAAAAGATTCTGCATACAAAGTAGATGAATTCATACTGAGAACTGATTCCTCCCCACATTTCTTCTATCACCATTGAATTAAATTTGTTTACTCTCTTCAGTTTTTTTCCCTTTGATTAATAACAAGAAAATCGAGGCCTCTTGTAACTCAGGAAAAGTAGTTCTTTGCAGTTCTGTAGGGTTTTTATTTTAGCTCAGTTTGGATGTGAAATGTGGAAGCTCTTCTCTGAAGAAAAAACTCAGCAAAGCATTCAGTCAGTATATTTAACTCAGAAGTGGTGAACAGATCGCTTGTGGCCAGTGGTAGTATTCCTCCGAAAGTTAAGCATCAAGTGCAGCAGGTGCTTTGCTGAGTTGAATGCTTAGTTTGTTACTGATAATGCTCTTTCAAAGAAAGATTTCAGAATTAAGTAGTAATTATGTAGTTCCATGACATCTGTGCTTGTATATGGCAACACTGTAAGAACAGGCTGTTTAAGTTGATTCTGTATTTCTTGTTTCTTTTTGAAAACTTCTGCAGAGCCTGATGAACACGAACAAAGAAGAAATGCGTGAGCTTGCAGCCTTGTTTTATTCTGTAGTGTTGTCTACAATGTCTGGAGATGAGCTTAGGGCCTCTGTAGAGCAGCTGATCAAGATGACAAAAGACAATCATGTAACTACCTTTCTCTGTCTGCTTCCTGTTTTTTTTTTTTTTTTTTTAGTGTCATTTGACTAATAAAAAATGTGATTCTTGCTGTTGTCCAGGATGTATTAGCCTATTGTATAAAATTAACTACCTGGCTTCTAGTTGGACAGTGGGAAGAGTTTTTTGTTGTAGGTGGGTGGAACAGATCTTTAAATAAATTAATCTCTGAAGCTATTGTTAAAGTTAGTAAGAGGGTTTTTTGGAGACAGTGCTCATAAGCACAGCCATCATGTATTCACCAGCTTTAGTCAGCTAAATATTCTTTGTCCCATTGATTGGTAAAGGGTCATATTACTTACCTCAGACAACTTGAGTCCATATTCATGAGCAATTAAGGTACCCACAGAACTAAGAAAATATTTAACTTGTTACTTGTCCCCCTCCCCTAGCTCAGCCGTAGCACCCTCATGGCTTCCCATTGCCTCAGGGCCTTTGCCAGCCTTCTTTCTACCCCCACAATGGACTGGTCAGCAACCCTCCACCTCCTGTAGCTGTAATGCTACAAGGTGGGTTTTCCTTCCCTCCTTCTGGAGCTCCTTCCCCCTCGCCTTATTTTTATCTCTGGATTTTGCCACTACTAGAATTGAGAAGGAGTCATGAAAACTTTCTTTCTGAAAAGAAATTGAGCATATTTCTTTCGTGGTATGTCTTGAATTCTGAAAGCTAGGAAGAGTATTAGCATTTTTAAACTGCATTTTCCCCAAACTTTTTTTTTTTTGTCTCAGTTTCTCTAATGGACTTAATGGACCCCCATTTTTCATTTCAGACAACAGATACTCAAATGCTGAAAAGAAGTGCTGATCATTTTGTGTATTATTTAACAGACATGGATTACTTTGATTCTGTGAAGGCTGAGTCTGGGAGCCCAAACCATGTCATTGCTCGGCTTTACTTAGGGTACAGCTTCTGCAGTTACAAAGCCAGCACAGAAGGCTCTCAGCCCCTGACAGTTGCTTTCTGTGCTATTGGTCCTGCTTATCCAGTAGTCCATGAAGCCATGCTTGACTTTTCACAGAATGTGCCTTAAAATAGACAGGAAAGTGAAACCTGAAGCAAAAAAAGGCTTTTCTGAATTTGAGTCAGCTAGTGCTCTGATTCAGCATGAACTTACAAAGTCAGATAACTCAGTACAACTAGGGCTGTAGGGCAGTGATCTCTGGTGGCTCGGTAAGGACAGTGGTGGAAATGGGTAGCTGAAGCAGAGAGGGGTAAAGGGCCCATCTTCAGCAGGCTTTGCTGCTTGTGAGACCACAGCAAGGAGCAATCCCTGGTGGCAAAGCAAGTTTGAGGTTCCCATCCTGGCAGCACAGGTGCAGTGATGCAGCTTCTTGCAGGGCTGTTGTAAAAATAGATCACTGAACAAGCTGAGTGTAATCCCCTGCCTCCCTTTTTTTTTTTTTAATTAAGGTTGCATTTCAGTCTCACTGTCTTATTTCTGCACTAAATCATTTTACTAGAATTCACCTGTGGGAGAAAGCACCATTGTTAAATATTCTCAGTGTCGTATCAGTATTGGAGAAATTAACATTCTTGATATTTAATTGTGATAATTAGGTTTCACAGTCTGTGGACTGCTGAACTGTGTGGAGGTGTTGCCTTCAATGTTAGTAGGTCAAGTGTTTTCACACTCTGCATAATGCAAATCTTGAGTAATTCCACTTCAGCACTGCTTTTTATTCAAGAGAAGACTCTCTTCCCTTAATCTGAGTATCTCCAGTTTTTAAGTAGACACAATATAGCAATATCTTGTTTCATCTCCAAAATTCTGTACTTAGATGAATCTGAGTTCTGGTGATAAGAGATTTAGGAAGACGCATTAAAAATTTAGGAGTTTTAAAAAAAAATTTCTTAAAGGACTCCATCATCAGAAAGCGCTAGCAGTACGAAACATTCTCTTGTTGCATTGTAAGCTGAACCTCAGCACTCTTCAGGGTGCCTTTCCAGCTGGCTTTTCCATGTGTGCTCTTAAATCACTGCTATTTGCAAAGTGTTACTTACTTTGAAAATGAGATTTTTCTGCACTGTTGGTGTTGTCTGTAGAGCCCGGAGGTCCAACATGGCTCCTTGTTGGCTTTGGGGTTTACAGTAGGAAGGTACTTGGCCAAAAGGAAAATCAGAACAATGGAGCTACACGACATAGAACCACCAAACACTGCAGTCATGCCGGAACAAGAACAGCTCATAAAGTCGACGACAGAGACAATAGGTAACTTCCCACCTGAGACTTTGCTGCATGTGACAGTTGTTTTTCAGTCGCCCCTGGCTGAGGACACTTCTACGATAGTCAGCCCATTGATAAGTCATCTTGAATTCACTTGTTTAATAGAATTTAGTCTTTAGAAATGTCATCTGATCAAAAGTATGAATGCAGGACATCTCAACAAGAATTAGACTTTTAGGTCACAGACCAGCATAGCACACATAGGTGTGGTGCCACTGCCTAGACTCATCTCAGTGACTCCCGTCAGTTTGGTTTTGTTCTAGCATAACACTTCCTACCAGCTGTAGAGGAGATAAGTACTTAGCTTCTTGCTTGGGTAAAATGTAAGTGCCTGCCTGTCTGCCCACTACTAAGTAATAATACAAAATCCAGGTCATCCTGTCTGCTTTTTCCTGTAGGTTCTTTTTTGGGCAGTACCTCTCCCTTCCTCGTGGTGGCTGCTTGCACGGCTCTGGGGGAGATTGGCAGGAACGGCCCCTTGCCAATCCCCAGTGAAGGCACAGGATTTACAAAGCTGCAGCTTGTTGAAAGTTTATTGGCACGAATCCCTTCCAGCAAGGAAACAAATAAGGCAAGATTTTGTAATGTTGTTATGATTCTTGTTCCTTTCTGGAATACTCCATCCCCAATTTCATGTATTACCTTCCAAACTCATCCTTAATTTTTAAAGGATCTCTTACTTGAATGTAATTAGAATTATCATAAGCTTTAGTGAGTCAAAACTGGGCTAAGGGCTTTCAGAAAATCTAGTGTTGTCTAACTCTTGATAGTGTATACTTTGTATCTTCATTAGTAGAAGCTCAGGGGATGAAAATTATGAAAGGTGATAATTTTAATTCAAAAAAAAAAAAGGAATATCATCTTTTACAATGGAACGAACTAGCCTGAAGAGTAATTCTCAAAGGTAGCAAGACATTTGGGTTTTTTGTGTTCTGTAGAAAAGTTGTGTTTTTGGAAGAGAGGTACAGTGATTGATCTGTAAAATCTCTTGCATGTCTAAATTCTGGTACCTTATGTGAAAGTTCAGTAAGGAAGTGAGAAAGAGTGGGTTTAAAGTGTATCTCCTGGACTTGCAGGAAAACTATGTGATTGATGTGTTTGTTTGTTTTATTTATATTTAAGATGAAGGAACGAGCAATACAAACACTAGGTTACTTTCCAGTGGGAGATGAAGATTTTCCCCACCAGAAGCTACTGTTGCAAGGTTTAATGGATTCTGTGGAGGTGAGGCTAATAACACATTGTTCCTTATAGTGCAGTGTGTGTTCCCATTTGGATGCTCTTTAAATACTCTGGGGCCAAGTTTACAAGGGAACATTGAGCTGTCTTTTTGTAATAGTGCATCTGGGTTTTTTAGGGCTGGCTTAAAATAGAGAGCAGAGGTAGGTTTGGGTTTTGTAAACTGTGGACATAAAATATTTTTGAGTTTTAAAAACTTGCCGCTTGAGGTCTCTACCCTAGTCTCTGACAAGAATATGTCTTCCCATTTAGGAGGACTGTCTGTATGTGTAAAATTATTAGAGCTTATATTAATGAAGCATTAGGTCTGTACTTGGGCCTTCAAAAGTGTTTTAAAAGTAGATAATTTAAATACAGCTTTTTTTCTCATTAGGATGACATCCACCAATGTACCTCACTTGAATTAGGAGCTTTGTTTCTTCATAGGAAGTTTTGTTTTGTCAGTCTGCATGCACCAGTGTTTGTACTGCACTGTGTTCCTTCATAGTACTGAAGAGCTGCTTCATATATTGCAGCATACAAGACAGCAAAATTAAATAGTCAGGGAGCTTTTTTTGGTGTTCTTCGTTTACAGCTTGGTTTTACCTTTCTTCCTTAGTCACACTGACATAGGATTCAATATTGTAGAAGCAGCTATTGAGTATCAGACAGGCTAGCTTTGCTGAGTCATCTAGTCTGGTGTGATCAAACAAACAAAAATAGCAAGAACATTGTGTACACATCTACAAAATGATGCTTGAGTGCCATGTTTATCTCCTGGAACTGCTCAAGGACATTACAGCTTTCTTTATAAAATACATACCTGAGAAAAAAACAATTGATCTTAGACTGCAGGAAGCTACAGGCTTACTTCTCCAAATGCCTGAGCATTTTCTGCTTCCACAGGGTTAAGAGAAGCAGTCTAGAAGGTGCTCAGCAGATAGGAAAACCAGTTCATACAGTTAGAGATTCGTCATAAATAACGACAAGAAGTGGCAGAGTTCTGCACATTCTGTTCCTGAGGGCCTTAGGCAATAGTGCAGAGAGAACAGAAACAAAGCAAAGTTTTTGCTGCATCTTTTCTTATGTGGAAAACAAATTTGTTCCTTTCTTAGCAATGATCAACTTCTGGATGAAATTGCAGGAGGATCTTATACTACTGCTTACTACAACAAAGTCACAGTAATTTTTGTTAATAACTGGCAGTCCTGTTACCATTTTAATTTTTGTTTGTATTACTTTGATCCTGTCTCTCTAGTCCTTCTGTTCACTAATTTGAACTTGCAGAGAGACTGGCAAATGCTTTGTAGGAGCCATGTTGTAAAAACAGATGTGGAGATTTTAGCTCTCATCAGGTATTTTGGAGAGTTGGACAGTGGCTCAGTTTCCATCAACTTCAGTGGGTCTGGGCTGTTAGATAGTTTCAGAAGTTCAACACAAATGTGATCTTACTGCAAACTGGTGCTGAGAAATGGGGTAGAGGGAAGAGACTGCAGTTCTGTGAAATACCAGAAGTTTTACTGTTTATTTAATAAGTACTGTCAATCAGTGAGGTTCTCTTGTGTTTTTTCAGGCCAAACAAATAGAACTGCAGTTCACCGTTGGTGAAGCTATTACCAGTGCTGCTGTAGGAACCAGCTCAGTGGCTGCACGTGATGCATGGACAGTCGCAGAGGAGGAATATATCCCTCCTCCAGGTAGGCCTTCCTAGTACAGAAGGCTGGAATAAGGAACATAAAATCTCACTGTTCTGGTGCAGCACTGGGCTTGATTATAGTGGTGGAAATAAATGCACTTTGCATTTGTTAATGCAGTGCTCTTGTGTTTTGCAATGCTGGGTTATTTATGCATCCTTTTACCTCTTCAAGTCCATCTAGTCAAAGGGTAGAATACTTTATTTCACTTGCTATTTAAATAGCTTCTTGATGAAATCTCATTGCCATTTGACACTGCGTTTGTTTAATTTTTTCATTGCAGTTTCCCATGTTGAGTTAATTTTAGATTTAACACACAAAAACCTTTTAAAATAACAGTTTGAAGCATGAATTGGAAAATAGGGTTGTAAGATTAAATTTCAAGTCTTTTTCCAACAACTTGGATTGATACGATCAAATGACATTTACATGAAGTTCACTGTTCTGCACATCTATCTGACTCTGGGTAACTTGTTTAAGGACTGAGATTCTGGCCCCATTAAAATATGATCATGACAAAATGCTAGCTCCAAAACAGTCAGATGTAAATACCAGCCTTAGTTGGGCAAACAGGTGCTTAGCATTTTAAGTGAGAGCGTTCTTAGATCTTAAGTGTATACAAAGCTGAGCATGTGCAGAACTCGGTGGAGTTTGCATTTGCTTCAGAAATTTTGAGTCTTCCCAGCAACTAAATATAGTCCAGTGAATCTTATGCAGTCTGAGTGGTGCTTCTTCTTGGCCACATGCTCTGAAACACTTTCACGAAGGGTTAGGAGGCCTCTGTTCGGTGGGGTTTTTTCCAGGACGAAAACTTTTCCAGTGACTCCAGTGAAGGCTTTTCCTGAATCAGCAGAGGTGAAGATGTCACCTGAGTACTCATGTGCTGATTAGGTTTCCATTGCTTTTGCACATTATATTGAAATTAAAAATGAATGTGGATGATTGTTAAAGCTCCTCCCTTCCCCTACTGCTTTTTTCTTTCATATAGATTTGAAAGTGAATGATGTGGTTCCCTGGGTTCTAGACCTTATTTTGAACAAGCACATTATCAGCCCCAACCCACACATCAGGCAGGCAGCCTGCATCTGGCTTCTGTCAATGGTGAAGAAATTGAGCACACACAAAGCAATTAAGGTAAGAAATAAGCCTCTTTCCAATCACTGGCTCCTTGTCCCTGCTTTTGCTGCTCACTTCCTTTAGGTACCTTCCTTCCCCTTCACTTCCATTTTCCCCTTTTCCCAGTGCTGCTACAGTCCTTACTGAGGTCTTTTTGAGACATGGCTTGTCTTATGTTACTAGGGGAGCATATTAATTGGCAGATGAACAGGGCCATATGCCACCTTTGTAAACATCTGACTTGCATTCAGGTCAGTCTGATGTTGGTATAAATAGCTGTTATAAGATGAAGTGCCAATACATCTTCCCTTGCAAAGAAGAGGTTGGTGTCTTTATAGTTTTAAGGATTTCTTTTTGCAAAATGTTGAAAGGAGGTAGAGGAGGGAAATGGGGGGGAAAATCAAATGGAATTCCTTGGCTCATTTGCTTCACAGAGATTATCACAACTCTGCTACCGAGTGCTTCTTGTATTTAATATTTTTGGTGTGCTTTGATGAAAACCTTATAGTTAGGGTGCTTGTCTGTGATGAGAGACTCAAAATGTGAAAGATCTTATGCAGAAACTTAATCAAGTATTCCCTAATGAAATGTCCTCTCTCAGTACAGAGGTGCTATAGACTGTGATGGGGCCATGTAGCCACTTTCTGGCTATGCTCTGCAGGTAATTGATAAAGAGTTTTGGGAGGGTAGGTACTTTGCAAATTTACTGTTACATGTAAAACTTGCCACGTATTATGCTTGTCTAAACAATGGATCTTGCAGGAGGTGGCAAAATCCTCTAGTCTGAGGATGGAGGAAAGGTGTCCTCAAGCAGAGGATTGCCCAGTCTGGCTGCAAGCCAGATTTATGGCCTGTCCATTACTACCGTGTATTAGACAACGAAAATAAAGTATGTGATTTAGAAATGGCATGGGAGCTGTAGAAGCTGGGCAAGTAACTGTTATGTTTTGTGAGCTGCAGTCAGGCTGCTGCTTGCCTCTTTGAAAGGAGGGTAGTTCTTGTTTTAGGCGTAGCTTGATAGGCAACTCCTCTGATAAAATAACCTGTTTATCTGTTAGAGACTTGCCTTGAGACCAGACGATGCAAAAGCTGAAATAAAAATAATATCCTTTTTCTCATCTTTCAGTCTCATCTCAAGGATATCCAAGGTGCATTTGTTTCAGTTCTGTCAGATAGTGATGGTAAGTACTATTGTATCTTAGGAGTTTTGTTTTTTCATAGGCTCCTAACAGAATGGAGGGAATTGTTAACAGACAGAAAGTCATGTACACACCCTTTGTCAGCCAACATTAAAAGCTGTCAGTAGAAACATTCGCTTCTATAGTAAAAGGAATGCTTCCTTTTGTACTGTTGCATGCAGAAACAGGAGGCACAGCTTTTTTCTGTTCTCAGGTACCTTAGCACAAATGTTTTCCTGCATTTGCCCCTGCAGATTGTAGTAACAGAGACTGTTCAGTGCTTCTTCTCTGTACTGGGCAGCAGTGTGCATAGGGAGTTCTGCATAGACAGGAACTCTCAGCCCTCTTTAAACTAACAGGTTGTAGCTCATAATGTCCACCCATGGCAGGTGGTGGAAGGGGTGGTGTCTGATGGCCTAATCAGAGCTCATGGAAGTCGAAGAAGAGAGTGTTACCATTAATTTCACTGGACTTTTGTTCAGAGGCCAGCAATGTTTCAACAGAATATTTACAGCTCTTGGAACGCTCCCTGCTATTTCAAAGTGAGCAGTGACAATATTAACACAAAGATATCACTTAATATTGTGGATGGGGGTGAGGGAAGTATGTGCTTTCAGAACAAATTGCTGCTTCAGAATCCAAAGCCTGTGTCTTGCCAGAATCAAGCAGCTCTGAAACGGAGAACTGTGAACTGCAACACAGAGCTCCCACTTCCTAGATCATTATTTTAGTTGGCTCTTGTTGGAATTTGTTTATTACTACCTATATGTTCTTCTTCAGCTTTATTTTGTAAAATCTTTTGCAGAACTTAGTCAAGACGTTGCTTCAAAAGGTCTTGGCCTGGTATATGAACTAGGAAGTGAACAGGATCAGCAAGAGCTAGTCACCACACTCGTTGATAACCTTATGACTGGGAAAAGGTACAGTGAGCTCAGAACACAGTGAGAGAGTACTCTGCCCTGTGTGTCTGATGGGAACAAAAATGTGCTTCTCTCTTGTGCAGAGAGAGATGTTTTGTGGCAGGGGAAGCCAATATCTGCATACTGTTAGGGGTGAATGAACTGGGACATTTCTCAGTTTAGGTTAGGGTTTGTTGTGACTGAAATTACTCCAAATTTTATTCCATTTTGAGTTCAGCAAAGCTTCTAAATAATGATTCGTTCCTGTTTCAAGCAGTTCAAATTGGTTTTGGTTTGTGTGGATTCCCTACTTGCTGCATTGTGTTACTGCAAAGGTCAATCGCCTCTTGCAGCAACTCTGAACAATGTGAATGTTGCAGAACTGGGGATCTGCCTTGTGTCTGAAATGCACCTTTTGCTGAGGAAGTGTTAATGGTCGCTTGTCTGTTTTAGTGCCACAGATGCTGGTCTTACAAGACTGCTGGCTACTAATTATGTTGGATCAGTGCTGGAAATCCTACTCCTACAGCCCACTCCTGTCTAACTCAGTGTGGGTGTGGCCACTGTGAATGACAAAAATCTAGGCTAGGAATGTGGGGGACTCTAGTGGCTGAGAAGAGGAAGAGATGAATGGAAATTGGATTTTTTCCTTTTAAAGTAGGGGTGTGCTCTCTCTGTACATGTGTGCTGTCCATGATGTAACTTGTGTCTGGGCTGAAATAAAAGACTGCCATTCAGTGTTTTGACTTTTACTTTCTCGGTGCACAGCAAAACCCTAACTTTCTGCAGCTTCTCCTTAATAATACTTATGATAAGGGTTAATGAGACTCCTTGCAGTGTGTGTGGTTTTGCACACCTGTATGTTTTTTGCAGGATTGGAACCTAAAGAATGGGAAGTTACTGAGTTAATAAAGCAAAACAAATTCACTTGTTCCGTAGTGTGCAGTCCATTCAAGGACAGGGTTTGGCAAAGCTAATACTGGACCTCTTTTACCACCAGAGCCAAACATGAAGTGACTGGAGAAACTGTGGTGTTTCAAGGTGGCCTGAGCAAAACTCCAGATGGGTAAGTTTACTGACAGTCTCAATGACAGCACGCATAATCTGTGCTGAAACAGTATTCCCTTTCATATAGATCTATTCCCTGTGTTTTTCATTCCTGCTTATTTTCTAAGTTACCTTAACTGTTTTCTTGTAGCACAGATAAGATATTCACTTCTCTCTGTTTGCTTTAGGCTGTAATTTGACTATAGCTGTATAGCTGTGGCATTTCTGTAGCTAAAAATAGTGATACCAGTTTTCCTTCTGTTTTCCAAAGTCAAGGTCTTTCTACTTACAAGGAGCTTTGTTCACTGGCTAGTGATCTTAATCAGCCAGACCTGGTGTACAAATTCATGAATCTGGCCAACCATCATGCCATGTGGAATTCTCGGAAGGTAATTTGTTGCTTTCATACCATTTCCGTTCCCTCTGTGAACTCTGAAAACAAAAACTGTATTTCTCTAACTCTGCTTATATGATCCATGGATAACTGCCTGTGGAGGCTTTTCTGTGTTGATACTTCAGTGTCAGATCTAATGCAGGTTCACCAGTCTAAGAAGCAGCTTTAAGATTACTTGAAATTCTTACAACAAAATATTGGTATTACACTGTTTAAATCATCCTGCATTCCACTCTGAATCAGCTGTGATCCTTTCCTGTTACTTCTGGGAGTGTTTAGAAGCCAGGTCCTGATGTGTTCAGACAGTGAGTATTTTCAAAACTTGGTGAATTTTCAGATGCAAGAGAAAATGAGCTTTGTTACATCGGAAGGCAGAGCACAAAGTATTCAGGAGCAAGTGGTTAGAAGCCCAGTTCCCAACACACCAGTTTAACCACTGTTGTCCAAATAGTGTCCTTTTTTTTTTTTTTTTTTTAATTTATCAAAAAGATCAAGTCTTGATATTTTACAGCTGCTGGAACCTTTATCAAAGCCAAAATACTATTGGATCTACTTCCTGAAAAAATGTAGGATCATAAATTTTAAAATTTATGTATACTTGCAGAGCTCTAACTTGGGGCCTGTCTTTTTCATGGGTTTTACCTAAACATAGAAGAATTTGTTTTGTTCCTGGAGCAGGCAGTGCACCTTTCATGCCCTTTCATGAAGAAGATCCAGGTAGGCTGTATCTTCTGTACTGAAGCATACATGCTCCCTACCTGAGATTTTGAGTCTCTGGCAATGTCACTTAGTGCAAAAAGCAAGTCCCAGCTTTAACTTTTGTCCAAAGTCTGACATGTCAACACATCTCTCAAGACTTCCCTCTCTCTGCACTGGGACTCCAGGAGCCACAGGTGTGCAGCCCAGTCCTTCCTAACTTTGTGGAATTTCACAAGCCAGGATGAGTCAGGAAAATCCACTCAGCAACTATAGGATGAGCTTCAGCATTTGAATGAATTGAAGAATTGTTTAGTTTGGAAGGCATATCCGGAGATCTGTGGTCCAACCTTCCAGGCAAGGCAGGGCCAGTTAGAGTAGGCTGCTCCCTTTTCCTTGCACTTTCTGCAGCCTCTCAATCCTCACAGCAGTGGTCATCGTTGGGAATAAAGGCAGAGTTAGTCTTTTTTAGTCTTCATTTTCTAGACTGTGACCCAGAAAGTACGTCCTGTCCTGTGAATCCCTAAAGTGGGGTTTGAGTGGCAGCTTTGACACTGCAAGTCAGGCGATATGGATGAAGAGGCGGTCTCTGCACTGCTGCTACTGAGCAGTTCCTCCTTGGGTTATCCTGCTAATTCCCGTAGGATTCCATGGGCAAGTATCTATCCCATTGTGTTAGAATTGTCAGGGGGGCCCTGTTGTAGAAGAAAAAGAATATGAATGAATATTTGAATTTAAAGAAACTGTAGACACGTGCAAAGTGGTAATTCCCAGAATTTCCAGAACGCGCAGTTAGGATGGAGTTGTTTCACTTTTAATTTTTGAGTTTCTAAATTATTCCTGAAGTGTCCAGTTCTTCTAAATGCAGCTGAGTTGTAGGGAAGCAGTGGCCTGATCTCATCAGTCTTTCAGAGAAAGAAACTGTTTTTGGAAAAACCTACTCCATTCTTCCTAAGTTTTAATTCTCCACCACCACTTTTGCAAAAGGGATCAAACAGGGCATCTTGAAATAAGAGAGGGAAATATTGGAGCAGTATATTCTTCCCTGTGTGACAGTATGTTTGAGATTACTATGGCACTGTAGCACTGATGAGGGCTAATTCTGGTATCACTTTAACTCTTTAAGTCTTTTTTATCTTGGTATCTAAACTGTGTCAGCCAGCTTTGTTACTGACTGCGGTGTGCCCAAGAACAACACCTGAGTGAGCAGATTGTTTCAATATAAGTTCTTTTGTCACCATTTCAGGGAGCAGCTTTTGGTTTCAATGTGATAGCTACCAAGGCAGGAGAACAACTGGCTCCGTTTTTGCCCCAGCTTCTTCCACGGCTCTACCGTTACCAGTTTGACCCCAACCTTGGCATTCGACAGGCAATGACCAGCATTTGGAATGCCTTGGTCACCGACAAGTCCATGGTGAGTGAACATCAAGCCTTGCTAGAGTGCAAAATTGTGGGCTTGCTGCTAGCCGCATCTCACGGAGATTGTCATGGGAAGGGAGTATCTACTTTATCTAGTGAAAGGAAGGGCTTTGCAAAAAGGGATGAGGCGTTGTCCTACAGAGCAAGAGATGCTGGAATCCAAGGACAAGGTGGAGGACGTGCAGAGACTTTGTGTTGCCTCTTGTATGTGGCAGGATATTCCAGAGCTTTTTTGTGTAGCTGATGTTCAAGTCTAAGACTGAGCTGAAAGTGGGGTCTTCTGCACTTGAGATATTGGTTATGAGAAGTTCCTTAGAAGTCCTTATGGCTGAAGATGCCATTTCCAGAGCAGGGGTGTCTAAATGTGGCTCCTCAGGTTTTAGGTGGGAAGAAGCTGTTTCATCGGTTTGAGGACGGTTCCTCCAATACAAGTGTCAAGAATAAGTGGTTTTCAGGACTTTTCCTTCCTCTGGCTCTGAAAGGTCTAAAATTGGATTTGTGAATCTTTTTTTCTTAGCAAGGCCGATCTTAGCATGAAGTCACTGACTCTGATTCTTCATCAAAGAGGAACTGCTTTTCTTGTGAGATATATGGTTTGCTACTGCTTCTAAACCCTTCTGTTGAAAGAGAACTGAAAGGACCATGATCTTTCCCCGTAGTCTCTCTCACACCCTGAGCCTTGAAGCAGTGGAGAGAGAAGCACCTCTAAAACAGAGTCAGAATAAGCTTGTGCAGGGTCAGCTTGGGTAAGGGTTAGTTCATCTGCTGTGGCTGGTACCAGAAAGCAGGCTATATTGTCCAAAATGTTCCTTCTTCTTTTTTTTTTTTTTCTCCAGAGTGCAGGACTGGGATGTGTGGTCCATGCCTGTTTTATGATTGTTCCCTTTTCTCATAATAGGTTGATAAGTATATGAAGGAAATTCTTGAAGACTTGATCAGTAACCTAACCAGCAATCTGTGGAGGATCAGGGAATCCAGGTATTGCTTGGAAAAGTAACAGATTTTTCTTCCAACTCTCATCTCTTTTATTCACCATAAACCTGTTCAGCTGCGGAGGTTGGGGGGAGGGTGACACATGTCCTTTCATCAGAACAAAACCCACTCCTGCAGTCTGCACTTGAGGTGTGATACAATCCTGAAGCTATTTGCCTCACTGAACCTGAGGATTTTTTACTGCATGCAACTTGAGCATAATATTAAACAGCATTCTCTGAGGGAGGAATTTTCTGGTCACAAAGTTCTTGGCTATCCTTGAACCTGAAGAATTGCTAATGTTGCAGTTTGAATTGGTGATGTGGCTATGTATGTACTTGGCAGTAGGATGCCATTCAATATAGCATTGTTAATTGGGGGGTTTTTTGTTTATATTTGTTTATAGTTATGCCGTATTGAAAATATTTGTTCTAATCTTAGTTGCAGGCTTCAGACCATTGTGCTTTTTTCTTATCCTGTGCTTTATAGAAAATAAATCTGAAACAACATCATAACTAGAATATTTGCGTTAGCTAGAATTTCCATTACAATGGCCTTTCTCACCTGCTCTCATCTGTTTTAGATTTCACCTGTCTGGCTGAATGCTTTTTTTTTTTTTTCTGCTAAAGGAGACATTCTTATAACAGTAGTTTTATGGTTTGGTGAAAATAAGGAATGTACAACACGTTTCTCAGATTTTTTTTTTTTTTAACCATTACTTATATATTTAAAAATATATCTATTTATGTATACCTCCATATCAAATAAATACACCACATAATGGAAATAAAATTTTCTTATTTGCAGTTGTCTAGCACTGAATGATTTACTAAGAGGAAGACCTTTGGATGAAATTATAGACAAACTTCCAGAGATCTGGGAAATCCTTTTTAGAGTGCAAGATGACATTAAGGTAATGGAATTGATAATTCAACAGGAATTGCCAGCAGAAAGTAGAGTGATCAAACTCTGAAGTATTTAAAAAGAGATTAAAAAATAATCACTGAAAAGAGATTCTCTGAGAAACTAAGTTGAAGCCAATAGAAGTTTTGGTTATTAAGCAGACTACAAGCTCAGACCACTCGCAGTTAGCATTTCCTTACCCTTTGAGTGCTGGTTTTCATTCTTGACATGCTTGTTCTTGCATGTTCAGCACTTTTTCCTGGATATGAAAGAATTTTTAAGTATGCTTAACTTTAAGGACAGAAGTATTTATTTTGGACTGCTTGTGTTATTAAAAGCATTGCAGATACGAAGTCAGAGTCCTCAGGTCCTTCCAGGTTTGAGTCATGTTCTCCCTGGGATCAGACTTTCCAGCTCAAGCTGTGCTGAGCTGTTTCCTAAAGTGCACTGTATACAACGCAGCTGCTTCCATACTAGTAAATTCAGTGCGCTCAGAAATGTTCCTGGGCACTGAAGCCAGCTGGCACAGAGCATCCTGCCGCTGTGCTAGTGAACTGTATTAGCTTCCAAAACAGAGCAGCTGCCTGCAAACTGCCTATAGGGAAAGGTCCCTGGGACAGTCTAATTCCTGAATTTTTGCCTGGAAATGGTTTGGGAGAGTCTGCTTGGGACAGGCTAGAATTGTGCCCGGAGCACCCTAAGAAGTTAGCAGTCTAGGTGATTGTGTTCCAGGGCCCAGGAATGTTGCTAGACATTGTCTTAATTCATCAATGCAGATAAAGTCAGAGTCTGGTGTCTGGTTGGTGTTGCTGTCACATGCCACTGGACTGGCACAGATTTTGCTGTTTGCTTTTAGTCTTTCTAATCCTAGATATTCAGTTGAGTAAAGCACCACGAAGGAATAGGCATTTTACTGAGACAATAAAGTATACACAAAGGATTATATACTTCCTTTTGTAGTAGAAGGTTTTTGGGTTTGGAGGGGGACAACCTAATAACAATACCAAAGAGACAAATGTGAATGGAAGCACAGACAGCCTGGTGGTGTCAGGCGGCATTTTTAATGTATTTGGCATTGAATAGACCAGATACTAGGTGGACCACAGACAGAACTTCTTTAGAAGGTATTATATATTAGCCATGAATGTAGTTTTGTCAATACTAGTATTTTAGTTGTCTACAAATAAGAACTGTTACACAGATTTAAAAGTATTAACAGCAGATTATTGACTTCTTTTTTTAGGAGTCTGTGCGAAAAGCAGCAGAACTAGCCCTAAAAACTTTAAGTAAGGTAAAAATCTAATTTCAAAATTTGTGCATGGAGAGGTGTGTGTTTGTGATGTCAGATAATCATTCACTTCCATCTCTGCAGGAGTGACATTTCTGTTGTCTTGAAAAGATCTCTGGTATGAGATGCAGTGACAAACAGAACAGTCCGCTAGAAAGCATTCATAATAGGCTTGGTCCCGTACACTTATGTACTTATGTTGGTATTGGTGGAGTTCTAGTGCTTGAGGCGACTCTGATGTTACGTTTTGTACAATCCCAAGAGGGAGATACTGAATTCTTGATGTCCCTTTATGGATCCTTGATGTCCTTATATTTTTTCCATTTGAGGATGAGATTTAAGGAAACTTTATATAACTGGAACAGCGTGCAGTTGACCAAACACAGTGGAACCTCACTGGTCTGAAATTCAGTAATCCAGTCTGGACTTTTCTCTCTGATGCTGTTGCCACCACAAGATTTTTTTGGGGTGTAGTACATGCATTGCTTCATGTTTTGTTTGGTATTCCTCTGAAAAAGTTATTTCAGTGGAAACAGAAACACATCTGAAGAGCTGTGTTTGAAATCACGGCTTCGACAATGCATGCTACATGAAATGTCAATTGCAGAAGTGGTGATCCAGTTCCAAAACATTGCAGGTGATGTCAGAATCTGTTCTGATCTGAGGCGGGCAGCTCTGCCTTGTGGAGCAGTTGAATCCTTGTGGCTGAGACAGGCTGTCCTTCACCTGGAAGGTCATGTGGTCCATCTCTTGATCAAGTTGTGAATCAGTGTCTCTTACCTGTTTGCTCTGAATTTGCCTTCTTGGGAAGCTGAACATAGCTGAAGTTCCTTTTAGGAACTTGGCTCAGTGTTTTAGTGCTTCCTGGAGAAGAGAACAATGGTGTAGCAGAGCTTGTGTTTGGCTCTGTGAGCAGTTCCTGTAGTTGCTGTGACTTTGTTCTGTCTGACAGAGAAGGTGCTTTAATGTAATCTGAGAGAGGGGTTTGAACATGCATGCAACACTGATTCTCATCTGTTGCCAGGTCTGTGTGAAAATGTGTGATCCATCTAAAGGAGCAGCAGGTCAGAAGACCGTAGCTGTATTGCTCCCTTGCCTCCTAGACAAAGGAATAGTAAGCACAGTCACTGAAGTCCGATCTCTCAGGTTAGTTTTGCGTCCTGTAAATTCCCTGGCGGTGAGGGCATGATTTATCCTGAGGGGACCTAGTTTATTCGTTTGAATCACAGAATATGCTTTCTGTTTTAAGTCAGAAGTTCCTCCCCAAAGCAGCCTTCCTGCTGTTCTTTTCCTTTTCTTACTGAGTTCAAACAGCAGTGCTGAGAACTCCAGCTATCCCTCAAGAACGTCCTGTTTAAACAAGCGTAGGCAACAAGGTTAACTAGTCTTAAATTTTGACCTTGTAGTATCTGACCTCTTTGCAAATGCCCAGATTCAAATCCCAGCATGAAATTCTTTTGGCTTTATACAACTGGTAAACTGATCTGCAAGGAGGTTTCTGTGCTTGAGGCTCTCTTTCGTTTTGTAAATGGAAAATCGCGGGGTAGTTGCTGTAAGAGCCATGTCTTATTTCACGACTGGTTCTAAGTAATGATAGTTCCTATCCCAGAGGTGGCTGCATTTGGTCATACAGTTCAAATAAATTTTATGTCACATAACAGTTTCAGGTCCCTTGACATTTAGGGTCTTCATATGCTTGTCACTTTGTAACCTTGTGTATAGCTTCCTTTACTTGATGGACAAAAAACTGCAAGATTCAGATCTGGAATATAGCTGGTCTTTGCAAACATAATTTTCTCTTATTGAACATGATTATCCAGGAATTCTAAAAAGCTCCCAACAAATTATAGCGTATATTTCTTGAATTGTTTCATTCCTTTTCAAGGTTTGGAAACACTGTCAAAATACAGCCTGAGAGATGCAGCTGGTCTGAAACTGAACAGTGAGATTTGAACAGATTGTTGTAATTTGTTTTTCTTGGGCAGAGACTTATTTCTGTGGTGACTTTGCCTAAAACTTCTTTAAAACATGAAGAAATGTTATTTCTTCTTGCATCTGTCTCTTTGGCCACTCCCTTTGTTATACTCTGGCCAATCCAAGCAATCTCTGTACCAAGAATAGTGTCTGTGCAGGCTCAGGGGTCTGGGTCTGATCTTGCTTAAGCAGAAAAATATACAGTGATTTCTATTTGCAGGTAGAGCCGTACTGGTGTAATTGACATCTAGACTGGTCTTTCTGTTAGTACTGAATTGGAACAGAAAGATTTTTCAGCTAAGTCTATAGGTTTTGATGGTGACCTTCTCTTTGGTCTCTTTCCAGCATTAACACTCTCGTGAAGATCAGTAAAAGTGCTGGATCTATGCTGAAACCTCATGCACCAAAACTTATCCCAGCCCTGCTGGAGTCCTTGAGTGTGCTGGAGCCTCAAGTTCTCAATTATTTGAGTCTTTGTGCAACAGATCAGGAGAAAGTAAGTGCAATTATTATGGGAGAGTATCAACAGAGGAGAGACACAGAGATTTAGAGCTTCATATTGTCATTCTCTAAGCATGTGCAGAAAAATAGCAAATTTGGCTCAGAGGTGTTCAAAGGTGTGATAAGAAGTAGCTAATGAATCACTCAAAGTCACTAAAAGATTTATTTTTTACAATTCTGTAAAAAGTAAGATATGGTCATTGGAATATGGCTGGATGAATTGTTTTATGGGGAGGGTCAGGATTTTTTTTTCTTGTTTTTTTTATACACTACACATCCACATATTTCAGAAAGTAAAGAGCAATCTCAGTAAGAACTGTAGTTAAATGTCACTTCAGCTCCGTGTACAAATGTGGAAGAAGTGAAGAGCAGGTCTGTAATAATTATCTGTACTGCACCTATATTATCAAACTTTGCTCTGTTTTTCCAAGGGGTTTAGCTGCAGAACTACTTATAACATAAATTAGAAGATATGCATTAGTAGTATGGGCTGGAGTGAGATGTCCTCAGCACTGCATCCTTTAACCCATCTCAGAGAAGCATATTAATCAGTTGCAGTCTCCTGGGAAAGTGACTGAAATCCCACTACTCAGAAGTAAATTGAGCTAATTTCATTGGGGGGGGGGAAGGGGGCAAACTCTGCCCTTCCCCAGTAAGAAGCAAGTGGACAGCATAACCAAGTAGAGCTTTCTCATATTTTATTTCATTTTCATGATGGCAGGAGTGTGTTGTTCAGCTCCTGTGCACCAGCTAGAACATCCATCTCTCCCTAGAAGGGAAACATTCATAGTCTGTAGGAGTAATGACTCCTTGTCTTCACACATCTGAAATGGGTTCTGGTTTAAGTTTGTGAGAAAGTGAATTGTAGCTGATGTTGGCATTTCCACTGGCTTCAGGTTGACTTTACTTTTGTTTTTGATCTTTTTTCCTCTTTTATTTAGACTGCAATGGATAGTGCCAGACTTAGTGCTGTAAAGTCATCTCCCATGATGGAAACGATTAACATGGTAAGTAATTCATTCAGGAGGGTTCCTGTTTATGGTTTGTTGTAGGATAACAGGAATCAAAGTAAGGCCTTAACCAAATTCTTCTTCAGGCTCTGTTTTAGTGTCACATCTCCCTGTGGATGTCTGTCTTCTTTCAGATACTGAGTTCTCTCACCCTGTCCCCACAGCTTGTCTCTAACATCAGTTGTAAATGACTGTGACTCCATTTGGAGTCAGAGGAGTTGTTTCTCCACCTGAGAACCTGCCTTGTTTGAAGAAGAGGGCATCTTTCAAGTGCTCTTCTGTGGATAACCCAGCTGGTTCTGGGCTATGCTAGCTGCTGTTTCTCCTCATCTTTGGCCCTGTTACTCCACAAAAAACAATAGTAAAGTCATTGTTCTTAGGACACATGCTGTCCAGTCCTTGGTTCCTGGTGCGTTAGACAACACCACCTGGGTCTTGCCAGTGTTTTACATGGTGGAAACATTTTGAAAAAACCCCGATGTCACTGAAAACCCTGTCAGCAGCTAGTACTTGGCACTGTAGTTCTCTGCCAGAGGACTTGCTGATGCCCAGACTGTGCTGCGGGGCAGAGCTCACTGCCATGTGTAAGAACCTGTCCCTTCCCGAAGAGAATAATCCCCTTTTTTGCAGCCAGGGACATGGGAGCAGGCATGATGTGTAAGTACCTGAGCAGTTTCAAGGTGAAGCACAGCTACCAGAGCTGTTCTTTTTTTCCTGGACTTACAGAAAAGCAACAGCAGCAAGCCCTTCCGTATTTAACAGCATTTGGAGCAGCTAGGACTCCCTGTGCCAGAGGGAGCTGTGTTTTGGTGTCAGGTGGAGTGCTTTCTATAAATAATCTGTAAAGCACATGAGGATGAAAGGCTCCGTATAAAAATGTCCTCACCAACCTGCTGCAAGCTGGAGCAGCTGCTGCTGTCCCTCGTGCTGGCCATGCCTCTCCTGCTCCCAGCCATGGGGGACAGTTGTGCTGCCCTGACCATCACTGCTTGAGATTTCCCATGGAAGGAGAGAGATTCCACAGTTCCTTAGAGCAGCATGAAGATGTCCCGGTTCATGAGCACTCTTCCCTCTTGTTCCTGTGTATCTGGGGGCTGACTGGGAGACAGGAATAGATTACAACCTTTGATGGGTTATAATTGATTATTCCCTTCTCCCTTTACCTTACCAGTGCAGGAGGGAGATGTGGCAGGAGAACTGACTTCTGAGGGTTAGCCTAGAGGGGTTACCTTCAGCTGATGTGTCATCTTTGGCTTTGCTAGAGGATGGATCTCCCCTCTGCAGGCAGTGCTACACAGAGGGCTGGAAACCTGAGGCTTTTTGTTTTGCCCACTAGCATCTTAAGCACAGATTAGAAACCATACCAATAACATCTCTGCTGTACATTTATTTCATTTTTTCCACTTATTTGCCTTGACCTGTTAAAAAACAGTCTGAATAGTTCTCCTTTGTCTAGTTTAGCTACATTAGGGTTACTGCATTCAGACACATGAGATAATGTTGGATTTTGTCCTAAAATAGGCACACCTCTGCATCTCTCTGCTTTCCCTCCCAAAAAGGAGTTCTTGCTAGTGTGTTACTTTCACTTTTCTAGAAAGATGAAATGCAGGAATATATCTGTTCCAACAGTGCAACTGCTAATTTCAGCAGGGTCATCTCAGCATAGAAGTGGGACCAGGGAATCGTCATGTCGTGTAAGCTACCTCATGGTCCCCTTCTCACACCACACAAACTCTCACAATGCAGCAAAACACAAGCATGCAGAAACTGAGGTAGCCCACAGCTAGAAGCAGTTCAGCTTATGGGTTTCAGCTTTACCATTGTTTTCTGTCCTTTGACTTTTTCTAGAGCTTGCAGTACTTGGATGTGTCCATCCTGGGTGAGCTGGTTCCTCGGCTCTGTGAACTGATCAAAAGTGGAGTAGGCCTTGGTACAAAGGTATGCCTGTGATATTAATGGATTGCTTGGACATGGAAAAGGAAAAACAATTAAATATCACATTAAATATGGTTCTTTTCACTTTCTCTTTTGAAGTGACAGCTTAGCTCATTCAGACTATAGTTGTTTTAGGTCTGAGTCTCGGTCCATCTACATTACTTGCTGTTTTTCACACTTGTGCCACATCAACCTTCTCTTGGCTACATGCCTGTTGGATTCTGAGGGAGCAGAATGCAGAATGTTTTCCTTGATACCTCTGAATCTCCCAGGACCATCCATCCTGAGTGTGGTCCTGGTTGTCTTATACTTCTAATTCAATTCTTGTGATTCATTTGTTATAAATTGTTCAGCTGCTTCTAACACTGGCTCCCTTTATACCTGGGCAAAGGTTGGGTGGGTCTAGAGAGTGTCACACAAAGTGCATCCAGCACTGCAGCAAGTATTAATAGTAGTACCAGGGGCTAATGTGGTTTTTTCTTATATTTGTTTCCCCTTGTAATCTTCCAGGGAGGTTGTGCCAGTGTAATTGTGTCATTAACCACACAATGTCCCCAGGACATAACACCTTATTCAGGTAAGGCTCATTTCTAGTGTAAAGTTTTAAATTTGTTTTTATTGCTCTTTTATAGGTAGTGTTTCTTCCCTATTGGTGTTTCTTCTCTACTGGCCCCCCATTCCCACAGTAATGATCTTTGTGTGTGTATTTCCCTCAAAGAGCTGTTTGAAGCTCCCTTGTGCATACTTTGGGAGTAGATCCTTGAGATGTTAAATGTCTCCATCAAATTTGAAGGAGCAGAGGGAAAAGCTGAGGGAATTCCCTAGTATACCATAGGGCACGCAGGCTGAAATCTCTCTTCAGACTTTGCTGGAACAGACTAGCAATGCCTGTGCTAGTGCAGTGCTGTAATAAGCACGTGTTCTTCAACTTGTGCTACCCAGCATAAACAGGGACTGCACTCCTGACCCAGTGTACAGCACCTTTTTTGTGGCTTTCTCAGTGTGTCAGCCTTTGTTAAAAGCACCAGCCAGGATACCTATTGCCTGTCCCATTCCAATGGCTGCATCGTAAGAAAAAAAAAAGGTGTAAGAAATTTGCTTTCTCTCAACATTAATAGAGCTATTCTGTCTCAGACAGGAAGGCCTTTGCTCTTGCACCTCTGTTCCTGAATTTAGATTTTGTTGACAATCACTAGAATCTCAGTCTTCTCTTTATAGAGGAGATCTCCTTTCTGTTGCAAAATAGAAGTATGGCTGAACACACTAATCAGCTAGGGGTGCCCACATCAGGGGAACATTACTGGTTGAGGTGTGCAGACTGAGGCTTGCTGCCACTATGAGCTATGTTATGATGTGTGCTTATTAAGCATAAGGACCAGAGAGACCCAGCAAACGTAAGAAAAGAGAGCGTGTATAAATGCATAAATTTGTTAAAATGCAGGCTGTTATAATTCTTGTCACAGCAATAAAAACATGATGTTTCAGACAAAGTGAAGTCTGGGTTCCCTCTTCCAACAGGCAAACTTATGAGTGCTTTGCTCAGTGGCCTGACTGATCGTAACAGTGTGGTGCAGAAGTCTTTTGCCTTCGCTATGGGGCATCTAGTCCGGGTGAGTTGGGGTTTGAAATGGTTTTAATTATTATTAATTTTTTTTAATTTTTAACATGTGTTTGAGTGATTCAAGTCTCTTCCCTTTTACAGACTTCCCGGGACAGTAGCATTGAGAAGTTGCTGCACAAACTCAGCAGTTGGTACATGGAGAAGGAAGGTATGTGGCTTTTTGAATATTCAGTTATAGCATATGGTGCAGAAAAGAGTTAATGATCATGGCAGAAACTGGTAAAGAAATGTTTCTGTATTATAATGTTTAGTTTTGCTAGCTGAAGAACTCCAGTGTATCATTATGCAATGCCGTGCTTTTCCTCTGCTTCCCAAGAAGCTGACCAAGCTGTGAAATGAAAATCCTGCCTACCAGTCACCACACAATATGATTGTTTTGCTTCTTCAGAGCCAGTTTACAGAACAGGCTGTGCTTTAACTGTACATGCTATGGGACGCTACAGCCCAGATGTAGTGAAGAACCATGCCAAACACATCTTGCCGTTGGCTTTTCTTGGCATGCATGAGGTCTCCGATGAAGAGAAAGGAGAGAAAGAGGATTCTACTCTGTGGACTGAAGTTTGGCAGGAAAATGTGCCTGGTAAGTTGCCGTAAGAGAGGCAAAAACTTTCTGTGGAACATAGGGTATAAAATATTATGTTTTCTGGAAATCTACTTTGGAAATACAGAGTTTTCATGGCAAGAGATTTCAGAAACCTATTTACATTTTCTTCCTTGCTAAAGACTTCCTATGTGAGATGGGCAAGTTATTTGGCCTCTTTGTGGTTATTTAAAATAGTTAAAGAGCTGCTGATAGCTGAGGATATACAAACACAATGAAGTTAAGAATTTTAAGATTGAGAGACACTTAATGTCGCTGTAATACAGCCCATATCATGCTGCAAGTAGCCAGACATGTCTGGAAATGTTGTTGCCAGCCTAAAAAGGGTGCTGCACACCCTGAAGTCATAAGGGACTTTGACCTCTCCCTAGGGTTGGTGATCTCATCTGGTCCTCCAGTGGTGCCTGTGGCTTTAACTTCAAGGTGAATCTACCCTATAGAAAGGCTAATTTGCCATGTTTTCTGTCTGAAGAGGAAGATGTGGATGCCTAGTGAAATGGCTTTGCTAGCTCCTTTTCTGACCTGATTTTGGATCTGGTCCCCAGACAGCAGTTTGCTTCCCTGGGGTGGAAAAGGAGCTTCCAGAAGAGGTTTTCCAGTAATCTGTTCTTACCAAAAGGTTATATTTCCTCAGAAACAGAATAAAACAACAGCTAGTTTCTATAGTATGGAGGGACATGTTAGAGATTTTCTTCAGGTGCTTTTGAAGCACCTAGAAAACAGAACCCATCTTCAGTCAGCCTTGGAGGAATTCTTTGCCCCTTTGCCTGAAGAAGGGCCTGCTGATATGTTTTTCTGGCTCAGAAAAGAAATCCATAACTGCTATAGGTCCTTTTTTTTCCTTTTTCTTTTTTTTAATAAGATCAGGTTTTTGTTCCTTTTGTGGCATGATTGCAATTTTCCTCTGTTTGCCATGCAGGTACTCAGGGTGGTATCAGACTGTACATGCAGGAGTTGATAGTCATTACCCAGAAGGCGTTGCAGTCCCAGTCTTGGAAGATGAAAGCACAGGGAGCAGCTGCCATGGCATCAATTGCCAAACAGACAGGTTCTCTGGTACCGCCACACCTAGGAATAGTGCTGTCTGCTTTGCTGCAAGGCCTGCCAGGGAGAACATGGACTGGAAAGGTAAAAAAAGAGCTGGCCCCAAAAGGATTGATGTGAGCACCAGCTTTCAGTCCCTGAGGCAGGAGATGCAGCATTCTGGGCTGCAGATGAGAGTGGATGGAAACTCTAGCTTAGGCAGCCTGACTTTTGCCCTGTATTTAATGGAAATAAAAGCACCAGGAAACATAAGTGTTGGGCAGAGTTCAGATTGCTTTGAGAGCTGGATTCTCATTTAGACTAGTTCCTCTGTACCATATCCTAGCCTTGAAGGGGACTAACTTGTACTCAGAGGCACTGCAAGGCACCTTTCCACTCCCAGTCAGAGTAGATGAAAAGTCAAGACCTCTGATTTAGAAAAAAGGAGAAAGAACAGCAACCTGTCCAAAGTGGCAGGAGAAAAACATTGCTTCTCTTGGCTGGTGTCAGGGGCATATTTCCCCACAACCTCAAGCAGTAGAGTGCAAAGGATACCACTGTGGAGTAGCACTGTGCCATTTGGCTAGGGAACGTTTCTCAGTGTTTTATTAATTTACTGTTTTACTGATTGCAGGAGGAACTGCTAAAGGCCATTGCCAGTGTCGTCTCCACATGCAAGTAAGTGCCTTGCAAAAGGTGGTACTTTCAGGCTCTGAGATCCCAAAAAGGAGGTTCTTTGCACAGAGCTGTTGGCTAGCTGGTGCTAGGGAAATTCTGCCTCTTCCAGCAAGGAGACAAGAAGTAGTATAAAGTTGTGAACACTGCCTTGATCTCCCATCAGGAAGTGAGCAGTCCCTCTCTGCTTGTCTTGTCTGAGGGTCACTGGTGAGGGCTCGGAGCAGCAAAAGATGTTATGGAGGGACTTATGGAGCTGAATGGTAGAATTATGGCAAGAAGGAGGATGATGAAAGGCCAGAATTGCTAAGAAGAAAGAGAGCAAGAGGTAGAAGATGGGTGAGGTGGGAGAGTGCATTGAAAGCATATGAGGAAGAATGGGAAAGAAAAGTGAGGAAGAACAGACATAGTAAAAGAAGAGCACCAGAGTATAAGTTTACTTACAGCTGTTGGTAGGCCACCCTGGGCCTGAGCATGGGAAATGCTTGCTATCTGTGGGAAAAGCTATGCTTGGGAAGGGATTAATGGAGGTCTGAAAGTCTCTGTACTCCTTGTGGTTCAGTGCAGAGCTGCAGATGTCCGTGCCTGGCCAGCCCAGTGTCAGTGAGATTGTCCAGGCTGTCCTGAAAGAGTGTCGGAAAGAGAACCTGAAGTATAAGATGGTGGCACTGCGCTGTGTGGCTGAGGTGCTACAGGCAACAAAGGAAGACTGGTTCCAGGAACTGGCAGATATCGTCTTTCCCATGATAAAGAAGGTGACAGTTCAGCTTCTTGGGTTTTCCCTCTTTCAAAACAAAACACCCAAGCATGACAAACCAGCCAATGCTGTTAGATGCACACCTTCAGTTTTCCACACTTCTGCCCAGAAGGGGCAGCTGTTGGGAGAAATACCCCCCACTCAGCCAGGTCCTAGGTGGGGTTGAATGCCAGATTGTTGGTGAGCCCTGGGAGGATTGTAACTGCTACCTAAATTCTGAATTAGCCCAACTGCTCTCTAAGCCAAGTCCTTTCTGTGGTGTCCGGCATCACCCCAGTGCTGCATTAAGATTTGATTCCTGTCTGCTCTAGAGGCAGCAGGAAACTCCTAGGGAGCTGTGTAGTTAGTCTGCCTCCACTGAGTATCTGCAGTGCTCTGCAAATAGACCCTCACAGCACATGTAGCCGTTTGAATGCAAGGCCACAGAGGCTGATGTGCCCTTCTGTAGGCTGCCAGTAGTGTCAGAGCTGCTGTTGGCCAAGGAGTCCCATGCTGCATCTGACTGAGGACATTGACTAGGTACAAGACTAGTGTGCACAAACTGCAAGGGAAGACTAAGCTGAACTGTTTAGCTAGCCTGCCCTCATCGCTCTGTCAAACATACCTTCCCCCACGGCCTCCACAGAACTCTGAGAGCATGGGTGCAGGTTCACCAAAGCACGACGAAGAAGATGAGGACGTGAGGGAGAAGGAGATGCAGATGGAGTCCCTGATCTGTGCCTTTGAGAGTTTGGGTAAAGCCTGGCCAAGGAGCCCAGAGACGCAGCGTAAGTCAGCGGAGTGAACACTCTTGAATCATACTGTCTTCCCCTAAAAATAAAAGCAGGGTGGAGATCATGTGGAGGGGTGGGGAGGAACTGCAGGATTTCACTGCCTGCAGCTTGCAAGATACTCTCGGGTCTTCAGTGAGAAAGCTGCCCCCAAAACTTTCCCACAGAGTAGCCCATCCTTGGGTAAACTCCTTACTGTTCACTTCATGGAACTATTCTGAGTTTGCATGATGAAACTTTTAGGACATCATCTTCTAAGGCAGGGTGCCTGATGAGGCACGCTTATCAAAAGAAGCCTAGTTCTGCTCATTACTTTCACATTGCCTCAGAGCTGGTACAAGGTGAAGGAACTGCGTAGATCTGAAAAAACAGGCTGCTTTTACTAACATGTCAAAATGTACTGTGTTAGCTATTCATGTTCCAGTGTTTGTTAATGAGAGTGTTGTCCTGCCTAGATGGGTGCAGGCTTTTAGGGTCACTTCTTAGAGGATGTGGCTTGATGTCACTTGGAGTGCAGTACAGGGAGCACTTGGGAGATAGAGCAGGAAATGTTTCTTTCTGCTTTTCCTCTTTGTAACATAATGACATCCTTACTTCTTTGCAGGTTGCTATCGACAGGAATTTTGCAAGTTAATGTGCGAGCGTCTGAAACTCAGTACATGGAAAGTGCAGCTTGGAGTGCTACAGGCCATGAATGCCTACTTTCAAGGGTAATTCTTCTAACTGCACTCTGGCTTGATGTTGTTTCTTTTCTTTGACATTTCAAGCTGTTTTGTGAAATTGTGGCAGACATGCAGTGATGTGGCAATGATAGTTATTGTTTTCTCAGAGGAAGCTGAGCAGATGTGTAGAAAGGCTTCTGATCACAATGACACAGGGTGTTTGACAGCGTTTTTGCATTTGGCAGTTTAATGCTGTTCGATGAGGAGCACTCAGACCCTGGGGCTTTGACAGGAATACTGCTGGAAACCTGCTCATCTATCACCTATTCTTTAGGTAAATGGACTTTTCCCAGTTTGTGGTTGATGATGAATTGCTTGTTAATACATTCTTCCTCTGAAGGCTGGCTGGCAGAGAAAGTGAAGGATAAACATAGCCTGTCAGAGATAATACCTCACCCTTCTTTGCATTGCACAGTGATTATTTTGATTTTGCAGTAGCTGTTCAAGACAGTAGTGTGAAGGGTGCCATGCCCAGAAAAGTTAAATGTCTTTGGTGAGAGGGAGCTTCAGAGGGGGAGAAGGAGAAGGAAAACAGACTCCTGCAGAGGTACCTCTCAGGCATGTAAATCTGAAACTCAGTAATTTTTTTTTCCTGTAGAAAATGAACCCCATCTGATCAAACTATTAGTGATGTAATGAAAAATTTTTCTGCTCTCCAAGTTCAGACTTCTTGCGTACATTGCTTTGGAAATACCCAAAATTTGCTCAGGCAGCCAAAGCATGGAGCTCCAAGACTTTGAGCCAGTTTGTGCTCTCCCTGAGGAAAGTATGTGTGGGTATGAAAGTGCTCCCTACATAGTGTTGACAGTCCTGGGGGCTGCTTGTTACTGAGGCAGTTTTCCTGCTTTATCCTATGACTGTGACAGTGCCCAAAGTCTCTGCACACCCACATGCAGCTCTTGTATCTGGTATGCCATAAGAGCACCTGCTTAACAGCTAACTACAGATCCAGTGGCCTCTCACGGGAAGATAGGACAGTTGAGTTTCTTTTAACTATTAAGCCTGCAATGCAGTGAGGAATTTACAAGACTGGATGTCTGGAAACCAGTACTTTCAAAGACTTTAGCCTGATGCTTGATTGTACAGGATTTATATACCCTCACTTAATACTGCTTACTGAAATCCAGATGGTTTATAGCCATTACAATTTGTCAAAAGTAAAGTCCACTATGCACAGAAATTGTTTGCAATCACGCTGCAATTATGCCAACTTTTTTCCCTTTCAACATGAGGAAAAGTAGTGCTGTGGGCATGCAGATGCCATGCACAAGGCTTAATGTTCCTGTTAACCTCTATTTGCTCACTCTACCATTCATAGATATGACTAACTGGGAGCACTGCAGCACAAAGTAGTTCTGTGAGCTATGGAGCCAGAAGCTCTCTTGAGACCACAGTGGTTACTGCTCTTTGTGCAGTTAGTGTGCATTTGCTTCTGAATGTGTTTTTTTCCCCTTAGAAAACAAAAGCTACACATCCATAAGAACAGAAGCTTTGTCTGTGATACAACTGCTGTTCACCAAACTGAATGGTGAGGATCTTCACATCTTTCCACATGGGAAAGTCAGTGTTTGGGAAAGGCGGTACATGGCTGTATGGCCTGGAAACATGGAGAGGTGGCATTACTGCCTATTTGCAAAACTGGGTGATTTAGCAGTGTGCATGTAGCTTTGGAAGGGTGGATGGGACATGGAGTTTTGTGGTTGGGGACTGGGAAAACTTGGAGAGGGCTTGAAGCACTGTGAATAAAGTCAAGGTCTAAAGTACCATTAATAACCCCTTGGGTGAGGAAAACCTCCAGCAAGGAGGGTTCCAGAGAAAGCACGCAGGACTGAGCTGGACAGGCTGTTTCCAACCTTTCACATTTATGTTCAGGCTCCATAGAGAGCTTTTGTTTGTGCAGAAGAGAGACTTTTACCCTTCCTGTGCCAAACCTAGCACCTCATTGTCAATTCGGAGTTTCAGCCTTTGTAGAATTTACCTGAGAGAATGAATCTGTTTAGGTCTTCATGTCATAAGTCTGCAATTGCTCTCTAGCAGATGTTTCCTTTGGATATCTGTTATGCCCTGCATGTTTCCTTTATTCTAGCAGAAAATGGTTTTCATTCCTCTTGCATAGCACGAAGCACTTGGGAAGTCAGAAGCATGTTTTCATGTGTTCCAGGCCTAGAGAATCAAGTTCAGCCTGGTCTAAATGGGCACAGCTCCCTGTGCAGGAGATGGCACATGTACCAATGTGCCCAGCTGAGGTTGCCTCTTCGGTAGCCTTCTCCTCCAGGAGCAGTATGGATTGAGTGTGAAATGTGAAGCAGTCTCTCTTCAGCTTGTCCAGGCATGGAGAAAGTGTGTTGGTTTTTTTGGCATTCTGGTATTCAAGTCCAGTATCTGTCTCTCTTTATCTACACAGAAGCTAAACAGTGGGAAAGCCTGACACCAGAAAGCAGAGACCACCTCATTCGTTCATTATCTACAATGGCATCAGATAGCAGACCCGAGCTACGAGAGAAGGCCTTTACATTGAAGAAAACACTTGAAAATCTTTACTAAATTGTAAACACAAACTATAAAGTGCCATGTAAAACAAAAAAAAAAGTGCAGTGGTCTGAAAACCAATTGGGAATATGAAGATTACTTTGTAGCATGCATCATTCCTGGCCAAAATAAAAAATGCCTTAAATTCTGTTCCCCGTTAATGTTATTTTTACTCTCTTAAGCTACTGGTTAGTTATTGTTGTATCAGTAAATACCTCTAATGATCTGCCCTGGAATGCTTGCAAGTGTGCAACATAAAAAAGTGTTCAGGGCAAGATGCATTATTTTTTTTTCTTTAAATAGGCAAAAGAATGTTACTCAGATCCCCTTTGTCAAAGAAATTGTTGAAAAACCACCAGCACTGGAAGTGAAAGGCATATTTGATTTTCACTTTATGTTGTGTGTAGATATCTATTACTTGCTGTCTAAATAATGAATCTTTCTGACTCTACAACAGAATTAGTCTTTGTTATCTGTAAGAAGTGAAAGCTGCCTCTGCTGAAGTCTGCGCTAAGAAAAAATTCCTGGGGCTTTGCAGAGGCAGGGTTTCAGTGGACGGATCCACCTCTGCTTGTCCTGCCTGCTCCTCCCTTGCAGCCCATTTGCCCTTGGGTTATGAAAGGCAGAGCACTGTTAACTTCTCTCCTTCCTCTTTCTCTGACCTCAAAATGGATTGACCGAGACTATGCCTTCCCCAGCTAGCACTCTCGGCCTCCCAGTCTTTAAATGAGAACGTTTTTCCTCAAAAGATGCACAAGAGAGCACTTTACTGAGCTGTGTGGGACAAGTGGTTTGGGTCTGGTTGGAGCCCAGGTAGAACACTGCTCTTCACAAAATTGTTTTGCATGGACACTCCTCAGCTGCAGGAAAAAAAAAAAATCTTTTCTAGATATGTTTTTTGAAGAGTGTTCAGAGTTTGCAATGATACATTTTTTTAATAGTAGTATTTTTATTTTTTTCCCCTCTTCATGTTTGTAACCCTGTTCTTGCTTTGGAAACATGTAATGATTTAGACTTGTCAATGTTTGTTACAAACTGAATCATCTGTCATTTCACAGCAGCCCAACTCATGCTGGTTTCTAGCAAATACTTTTTAATTTGCACTTAAGAAGAAAGAACATATCTGCATTAACTTGGAGTAAATTTTCTATATGATGAAATGGCCAGGCTGCCTGTCCCCTTTTCCCCTCCTCAGACAAAAGACAAGACCTGACCACTATAACAACAGACTTTTAATAGTGTAAAGTTACCACTGTACCGTAATCTGACCCATATGTGTACAGCTTTTTTGGAGGTGAATGCTTTGCTGATGGTGAAATAAAATCTTTAGTGTTGACAATATTATGTCCATGGCTTTCAAGCAGAGAAAGGTTTGTTTCTTTTCTTATGGTCTCCTCTAGGATTTGATCTGTTAGGCAGGGAGTTACTCAGATAATGTTACCTTTCCTCCATGCCTGTTCAGAATTAGGTATACCATACCTACTTTTCCCTCAGATGCCATTTCCCATTCAGTGTTTCTAGTACTGTAACTATTTAGTTGTCTGATTTTTTACCCATAGAAGGGAGGAATGTAACTTGTGCATGCCTGATAAGAAAATTTCAGCAAAAATGGGCAGATCTCTCCCTCTGTGGCGCTTCTGTAGCAGAAACCTCAGCATCATATACTAGATATAATGCATCATGTACTAGAAGTGGTCAATGAGCAACTCCTTGGTGCTGAGAGCTGGTGCTATAATATTTTGATTTACACCTTGTTGCAGGGAGCTGTTTTTTGTTTACATGCAGTTTGAACTGTTAAGCACAGTTGTAAATTTTAAAATCTTATTGGGAAAAATCACTTTATGGTATCTTTAAAATCTTGCTCATCATGACATGTAGTGTCATGAATGCTCAATTTTGTATTAGATCAATATTACCAGTGATGCTTTGCTGTAGCAGTTTCTGTCTGACTTGTTTTTTTGTTGTTTGGTGTTGGTCAGCATTACAGTTACAGAAAAGCAAGACTCTCCAGGTCTCTGGTAATTTGATTTTTCACTGTGGACTGGAGTATTCAGAGGCAATGCTTAATATGTCAAATGACTATGAACAGAGTAACTCTAACAGTGGTCAATAGCAACTTGTATTTCTCTACTGGGGATATAAACTGTATCAAAGAGCATATTCTAGGAAATCTAAAAGCAGCTGAATTAACAACTCTGGCTGAGATTTTTAGGAAGGTTAGAGAGGGTATAATAGGTTTCTCTCTGAATCACAAAGCAATATGTTTTTTCGTGATTACAGGATAGATTCAGAGATCCTCTTTGGAGGATGTGCCTATACACAAAACCTACCTGCACAAGAGTTAATTCAGCCAGAGGTCTGATTTCCACCCCCTCTCATTTGTAAACTTGACAGGATTTAAAAAAAAAAAAAATTGTGGCCTTCTAGAGTTTTTCCTCTAAAAGTTGATTGCACTATGTAAAACACACTGTACTACTTTGCCCAGTGTGGGCATTTCCTGTGCTGCTGCAATGCTGCTTTGTACACCCAAAGTGAGGTGTGCAGATTTGACACTAGCACTCCTTCTAACCTACAAGCTAAGCCGTTGCTTAAATGGATGTATATTGAGAAAAGTTTTCTAATGTTGCAAGATCGCCATCAAATTCACTGCAATCTGTACTTGGCTGTTGAAGTGTGTAAATGGACTGATTGAAAGAAAACCCTCCTGCTTACCAAAAAGGTAAAAAATAAAGATGCATGACCTGTTCTTGGAAGTAACTGGTAATTTTTTTCCCCTGTGAATATTTCACAGTATTTCCATATTCTAAATTGAAAGCAAGCCTGTGTGTTATGCTCTAAGCTCACCTACTTGGTATTGGTATTTGTACTTTATGATGAATACCTCAGGCCACTAACTTAAATGAAGCAGCACTTGGTGCAAGCTTTCAAGTTGTTTAGCATGGAGGTGGTTGTGCTGCAGAGACTGAGTGCCTTTGGTGAGGACGAAAGGTGTGAAGTTGTTTGTAAGCTGACAGCTCTGTCTCTTTCAACCTAGCAGGTTGTATACAAGGGAAGATGAGGATATTAAATTGAAAATAATTTAAATAATAGCAACTATTCAAGAACTTAAGAATTCCAAACTATTTCAGTCAAGGAAATTTCCCCCACCCCCTAAAAACCAGCCTCAATTAGAATTTATTGCTGTTCTAGCAGGAGAGGAAAAAAAAAGAGCAACTATGAACTTCCCTGATGCTGGTTACTTTTCTACCACCTTGTTAAAGCTGCGCCTAGCAAGACAACAGTTGTCAGGATGCACACCAAAAAAATGATGTAGCCTGGCCACTAACTTTGCGTCACCTTCCATTTCTCACCCTCCTGTCCGCAGTGGTAAGGTCACTGCTTTCTCTCGTGTGCACTGAGCAAAGCTGGATTTCTGCCTTCTGAACTACAGCGGCACAGACACTTTATCTCTGGCCAGTAGTAAGCCTGACTTCAGTTTACAAAACTGTGTATTTGCAAAGATCAACGGGGGTGCAGGTTGACTATGGTATGTCATACAAAATAAATAGAGAAAGGTGCAGTAAAGTTTTCCTGCTTTAAGAAGTTTTTTGTTCATAGCTATGTCTCAGTGCTTCTAATATATAAATATAGTTCTGATTCCAACACGATTATGCCAAAATCATTCCAAAATAATCCAAGCAAAGAGATGCCTTTTGCCTTGGCAGCAGGATAACTCAGACACACCTTGGGGGGGCTTTTTTGCTTAGTATCAGATTAGCTTTTAATTTTAGCCCCCTCAGGCAAGCTAACTCATTTCTTATGCTTCTAGTTATAGCTTTCTGTAGACTACAGACTTAAACCCTGCCTGAACAGCTGAACCAGGTAGGATGCATCTGACTTACTTACTTACAGTGTGGGAGGAAACTGTCCCATTTCCACTAGAGTAACATGCACTAACGGTGATGTGTACCATTCCAGAAATAAGTGAATTCAGGGTACGCTAGCCCTGCCTGAAACAGGAGCAAATGAGGCTCCTTTTCTGCAATGATGACAACTAGTGATCATTGCTCTTGAGATTGCAACTGTGAGATTTTAATTGACTATGGGACACTTCCTGAGCTAAAACCAGACAGCCTGTGATAACATCACACCTAATCACATTTAGAAGTATTGTTTGGACACATTGTTTCAACTGGAGAAGCTGATTTGATAAGGAGCCCAACTTCTAAACTTTGGCTATGAAAGTCAGTGCCTTTGCAAAGCCGCAGTAGCCTCAGTCATAAAATAGTGATCACTGCAACAGAAACAAGACAGAAATTTTTAGGGAAAATGAACAAAAAGTTAAATGTCTATCATCTATCTCAAAAGAAATTGCCATGTTATTATTACTAAATATGGGACTGCCAAAGATGCATGGAGGTAACAATTATCTGAATAGTGATAGATTAAAGCCTTTGCACAAAACTGAAAGAGCTTGCAAAATTTTAGGACAGTCAGGCCAGGAAGGCAAGGAGGGTGAGTCGCCCTTTGTGTGAGAGAGCAGGGGGAATGTATGGAGATCTGCCGGGCTGGGGGGGGGAACACGACTGGTTGAGAGCTTATGGGTAAGGATGAAGGGGCAGACTGACAAGGGTGATTGATAGTGTTGGTGCCTGCTACAGGCCACCTGATCAGGAAGAAGAAGTAGACAAGGTCTTTGCCAGGCAGCGGGAAGGAGCCTCAGGTTCACAGGCCCTGGGCTTCATGGGGGATTTGAACCACCCTGCTATCTGCTGGAGGGACAACACAGCAGGGCACAAGCAATCCAGGGGGTTCCTGGAGAGCATTGATGACAACTTCCTGATGATACAAATGATAGAGGAACAGGTTCTCTCCCGGACCTTGTACTTACAAAGAAGGAACGGCTGGTTGGAGATGTGAAGGCTGGGGGCAACCTTGGCTGCAGTGACCGTGAGATGGTGGCTCCTGCAAGGAGGGAGCAGGGCAAAAAGCAGGGATCACATCCCTGGACTTCAGGAGAGCAAACTTTGGCTTCTTCAGGGAGCTGCTTGGAAGAATCTCATAGGCTAGGGCCCTAGATGGAAGAGGGGGGGTCCAAGAAAGATGGTTAAAGGCCAAGGCCCATCTGGAGTTTAATCTGGCAAAAAGAATGTCAAAGATGATTGATAGGAAGAAGAGCTTCTTTCTTTAAATACATTGATAACAAAAGGAGTGCTAGGGGAACTGTGGGCCTGCTGCTGGGTGGGGTAGGGGCTCTGATGACAAAGGATACAGAAAAGGCAGAGATATTGAACAACTTCTTTGCATCAGTCTTTACTGGTAAGACCAGCCTTCAGGCATCTGTTTCTGGTACCAGGGAGAAAGTCTGGAGAAAGAAAGACTTTCCCTTGGTGAAGGCAGATTGGGTTAGGGAATTTTTAAACAAGCTGGACCATGAGCCCTGATGAGATGCCCCTACAAGAAGTGCTGAAGAAGCTGACCAATGTCATTGCAAGGCCACTCTCAATCATCTTTGAAAGGTCATGGTGATCAGGAGACATGGCTGAGGACTAGAAAAAAGCGAATGTCACTCTAGTTTCAAACAGGCCAAGAAGGAGGGGACCAAGGAACTGCAGAGCAGTCAGCCTTACCTCCCTCACTGGAAAGACAAGGGAGCAGCTAATCCTGGATACTGTTTACAAGCATAGGAAAGATAAGAAGGTAATCAGGAGTAGTCAGCATGGATTTACCAAGAGGAAATCCTGCTCAACCAACTTGAGAGCCTTTTATGATTAAATGACTGCCTGAGTAGATGAGGGGAGAGCAGCGGATGTTGTCTCCCTTGATTTCAGCAAGGCTTTTGACAGTCTGCCATAACATCTTCATAGGCAAGCTCAGGAAGCGCAGGCTAGATGAGCAGTGAGGTGGATTGAGAACTAGCTGAATGGCAGAGCTTGGAGGGTTGTGTGCAGTGGTGCAAAGTCTAGTTGGAGGCCTGTAGCTAGCAGTGTCACCCAGGGTTCAATACTGGGTTCAATCCTGTTCAACTTATTCATCAGTGGCCTGGATGATAGGACCCAATGCACCCTCAGCAAGTTTGATGATACAGAAGTGGGAGGAGTGGCTGAAACACCACAGGGCTGTGCTGCCATTCAGAGGGACCTCAACAGGCAGATGGGAACCTCATGAAGTTCAACAAAGGCAAGTGCAGGGTCCTGCACCTAGGGAGGAGTAACCGCATGCACCAGTACAGGCTGGGGGTTGACCTGCTGGGAAGCAGCTCTGCCGAGAAGGACCTGGGAGTGCTGGGGGGCAACAAGTTGACCACAAGCCAGCAATGTGTCCTTGAGGCAAAGGAGGCCAAAGGTGTCCTGAGCTGCAGGAGGAAGAGCGTTGCCAGCAAGTGGAGGGAGGTGATCCTTCCCTCTACTCCACCCTGCTGAGGCCACACCTGGAGTACCAAGTCTGATTCTGGGTTCCCCCATATGAGAGAGATGGAGCTACTGGAGCAAGTCCAGCAAAGGGCTACTACGATGATCAGGGTACTGGAGCATGTCTTCTGTGAGGAAAGGCTGAGAGAGCTGGGCCTGTTCCGCTTGGGCAAGACTGAGGGGGGGAAAATTTACCAACGCATTTAAATACCTGAAGGGAGGATTAAAGAGAAATGGGCCAGACTCTTCTCAGTGGTGCCCAGTGACAGGATGAAAAGCAACAGGCACAAACTGAAACACAGGAAGCTCTGCCTGAACATAAGGAAGCACTTTTTACTGTGAAGGTGACTGAGCACTGGAGCAGGTTGCCCAGAAAGGCCGTGTGTGGCTTCTCCCTCCTCAGAGGGACTGAAAACCATCTGGACACTGTCCTTGACAACCTGCTCTGGATGACCCTGCTTGAGCAGGGCGGTTGGACTAGCTGATCTCCAGAGGTCCCTTCCAATTTCAACCATTCTGTGATTCTGTGAATACCATCAGGAAAAAAAAAAAAGAAAAATACCATACCGCACTCTCCTTTACATTAGGTAATTTTGATGACAGGAACACCACTTCCAACTTTATGAACCACTCTTCAAGGACAGCAAAACGTCTCAAGTATTTCACCCAAAATCAGAAAATTCAACTTCTAACCTCTTTTTCCCCCCTAAGTGTTTTGAACAAGATAAAAATTATTGCTATAGCCCTTTTGAGCTGTGTACTTTATCAGTCTGAAATGAAAAAAAAAAAAAGCGACAAAGATTGTTTTCTCACTTATTTAAATTTAGACTAGCTAACTTTGCTACAGGATGGTCACCATAGAGACCGAGCAGCAACAGCCCTATTAATGTCATTTGTGTTCATTGGGAAAGGAAGAAAATGGAAGTGAAGAAAAATGAAAAAAAAAGTGTTTGAATTTGACTGGAAATCAGTGTTCAAAAAATATTTGCTTTTTCTATGAAGTCTGTAATGCATAGAGTACAGAATTAAACGATAAAGTTTAAGAAATAAAACAAGTTCAGAATTGAGAAAATATGTTCAATTCTCTTTACATGTTGTCAGACAAAAAACAAGAAAAGCACATACAGAATCAGGTTTTGTATTTGAAGTTATTTATTGAAGAAAACATTAATATAGCAAATTGCCAAATAACTGAGTGATTAATATCTTGCTTAAAAAAAAAAAAAATTACACCAGCTAAAATATTAGCCCGTCACTTCTTTGTTATTTGACAAGAAATAAATGCAGTACTTACACTTTGCAATAAGTTTTCTAAACTCCATAAAATACTACAAGCCATATCAGATTCTTTCTGCAACTGTTCAAAGGCTGCAGTTACTCCTGTTCATCTTACAGAGCAAGTTACTTTTTATATACATTTGTCTGGAAACACTTAAAGAGGGAAACTGAAATTACATGTGGGACACCAAGAAGAATAATGTGGTCAGTTTTGCTAATAATATAGGCAACAGTCTGCAAGGAGATAGGAAGATAAGGTGCAGATGTGAACTAAAAATTAAGAAACTAAATTTAAATTTTGAAAACTAAAATTTAATACTAAAAAGTTAAGTTTATCTTTCTGGGTTTGCTATAGACAAAAGACACAGGACATTAAGATGTTGTTATGGCATCTGGTGTGTCATCTAACAAGGTTTCCCAGTCCTCGAGTCTTCTCTTTTGATTGTGTTTTGTCTTTGTTGCCTCCAGATGTGCTCCTTCTACTTTGAGACTGATCGTATCTTGCAACAGTGGATACACCATCCACAAACTTGGTCTTGTAGAGGACATTTGCATTGTTAAACATTCCATCCTTCAAGGATACCACAATAAACTAAAACAAACAAACAGAAATCTTAATAGAATAAATGCTGCAATTTGAATAAGGATTTTAAACAACAATTAAAAAGGCTTCAGAGAAAAGGATTCCTTTTACTTTACTTGGTGCTAATTCTTCAATATTCTGAACATAACTGAAACCACATCACAATGAGCTAGGCAGGTTAACATCTGCTATGGTTATCATATGTGTCTGTGGCCATATCCCAGAGCTTGGTCTCTTCATTCTGGGGTAAGTAACAACAAAATATGGAATGCCCTTTCTTGGTACAACAGTCATTGGAAAACACTGTCACCAGTTTTATAAGAATGCAGGATCCCTCAAAGTGCCAAAATGTCATTTAAATTATTTCACAATACTGGTAACAAGTGTTCCTACCACCAAATAGAAGTAAAGCACTACTTTTAATTCAGAGGAATGAATTTCTTCAATTCTGTAGATTTTTTGTGCTTATGCCACAGTGTTACAAAGATTCTTTCCATATGTGCCTGGCTTATTTCAACAGGGCCTAAAACAAAATAGTTAAATTCAGTTTGAAGATCTAACATAAAAAAAAAAAAAGAAAAAAAAAAAAAAGAAAACTCAAAGTGTAGGTTATGCTTTAAATTGGTCATATCCCAGATACTCTTCCTATTACTACCTGTTTCTTTGCTGCTACAACAATCGCTTACAATAAAAGGTAAAATAAAAGGCAATGCTTAGAAGTTTCACTGCTATCACACCATCAGTGCAGCCTCCAGTCGAAATGACTTAGAAATACAAAATGTGTATCAGGAAGAAAATACCTAAACACCTAAGGCTCCCCAGTGGCAGACTGCCTCTGAAAATGAAATGCATATATAGATTGTCACAATAGTTTCAAGATCATACCTGGGAGTGTCTGAAATGAGTGTGTAGCATCTGCCCAATGTTCTGGGTATGAGAGAGATCAAGTGCTGCATCCACTTCATCCAGGATGTAAATTGGGGCAGGTTTGAAGAGAAGCATGGCTAAGATCAAAGACAAAGCCACCAGTGATCTAGTACAGAGAACAAGAAAATTATGTTTTGCCCTCTAGTTTAAAAGACTTTCTCTTATTGCTACGAGATGATTGTTTTAATAAGACACTCTCTCAAAAGCAGATTCATGCTGTGAGTTCTGGAGAGACAGAATAACAACTTCTGCCACAAGGTCCGATTTCAAAATCGGAAGACTTCTGCCAAAAATGGGATATGTTACTTTTTATCTTTTATCAGGAGACAAGGTTACTTAGATTATGATATTTAAGATCATGCTGTTATTTTACCTATTTTCAATTGTGAGCTTTACAGTACTGTTTCTAAAGCTTACGATTCTTGAAGTGTTCAGGATCTTTCTCTATTCTCCAGAAGATTCTTTATCTCTATTTTACCTCTTCTTAAATTCTATTTTTACTTTTTAATTTGTCAGATTTTCCTTAGAAGTTGCTGTACTCCTGACAAAAGAGCACATACCCTATATAGCAGCTGAAATCTCTCCTAAAGGTACTAGAGGGAAAAAAATGGGGAAAATTTGTCACCATACTACTTTTGAATTCAGGAAGAACTTGTCTACATAGATAGTTGAGACTCTGACTCAAAGATGGAAACATTTAGCATCAGAACTAACTCCCTACTACCTAGAGTTAATGCAGTTTTTCCATCAGTCAATTCATTTTTGTCACTTCTCTGTGGAGTAAAATTTTTCTGTCCGTTATTATATGCTATACACTATAAGCAACACAATGTTCTAAGTCAAATTCCTTTTGTTTCTGCATGTCTCTCACAGGCAAGTATATTAGCACATTTAAACTGAACTAAATTAGCAATATTTTGAATATTAAATCAGATTGGTCAAGTCAGGGACTATCTCCTTCCAGGTAAAAATACTATACTTTAGAAAAGCAAAAATGAGTTAGTTGGATTTATCACATACATAACTGCAATGGAAAACAAAAACAAATTACCAACCTTTGACCTCCACTAAGTTCTGTTAAATTTTCCTTCCACATGTTTCCTAAGGCCACTCTGAACTCCAAACCATCTAAGACATTCTGACATTTAGTTGCTGCCAGCATAGCTTTGGCTCCCGGTAGTAGTGTTGAGAAAATTGAACCAAAGTCTTTGTTCACCTAGAAGTCAGACCATCACAGGTATTTGTAAAGGCTTTGAATCAAGACCTGTTGTATACTTCAAATGGTAAGCCACACTACGCTCTAGCTTTCTTGCCCCATTTAACCCAATCAGTTCTCATATCTGAGAAATTAGAGCATATTGGGAAGTGAGAAAATATTAGCATATGGAATCTTTTTTCTCTGTACTGAAAATAGAAGCAAGATCCAGGAATGTATGTAGGACACTTTAGACAGCATTTCAGAAGGATCAAATATAAGAAAAATTAGTGTGTTTTTCATTTCAACCAGGAAAATGGTTATGCCCTATCTCAGATTTATTAACTAGTAAATTGTGATTTCTCTCGATTAGAAGAACTATTAAAAGTATAAGCACCTTGTAAGAGGCATGCATGGGCATCCTCTCCCCACCTTTTCCTCTCAGGAATACTTAAACAGTGGCCAAATAGCAGATATGATGTAGTTTTGTGAACCTAGATTACAAGTCCATAAGGCAAGAAACACACCTGAGAGAGTACTTTTTCACCACCCATGAAACTTTTAAATATAATTCAAAGATTAATGCTGAAAAAGATTTTGCAGTCAAGAGGTAAGACTGTCTTAGTGATATCTTGAGTACAGGCAGTAATAACTAAAACTGATACTTCAGTTGTGAGCAGTTTATGTTATTTGACTAGATATGCACCTAAAAAAAACTTCTCAAAGGCTGAGAACTTAGAATAGGGATAGCAGAACAGGATGTGTCAAAAAACCTCCCAGGTAGAAAGGATATTATACCAGGAAAAAATTTATATTTTTGATATAGTACATAACATGAGAAAGAGAATTAGTAAGAAGGTAGAGTGCTTAGATTATAGAAGCATAAATCAGCTGTTGATCTATTCCAGTATTACCTAGCCCACCAGGTACAGGAACCCTGGCCCAGGCCCACAGCCCCACATTGTTTGGGACTACTAAATAGTCATAGACCGAAAAGATTTTAACTCTGGACAAAGATATAAGTACACAGAAGAAAAAAAAAAAAGTTGGAGAAAACAGCAGTATGGTATCAGTCTATGTAAGAGGCAATGATTTCAGCATGCAGGTAGCTTAACCGTCCTTATATTTTTGTGGGCACTGAAAGTAAATGGTAAACTGATTTTGCAGGCCTGTTACCTTTACAGTTCGCAGACAGAATTCATTCTTTATTCTCAAAAGTGAGGGGAAAACACGGAGAAACAAAGCAGCTGTTTTGTAATTTAGATACTATGGAATGGAGACTAGTTCAGTAATGAGACATGAGGATATTTTCATAGAAACATTCAAAACATATTAGTCTATACTAACACTAAACTAAGAGAAACTTGATTGTCAAGAGAAAATACATGCTAAATGTGAAAACTAAATTGAGTGGCATACCTTTTGCCAAGCAATGTATAAAGCTTCATTTTTCTTCTGGTCAAGCTCTTCAATAGTTGCAAGAATTTTAGACTTGTCATTCTCTACAATTCTTTTTTTCTTCATTAAGTCATTGTACTGGTGCAATGAGAAGACTGATTTCAGTGAACTCAGTACTCAAAATATTTTGTGCAAATCTCATTAAAACTATAGACAGTTGAACTGTGCATATGAAATAGCTATTATTCACAAAATTGAAATCACAAGCAAGCATTTAACTATTGGCAGGATTCAGGTTTTAGGATATTATTTGTAATTTTTCAACAATTGGCAATGAGGAAGACTAACATTACTTTATGAAAGTTGCACTTCCTTTCCAATCTAGTCATGCTTCATTATAAAGTTTGCTTTCCACAAACAAAAGGATGCTTCTGGAGGCAAACAGGGAAAATGGACAAATTCTAGTCATGAAAAAGTAGTAAGGTTAAAATGTCAGTCAATTGACAGCTTTGATACAATCCTGGAATACCTTCAAGATAGAGATGAAAGGCTGCAGATCAGAAAACCATTCATTAAGTATGTAATTCTCAAATGCTATAATAGATACTATAACACTTGCCTAATGCTGCTGTTGCTGACTTAGAATGGACTGATGCAGGGGAAGGAATGAAATTAGTCTTTTTAACATACAAAGTCAAGAAAGATTATGCCTAACCTAGACTACTAGTGCACAAACAGTTCAATCATGTAAAATTAGTATTAAAGACTTTACAAAAGGTGTCCTGCTATTACATGAAAATTTATTATTATTTCAGGGGATGTTCAGAAACAGAGCATATTGAAAATAAAGCTATATTATACACAACATGATACACCCAAGCTGCCCAATCTCTAAGCTTAAAGCACAGAACATTTACCCGCTCTTCTGCCTCAGAAAGCATATTCATAGCTCTCATGTTCACATTTCGTCCCAGCTGCTCTTTCTTCTCCTGCAGTTTCTGCAGCTTCTGACCAGCTTCTTTAGGACTGTTAGTTTTGAAGTCATAGGCTGTGTTTGGCTGACCAAAGAGTGGTTTCTCTGAAGCTATCCATTCATATTCTTTCAACATTTTGGCCACCTGCAAACATACAAGAAGTAGATGTGCTGAGGCTGTATTTTTTATATGAATTAAATAAATAAAAATCAGCATCCTAAAATTATGCTACAACATTAATTTTTTTTAACCCAACGCAGCATATGTGGGTACCTTTACAAGGCTTCATTGATTTCCAAGACTGTAAGAGAATCAAAGTTTTAGGGGAGCTTTCACATATACTTGTCACATGTTACTTGGAACACTTGTTTTTCCATATTTGGATAAGATACTGCTACTGACTTTCTAGATTCGTTTTTTTAATTAGTACCTGATTGGTCAAAAAAAAAAAATCTGAGTTTTTTCATTGACTATCTTCCCACTTTGATCTGTTCTCTATTAGTCTGTACTCACAAGCTTTATTACACCACACAGATAAACTCGTACAATTTCCACCCCTCCTTTTTGCCTAAAAACTTTTCACCAAGATTTGTGAATATGACAGTACATATTACGAAAAAAGGCTATTTCCTTTACACGCTGTGAGGGAAATAAAGCACTTTCATTTACTAGATGCAGGGAAAAGCACAATTTTGAAATACCTTAGCAGCAGCTTCAGCAGTCTCTTGCTCATGTTTGTTGATGTTATGTTCTAACGCTTCAACCTTAAGCTGCAATTCATTATTTTGTTCTCTGTATGTTACTGTCTCTGCAGATTTGGCTTTAATCTCTTTATCCTGTACAGCAATGATTTCCTTCTGCTTGGCCAGCTCCTTCTGGGCTTTCTCTACAGACTCCTGAAAAGAAAATGGGACTGCCATGCATTAGACCTCCTCTTTTTAAAAACTGGTGTCAGACACTTGCTAAGAAAAAGTGAATGACAGCAAGCAAGGGGAAGAATTCACAAGTGGTAATAAAGCTAAAGAATAACTACTTAGACTAAACGTAAAATGAGTGCTGGCAAAACAAACAAACAAAAAACCAACAACAAAATGCACACTATAATTTAAGCTTTAGGAGATGTTATCTTAAGTCACACCAAAGCTGAAAATAAAACCCATTCACTTTTACCTTGGTCTTGGATACCTCAGCTGCCATAGCATTAACCTGTTCCTGGAAGGATTTGATAGCTTCATCTGCAGCTTCCACCTGTTGTTTATAGGAGGACTGTTCTCGTTTTAGTTCTTCAAGTTCCAGAACTAATGCTTCAACTTCCTAAATAGATATGTTCAGAAGTACTAAGGTTATACTTAAATGGAAAGAACTAATGTTCAGTTTGATGTAGTAAATGCTGTAGAAGACACTACAGTATCTGTTCTTCAGAAGTGGAGTGATCTCACAAAAGAAGAATCAGCAATTTCTACATGTCAGTGACTACAAATTAATGTATTTTCTGAAATTGATAATACAAAAATTTAGAAGAATCAAGCTTTGCAGCCCCTTTCTGCTTACTGCAACGGCTTTTCGCATTGTGAAATTGCTAACAAAAGCACAGGTTTTACCTGCTGCTTTTCTTTCATTTTTTTGCTTGAAGCATCCGCTTTTTTCTTTGTGTCATCTAGTTTCTGCTGGGCCTCTTTTAGTTCTTTTTCACGCTCTGCTTCTGCATTTTTCATTTTGTTCTCTAATACTTTGTATTTTTCTTCTGCTTTCTTTTGACTCTCTTTGGTTTTCCTTAATGTCTCTTCACACTGCTCTGAATCAAAAGGTACAGTACTGAAGTTGGACATTGTTCTCATCCTTAAGTTTACATACTGAACTCCAGCTGAAATAATCTTTCTCTACTAGAAAAAAGTGGTAAGTTTGCTAATTACTGCAGTCAGCTATTTTAATGATTCCTCTTTTAAGACAGCATATTAGTGTTACCATTTATTGTTAAGGCAGCAACTAGAAAACCATTCACTAAAGTGACTGAAAATAAGCTTTCCCTCCCCCCTTATTTATTTTTTTTAAATGCAGGGGCAAGTATACACCAAATCACACTATCAAGAATTATTCATCAAATGGCTACCAAATAAGATAACATCTCATCCTTAATATACTATCAGTTTTATTCCTTCTGTCAGTTTTTTTTTTCCTTTAAACATTCACTTACTGCTGCATTTCCTTCCTTTTATATTCTTCCTTAGCTATATGAACAATATTTTTTCCCAGTGCTTTCTCGAACTATCTATACTGCAAACTTTTAAGTGTATACAAAACCAAAGATGGCGGGGGGGAGACGGGGGACAAAAAGCCACAACAACTTAGATTTGGGATTAAATCCATTACTAAACTTCCATGTCACACCATTTTTCTAGTTATTATAGAGCATATAAAACTCCAAATAAGGATATGAACTATACTACAAGAGAATGAGCTACTTTATCAGAATCTCCCCATATGCTAATTGATTATGATTTTGTATTTGTTATGTTTTCCAAAATATATTAAGCTAATATTTTCAAAGCTAAAAATACATGCTTTCAAAAGCAAGTATTTTGCTAGAGAAACATCCAAACAATATCCATCTCATCTTCAGCAATTAGTTTCCAATTAAAAAATTAGAACACATTCGTCTCACCAATGGTTTTCTTCAGAGCATCCAGTTCTTCTTCTTGTTTGTGATAAGCACTTTGCTGAAGCTTGGTTTGCAATAGCTCTGCTTCTTCAGACTTCATCTCCCACTGCTGCTTCAGTTCACGGTACCTTTGAAGAGAGCAAGTGATATAGATTGCTGTTATGAAGGGTACTCAGCACTTCAGTTTCTATGCTGAAATACACAGATGTAGAAGTATTTATATTCCCATTCTAGCGTGAGACACAGTGATGCAGTGGATGACTGACAGCACTGAAGACTTAGCTTTTCCCAATTCCAAACTTCATTTGCAATCTGTAAGGGCTATAAAGCAAATAAGTCTATATAGATAAAAGTCTGATATAGTTTCTTTAATGGCTGTCATGAAGTTTATAGGTATGTGCAATTCTAATTACTATACACGCAATCCATGGTTATGAAGCCCCAAAAAGGCATATAAGAACAAACAAATGCAACAGATGAATGGAGCCTGGCAACAATTCAGAGCTCATGTTTTTCAAACAGCAACATGATAGTTTTTCAATGGAAACATTAAAGAAAAATTACAAGTGAAACTAATTCCTTCCTTTTTGCCATATTTCTGAAAAATATTTATGATGACAAACTGAAAAATCTGAAACAATTTGAAAAATAAATCCAGCAAATAAATAGCTTATATAAAACATTATCTTTTAAAGGGATTTTATAGAACCCATCAAATATATGTTATTATCCATCTGTTAAAGAGATCTCCAGGAATTGATTAAAGCTGAAATCAAAACAGCTTAGATCAAATATACTTAAAATTATGTAATTTAAATCTTTACAACAGTATCAGTCAGATATTCCCCTCTTTCTTCCAAGAAACTATAATGATGCTAAAGTCAGAGCTATCAGAATCTGTAATTCTGGATGGGTGTTACAAAATATGACCAAAGCAGATCTATTCTTCTGTGTACTTAATGCGAGCTTTGGAAAACTTGAAGTGATTTCAAATAGACATCATTATGTGCTAATTTTTTTTTGTTGTTTAAATTATTGTTATCCAAAATTAAGCACGCTTGTTGGTTCCTTCACTTCCTATCTGTTCTACATATTAACTTCTCAAGAGGCCCTATACCCTCTAAAAATATTTCTTTAAATTATAGTCACATAAGAGAAATAACAGACATTTATATAAGGCAACCCTTACTTTTCAGCAACATTCTTTAGGCTTGCCAGCTCTTTTTCTACAGTTTCCAGTTCAGATTCCTTTGCTCTGAGTTCTACTTCAGTATCTTTCATTTCTTGAAGTTTAGACAAAATTGGTGCAGCTTGTGAGCACGCACCTGTTAATGCAGAAAAAAAGCAAAGTCAAGCTAGTTGGAATCAGTCTAGTAAATTCACCACCAGCAAATAATGAATTCTAAATGATAATGATGATGCAGGTTGCCGATTCATATTACTTACAAATGAAAACAATAAAACAGAAAAAAAGATGGGATAAAGTTACAATGGTTGTCAGTTGTGACAGACTACCTTTTATGGTCAAAGGTTACAGTTCTGCAAACTTTAAATACCACAAATGCATTTCTTGTGAAATAAACTAATTTTTCACACTTTCATTTACTTCATCAACAAGTGCTTGAACTCAAAGTATTTCTCCCCAGCCCTCTTTCAAGAACATTCTGCAGCCAAATAAGGTTTAAGTATTAAAAAAAAAAAAATCAAAACTTCTTTATGCAAACAAACATTTTGCCATTAATGTTCCTTTTTCTATTCTAATTGTATTCTGATTTCAGCTTAAAAAATTACACACCACGTCTTTGAGCAAAGAAATCAAATTATCCCAAGTATGAGTCTAACTACAATTTTACTATTCATTTTTCTAAAAAACATGCAGAACAGTAAGCAAGTCAACACAAACACAATATTATTATATGAATGAAAACAGCAGTTGCCTCCACTTAGAGTGCCCTGGGGGTCAAATGTATCTCCTTCAAGTGTAACACTTTTTGTCATTATCCTTTTGTCAAAGGTCACTCTCTTCGCATTATCCATGTTATCACAGACCAGTGTTGTTCCAAACACATATTCCATTGCCTTCTGCAGTTCAGATTCATACCCAACCAGAGAAAGGGCCAAATGCAAGTTATCACTGCCAACCTAGAAATTGAAAGAAATGAAAGTAGTATGTCTGAAACTGTAAATTTTTCAAATTCCATTTCTGGCATCTCTTGATAAAGATGCTTATTAGGAACATTGTCATTTTAAAACAAAACTTCGATTAAAGATGGAATAATAATTCAATTAAACATTGCATAGCTCAAGGATTACAAAGGAAACAATAAAATCAAGATACCCTCAAACCCCAAAGAAATTCTTATTAATGTACAATTGCAAAGGCCAGGTTTTTAAGCTATAAACAAATAAATGGCATTCAAGCAAAATAATGCATTTATTTACATACCAAGCTTTTGGCCAGCTTGACAGTTTCTTGTCCAACACACCTGGCTGAAATTCTGTTTAGTGGAATGATAGTGTATCGCCTCTTTAGTTCACCCTTTTCTAAAAGTTTTTTACCAGTAACCTAGAATGAAAAGAGTTATAGAGCATACATGAATATATAATTGATTTTGAAAATTAAGACTATAAGAAATTGTAATAGGAATAATTCAGATTTACTATTGGTAACAACTGTGCATGTCTCCATTGACCTAATTTAAGCATCTACACTGACTCAAATTACTCTTAAGCAATCATCAGTCACGCAACACAGGATTTCTAACACTGAATCACATGACCTAATCTCAATATTTAGACTTCTGTATTAAAGTAATAAACATACCTCTGTGTCCACAACAACATTATAGAGTTTTCCTCCAGCCACCACTTCCAGGGCTTTTGCTGTGGATATGTCTTTCACAATGATAAGAGATGCAACAAGGCCTTTTACGTGGTTTGGATTCCAATTTTTTTCTGGATCTCTTAAAATAAATTACAATTATGATATCACAGGTATGATCCTCTTCCCCATTTCTTAAAAAATTATTAAAAAGTCATATTACTTATTATAGCGGTATAAGAGACTTTAAATTCTATGAGGAAAAAAAAAAAACCCAAAATGATTAAATTAAGTATTTCCGAGCAAAAGGGTTCCCAATGAAGCGTCAGTTACAAAGTCAATAGAAAAAGATCTTTCTTGATTTTGGTATCAATTTGTTCAAACAGTTTTCATTTGATTTGTTCAATTAGTCCTATAATACGCCAGTACAACTACATGAATATGCAAATTCAGCCTGATTTTTACACAAGCATGTAACTTCAGGGATATGCATGTTTTTGATTGGCAAAGAAAGATACAATGTTGAATTCCACAAAGTAAGTCTATTTATAGTCATTAGGGAGGGCTCTGAAAAGTAATGGTTACATATTTTTGCAGTGAAAACTGATACTGTAGTTTTATGTTAAAAAAAAAAAGAAAAAAGCGTAATTCATTACAGGTGCTGAACTTGAGCTATGGTTTGCAAACACCACCTTACAAAATTTTCAATTCAAATGATTTTGATAAAACTGTAATTTAAAACTATCATTTTCCCTGCTGCTCATTAATTCAGCTAACATTTTCTGACTTTTTTTTCCCCCCCTCTACACTTGCCTCCAGTAAGATGACCAGCATCCACAGACAAGAGAAAAACCAACAGCTAACAGATCAATGGAATTATCTTAAGTCACACAATCCATGCATAAAATGCCCTAGGAAACACTTTTAAATGTGTTTTAGGATCACTCAGACCTTACTTGTATTCAAAATGCAGACTGGGAAACCTGGCCATTAAGCCTTCATATAATTCTCTCAGCCGACTGATATCACGAGTCAACTCCTTCTTTTTTGCTAAAAGTGTTTCTTCTTTTATGTCTAAGAGTTGAACAAAAACAGTCCACTGAGTATCCAGAGCACAGATATGAAGCAGATTAAAAAGTGGTATGCTACACTGATTATCTACATATATACAGAAGATACTTAATGGAAAGGACTTTTAAATTATTTTTTAATTTCCAGTTTAGTCAAAATATTAACACCAACACATTATGAAACACACAGAAAAGAAAGTCTCATATGCTTCTTTTAATGTCATTTTAGACATCAAGTGATACTTTGGGGTAGGATAACTTCAACTTCCGCAAAAAATGTTACATTGAATGAGAAACAAACCTTTACTAAGAGTTTTAAGTGGGGAAAGAAAATCTAAAACTCTAGATTTCTTCTAAATTTAAACTCAAACTTTAAAAGTGTTGACCTAAAATTTAAACTAGTTTGATTTTATAAACTATTTTCTGTAGAAGGTAAAAGATTTGCAGCATTTTTATCAGAGAAATTTCCCCGGACATGAAAGCAGTATACCTGCTCTTATAGATCCTTGTATATTTCTTTCCAGATTCCCCCTAAGTTATGCCCTTAAAGTTTGTACAAACCTTCATAGTTCAGCTTCTTCATTTCATTTTCAAGTTTTTCTTTCATTTTTCTTACAGCTTCAAATGCTTCTTGGTCTTTCTTGTAGCCCCCATCCATCTTTTTAACTTCAGCTTGTTTTGTCTTTAATTCCTTTTGCGCATATTTCAACTTCATTTCAGCCTATTACGGAATAAGGGAACATAGAACCAGAAGTGCTTCAAACAATCTTGTCAGTGCATATTTAGAATGCTTGCACTAATTTGGTGCTTACACAGCTTGTGAAGCTTCCCACTGTTTGCAGAAATGCAAAAGACAGCCTTGGCCTTTGAAAGGAAGAGCATGGGTGATTTGGAAATAAAAACATAAGTCACTTATTTGGATACTGTAGCTCATATTATGAGATGAATATAGTGTCCACACAAGAGAAGAAACAGGGTAAAACAGTGAGAGGCAAAGCGGTTGTCCTCATCTTTCCAAAGGAAGGATTTTTTTTTTTTTTTTTTTTTTTTAATGTGACAGGGAAGGTTCACTTTTAACTTTGAAAATTTAAATTCCTCAGTGAGAACTACTACAGCAAAACTTTCATGCCATTTATATTTTCTCTTAAGTTATCTGTTTTAACTATGTGAATAGCACATAATTTAACTGAGTAGAAAACAGTTCCTTCTGAACTCTCTGTTCAGTGTCTCAGGCAAGTTTATTCTGAGTCCATTAATTTTACTGTAGAAATAAATTAATATGAAGGCACATCGTGGGTAGTTGTGTTAATTTCTTCATATCTAATACTGTCAGTAACTTGAGTAACATTAATCTTCCTTTATATCTCAAACGCCAAATTCTGTATTTTCTCATGGCAACGCTATGTGACTTTTCCTATTTATCTGTATCCTTGCAAGGATTTTTTGACAATCTGTTTCATCAAAGAAGTCACCTTAATGCATATGTCAACCTACACAATTTCCTGCATAGGTATTCTGCAAGTATCTTTTCATAAGCCTTCCTTCAACAGTATTCTATTTGATTTTCAGACAAGTTTCAAGAGAAGCAGAAAGGCTGCCTGAGACAGGCAGAGCTTTGATTCTTACCTGTTTGGCCTCTGTTACGGCTTTGCTGATTTCATTTTTGCACGTCAGCATCTGTCCGGCAAGAGTAGCTTCTTCACCATCGTCATTGCTGGACAGGCCGGCAGACATAGCATTAAAACGTTTTTGTGCTACAGCTAAAGCATCTGCATCTTTTTTACTTGCTTCCTGTAAAGCATTTAGTTCTTCCTGTATTTTCTTTACTTCTTTCTCCTTTGACGCTAATGCTTTAGAATCCTTTAGTAAAATGGAGAGGAACAACAATAAAAGTGAAAGAAGAGATCAACTAGAGTCCCATTAACTTTAAGTCTATGTTGTTTAGAAGTGGAGCTATGAATAGTTTTGTTAACTAGATTTCTATGACACTTTGTCAGATTGTGATTTTACAATCTGTCTTTGCACATTTTCAAGCATGTACCTGCCCTGTCAACACACTGAAGACTTGCGGAAAGAGAAGAAATATAGAAAGTGATGGCAACTGCCCAAGAACTAGCAAAAAGAGCCCTTTCTTCCTAATATCCAACAAGAAAAATTTTCTTTAATGTTACTCTTGCATTAAAAACATTAACTTCAAGAATATGAAACCTGGAATTTTTTTCCTTTAATGTTAAGATCACCACATTTCCAGAGTGCAAAACATTTTAAATGTTATTGGGATCCATCCTGAGGTTTAGGAGAAAACTGACAAGAGCCAAGAGTTGTACTTTCTTCACCACCCTCCCACCCTGGCTTTTGTTTGTAATGGGAACCTACTATCTACACCATACACAAATCAGACAGTGCCCTCAGCATTTGTTTCTGCTTTCCTGATGTAATTCTTGCTGATCAACTTTGAAAAGGTAGGATAAGAACTTTTTTGCATCCTTGAATCTAAAGAACTCATTTTGTGTTTAAAAAGAAAAATCATATACAAAGGTCTTACCTCCTCCATATTTTTTAATAGTTCTTTGCGTTTATTTTCTTCACTTTTTAAGTTTTGCTTCTTGAGATCAAGAGCACTTTGTGCTCTAGTATCAACTCTCTGAATTTCTGAAAGAGCACCTTCTAATGAACGGAGTGTACCACCAAATTCCTATAATTGGAAGCAAAAGAAATTTAATCCAGCCTAAGAGCAGCCGACATAATATTTGTAATATTTCACCACCTGTTCACAGTTATGTTCAGACATAAGACGACAAACATCTGATCAGGCTGGGCAGGCAACAGATTCCAAGGCAAACCAGTCAAAAATGTCTCTTCCTCAGCTGGAAGTCTAAGTTAACCTGAAGCTGTTATGGCAGCACAACATCAGTTATTACAGGGCACTGGCCCTGTATAAAATGTGCATTTAGGCATTTAAAGGCCCATGAGCCATCCTGTATCCAAACAATTCTGCTGCCCCAAAACTAGAGTTCAGTATTGATTTCTTTGATGAACAAATTTTGTTTTTAAATTATATATTTGAGACACCAACAAAAGGAAAAAAACTCTGGCAAAGTTCATCACTGAATGTACAGAGTGCAAATGAGGAAAAAATGGTTTCTATTATTCATTATTTATGGGAATTGGAAGTAAAGCATTTCAGTCAAAAATGAAATTGCTAAATGGATGTCTTTTAGACAACGGCTATACATAATAAAAAAGAACATAAAAATTCATATAATCTGGAAAAATTTCTTTCTCATATAGTTCCTAGAATTAACATACTTGGACAAGTGCACGCCTGCTTTCCCACATACCTTATCCCTTATCTTCTCCATTTCTGCTATTTCTTCATTAAGTTGTCTCACTTTCTTTTCATTTTCAGCTATCGATTCCTGAAGCTTCTCTATATTAGCGTGCATTTCCTTTAATGCATCAGCAGAGCGTACCTTTGTCTCTTCAGCCAGAACAAATTGATAAGCAATATACAGACGGCTTAAATGCTCTATTGCTCGTGTTACTTTTTGGTACTCTAGATAGGATGATCGTTCCTGAAAAGAAAAGTCATTAATAATAATAATAATGAAATTAAAACAATATTAATTAAGACCATTATAGAAAGCTTCTAAGTAATTCTATGCCATTATTATTTGTTACATCAATGTATTTCTAATGCTATTATTTGTTATATACACAAGAATAAGAATGACCAGTTTTCATGTTTTGCAGAATGTTTGTCAATAACTGGTAAAAAAGGAAGGATTCTCCGTGTTCGAGAATATATTTACAGTATTGTACATCACAGGCCTGCTTAGGAAGATCTTGGATAAAACAATGCTCATACAATTGACTGTAAAGTGAAAATATCACCTGGAGGCATTTCTTTAATAACAAAGACACTTTTTATTTACTATTTTTACCTACTTCTCTTTGTTTTCTTCCTTCTCCCTACATTCCCTTCCAGAATTTCTTTCAAGCCCTGAATGTCACATCTTCTGTATTTGGTCAGAAGATAAATTTTTAGATCACTTAAAGGATTTCATAAAGCTTGAGAACACATTATTGTTTTAGCCACTACACACTAGCTCAAAGCAATTACAACTATTTTTTCAGTACTTTAAGGCCTTTGCCACACTTCTAATTTTTAGTACCTCTTTCAGTTTCTGTAAAGTTGGAGTGATCTCCTCCTCTAAGATCTGAAACAGAGACAGGACACATTTACTTTCAGATTTTTAAAATTCTTATATCTTTAAGCATGAATACCTAGTTGCAGGTACAGAAATGAAATATTCTGTAAATTAAAAACATGCTAGACTAGTTATTTTATTATCTTTAAGAACAGTAAAATAAAGTATACTTTCAACACATAGTACCGTTTGAATTTCTTTCAGTTTGGCTTCCTTTTTCTCTATGGTTTTCTGGGCAGCTATTTTCTTGCATTCATACATCCTAGTGCCAGCTGCTTCTTCAATCATTGCTAAAATCTAAAATAAAGCAACGTTACAGAAACGTGATTTTTTTTCTTATCAAGTAAAATATGATAAGCTCAAAACTGAGTTGAACAGCTTATGTTATCCAACTTTTTCAAAATATTAATTCTTGTCAATCAAAATAAATCAGTAAAATTTGAGGAAAAACAACTACCACAACATTCTTACCTCTGGTGGTTTCATATTTAGAACTTTGGTAATTCGTCCCTGGTGATAAAAAAAATGAAACGAGAATGGTGTTTGTGGACCAGGCTGTAGTATAAAACATTCACTTTTACACACTGTATTACAAGCTCAAACATATTTTATTTTTTTGCTATAATGATAATCTAGTTTTGCTTCTATTACTTTGTTTTTGAAAGTTCAAACGAATATATGAGTCACTTCTTCAGCTGGTAAGCTTGAAACTGCCCTTATAGATTATCTTAAGCTCTTATTCCAAATCCCTGTTTATATTCTAATAAAGCAGTACTATGCTTACTGACTTGCTGATCTTGAAAAAGCTCTTAATCACAAACTGTTTTTGGAGACTTAGTTCATATGCCACTAGGGGGAAGTGTCTGTGTAAATGGGAGCAGAACTGTTCTTGCTACAGGAAATTGGGACAATTCTATTTGAAACAGTAAATCCTGTTCTGTTTTAGTTCCTTGTCCCTCTATTGATGTTTATGAGGGTCTTTTCAATTGGCCAGCCCTATTCTTTGTTAACGGCAACTTAAGAAAACATATCAATTCTGTACAAAACATTGTCCTACATGGAACATACATAATGGAAAAAGAAACCCAACAACTCTGGCTTTTAATGCAATAATAAGAGCAACATGTAGCTGTAAGAGAGGCAAAAAGGGAAACAAAATTGCTATTGGCATCAAAAGATGGGTTAAGAATAACACCTTTAGACACTAATAAGCTATGCATGATATTAATGCAGACATGTATTTTTTTAAAAAGTCTGAAGGGAGAGCTGAAAATTGCATTTTATGGTCAAACTAGCTCAGCTGTACAGCAAACCTTAACTACCGAATACACATTTATTGTTTTTACCTGATCAGAACCTGCTTTTCTCTGATTATGAAATGTTCTTCCACTATCTCTCCTTCCCCAAATTTTGCATGATTTCTATTCTTTTTGGATTTTAGAAAGATGTGCACAATACCTGCATAATGAGGAAGTGAGGATTATTGACATTGAGTCCAACAGAACAGAAGAGATCCTGCACACGAGTGTTGGTAGCATTTACACCATTGATAAGATACTTATTTCTACCTCCAATGACAACCTGGATATAGAAAAGGGAAGAAACAAGTGATTCAAAAAATGGCTTGATATTGTGAATGAGATATAGTATAAGCTGTAATGAACTACAAGAACCAAAACCTGAGCAAATCCTAGCTATGCATATACATATACAAAAGCATACCATGTAGAAGAGAACAGATTCTATTAGTCTGGAGAGATATTTAAAATACCTGATTTAAAAGTGAGAGAGATTAGTCACTGAGGTCATTATTTTTATTCTTGATTGAAAAAACCCTCCAAATTTCACAAAATGTCACAACTTTTTACCTGGATGACATCTTCACCAGAAAGGTAAAGGTTTCTATGATCTTGGAAAACAAATTTAACATACAGTTCACAAATTAAGAGGGGAAAAAAAATGAAAGCAGAAGAGAAAAAAATATATAGAATAAAAAGTTATAACTTGCTTCAGGAACTTTATGTTTCTATGTAAGTGCAAGGAAAAATTATTGATCTAATACATATAAAATTGGAATTACTAAGGCAATTAATATTACCTAGTACACTGGATCCACTTCAACAGTTTCTGTTACTAACTTCACTGTAGAAGCATTGCTTTAATTGCAAAAAATTCAGGGATTTAAAATAAATAACTTTCTTGAAAGTCACTCTCTTGAGAATGTTAGAAACGTATACAGGTTTCTGAACAAATACAGACTTACCTGCCTAGTGACAGTAATCTCATCATTAGCTTCAAATCCCAGTGGACTTTGTTTCTTGTCAGAATTATCAAAGGTGATAGAAACAGTTGCTTTAGTAATTCCAGCTTGACCATTTTTATAAACTAGATCTTGCAAGTTGGCAGCTCGCACCTAAATATATTGAACAGATCTAGGCATTATTTTTCATTTTTTAAAAACACAATCATTGTACAGCTTCAGTGTGCTAGTGGTGTAGGTTCTGGAAAAAATGAATGGAAAAAAAAAATCAGAAGAACTGTAATGCTGAAGATTTAGGAGATCAGGAGGAGACTGAGATGTGAGAGTTGCATGATGCTAGTACTGTAAAACCACAGGCATAGTGTGCCAGTCTAGTTTTAGTGAGCCAGCTATTTGTTTCTGCATGAGATTCCTGGCAAAAGCCTGAATGCCTATTAAAAAAAAAAAAAAATCCATATGACTAGTTCAGTCACCAGTACCTTTACTTAAAAAGCATTTATTATTCATGATGCGCTCACAGGGAGTTGAATCAGAAAACATTCCTTGCAGTTCTGCTAGATTTCCCTAGAACTCCAGAGGAAAACAAAACAAAACAACAACAACCCACAACTTGCCCCAAAACAGTGATTCAAATTTACTTCAGAATACAGCCTTACATAAATAATAAAGCAAACATATCTTTTAAATATCAGGTATTCCAAGAAGAACTGCTTTTTGTTTCTTCTGATGAAGCAGTTAGTTAAATTTTAAGACCTGCTTGAAAAGTACAAAAGTTTATTACAAATAAACAAGTTTGGACCTTTAGCTATTAAAGAACTCCATCTTCAGGCTGATTCCTTATAACTGGGTATTTTTATTCTAATGTTCTAAGTTGCATACTTTATGCTGTTGTATTATATGGACGAAGTTGTAGTTCAAACTTAATACAAAAGTAAGCAGTGATGATAAAATTCAGCTTTGTGTATTGAAAAACCTGAATAAACCAACCCAACTTTTTGACAGAAATACCACAGCAGGTCTTCCAACAGAGATTACTCAAGAGAATAATAAGATAAGAAAAGTCACTGACAGAAGAAAGACAAACCCACCACCGTCTCTTTACCTGAGATAGGTTAGTGATGCCCAACAGAAAACAGATAGAGTCCAAGATGTTGGACTTGCCACTGCCATTCAAGCCAGTAATGGCATTGAATAATGGATCAAAACCATTGATTTCTGTCCTCTGAGCATAGGACTTAAATCCTTCAACAATAATTGTTTTGATGTGCATCTTTCTGTGTCCCTAAAGGACCAGGCCAAGTGTTCCTCCAAGGAGCAAGAAGAGAGGTCTTTGCACTGTAATCCTGTATATTTCAAAATAAGCAAGAGAAGAAAACAAATCATATCTCATGCCTAAAAAAATAGCCAAATGTCTGAGCAAAGAGGATGCCTGGAAATGACATGTGATTTTCTGCATATAAGTCCCCCCCCCCTTTTTTTTTTTGTTTTAAAAGGTGGACCTCTGGTTCAGGATGCATCCCGATAATAAATTGTACTTTAAGGTGTCTAAGTAACATGATTTTACTCAATTTTCATCATGGTATTTGTACGAACACCGTGGGACGAGAGTTTTCTCACAAAGTTGGGCGTTACTTCATCATCCAAAGAAGAGAAAGGGAAGCCTAGGAGCTTTCAGAAGCCGACAGAATGGGAACAACCCTTTTAAACGGGGCAGCGCTGAGGTCGCAGCCTGCAGGGCTCTTACCAGCACCCAGCCCCACCGCAGCTCCGCGCGCCGCTCTCCGCACCAGCCCAGAGAACTGAAGCCCAGGAGCAAATAAATAGATAAAAAAATCAAGGACCACGACACCCGCCTCGTCTCTGAAGTGCCGCGAACACAGCCCCGTCGCTATCACCGCCCTCCCGCCCCTGTCGGGCATGCGGCCGTGCCTGCTCCCATCTTCTCGCCGGTGGGGCCGGGGTTCCCCACAGCCCCGCCGCGGCCACTCCCGCGCGGGCCCTCGCTGGCGGCTCTGAGGGCTAGAGGAAGCCGGTCCCCCGCGCAGCGGCCGCAGGGAGGGGGCGAACAGCGCCCCCGCCCGCCCCGGTCTCCGGTGGCTCACCGTGCTCAACGCTCCCAACGGCTCGCAGGGCGCCCAACGGCTCGCAGGGCTCGAATTTTGGCGCCGAAAGAATGGGCCCGTTGGCGGCTGCCCCGCGCGCTGCCTGTCTCGAGCGGCCCTGCTCGCCTAGTCTCTCTCTGCAGGCGGCAAAGCAGAGAGACTAGGTCGCATCCTTACCGCAAAGAAGCAACGAGCGTCTCCAGAAACGAGGGTCTCGGCGTTGGGGGGTGGCGCGCACGGTCAGGTCAGGGCAGGCAATCTCGAAGGCGAGCAGGAGAGCCGGCACCCTGGCGAAGGCCCCTTCCAGGCGGCGGGGCGGGGCGGGGCGGGGCGCCGTTACGCGCCTGAGGCGGGTGACGGCGGTGGTGGATCCGCGTCCGCGTCCGCGTCCGTCTCCGGTCCCGATGGGCGGGCGCTGCCTTGGGGATGAGTGAAAAATACTTGCGGGAGCACGACTGCTTGCTGACTAGGGAGTCGGTACGAGCCTGTTTGTTCAAGGTGATGCCTTTGTTTGGGGGTCTTTAGGTATGATGTGCCCCCCCCAACCCCCCCTAGATTGCCTGTTCGGATTTGAAAAAGACTGCCTATGCAAGCAGAGTAGGCGAGCAGCCTCTATGGCGCCATCCTAGCTATGGCGACGGAAATAGTAATACTGAACCCTGAAAAACATGCCACTCTGAACAAAATGAGGCGGATACGTGTGTAGGCAGTAGCTACTGTGCAGACCTTAAAGGAAAAATAGAAAAATTAGCTGATGATTTTTTTTTCTCACAATATGGAGATTTTGAGACTAGGTAGGTTCCTAAATGAAATGGACACAAAGCAAACTCTTAAAATACAGAGATAATGAGTTTGGGAGTTAATTTCAAAAAGCTATTCGCTCTTCAAGTGAAACTTAATAAGAACATGGAAGACTGGTAGTTGATTTACCAGCAGCTGTGAAAAGGCAGAACCAAACAAATACTGTTATGTTAAAGTTGAATGTGTATTTCTGATACTTAAAACTTCAGAATTACAATATAGTTTTTTGTGTAAGTAAAGGAAGGTATCAGTAACCCATATTTGCAATAGAGGGCTAATGCAGGAGCAGTTGGTTGTGATGCCAGAATAACTGAAAAACTGTCAAAATGAAGAAAGTTCAGTTCTGTTCCTCTAAAAAAAGGAAGATGCCTATTTAACTAATTTGCTGCGATTTACAGAGCTATTTTCATTTCGGAGAATGAAGAAAGCCTATTCAAAAAAAAACTTTCAAGCTGTGTTTCATTTAAAGAATAATAGGTGTCCAAAGCTTCATTGCTCAAAGCAAATAAATACTTAGACCAACTGAATGAATTTATTTTTTCCTCACATGGCTGATTATGCTGTATGCTTAAATCAGTACAGGCATACCTCAGAGATACTGCGGGTTCAGTTCCAGACCATTGTAATAAAGCGAATATCACAATAAAGCGAGTCACACAAATGTTTTGGTTTCCCAGTGCATATAAAAGTTATGTTTACACTATACTGTAGTCTGTTAAGTGTGCAATAGCATTTTTTCTAAAAGAGCAAGGTACATACCTTAATTAAAAAATACTTTATTGCTAAAAAATGCTAACCATCATCTGAGCCTTCAGCGAGTCGTAATCTCTTTGCTGATGGAGGGTCTTGTCTCAATGCTGATGGTTGCTGATCAGTCAGCTGAAGTGGTTGCTGAAGGTTGGGGTGGCCATGGCAGTTTCTTAAAATATGACAGCAATGAAGTTTGCCACAGCGATTGACTCTTCCTTTCACGAAGGATTTCTCTGTAGCATGAGATGCTGTTTGACAGCATTTAACCCACAACAGAACTTCTTTCAAAACTGGAGTCAGTCCTCTCAAACCCTGCTGCTGCCTTATCAGCTAAGTTCATTAATATCCTAAGTCCTTTGTTGTCATTTCAACAGTGTTCACAGCATCTTCACCAGGAGTAGATTCCACCTCAAGAAACCACTTTCTTTGCTCATCCATAAGAAGCAACTCCTCATCCGTTAAAGTGCTATCATGAGATTGCAGCAATTCAGTCACATCTTTAGGCTCCACTTCTAATTCTAGTTCTCTTGCTGTCAGCCTGTCCTCTGAAGCTTTGAAGCCAGGCATTGACTTCTCCTCTCTGGCTATGAAAGTCCTAGATGGCACCTTCTTCCAGTAGAAGGCTGTTTTGTCTACACTGAAAATCTGTTGTTTAGCATAGCCACCTTTGTCAATTCTCTTAGCTAGATCTTCTGGATAACTTGCTGCAGCTTCTGCCTCAGCACTTGCTGCTTCATCTTGCACTTTTATGTTATGGAGACGGCTTCTTTCCTGAAACCTCATGAACCAACCTCTGCTAGCTCCAAACTTTTCTTCTGCAGCTTCCTCACCTCTCTCAGCCTTCATAGAGTTGAAGAGAGTTAGGGCCTTACTCTGGCTGAGGCTTTGGCTTAAGGGAATGGTGTGGCTGGTTTGATCTTCTGTCCAGACCACTCAAACTTTCTCCATATCAGCAAGAAGGCTGTTTTGCTTTCTGATCGTTCGTGTGTTCACTGGAGTAGCACTTTGAATTTCCTTCAAGACCTTTTCCTTTGCATTCTCACCTTGGCTAACTGTTTGGCAGAAGAGGCCTAGCTTTCGGCCTGTCTCGGCTTTCGACATGCCTTCCTCACTAAGCTTCATCATTTCTAGCTTTTGATTTAAAGTGAGAGACGTGCGACTCTTCCTTTCACTCGAACACTTAGAGGCCATTGTAGGGTTATTAATTGCCCTAATTTCAATATTGTTGTGTCTGAGGGAATAGGGAGGCCTGAGGAGAGGGAGCGAGACGGGGGAACGGCCGGTCGGTGAAGCAGTCAGAACACACACAACATTTATCGGTTAAGTTTGCCATCTTATATGGGCATGGTTTGTGGCACCCCAAAACAATTGCAATAGTAACATCAAAGATCACTGATCACAGATCACCATAACAGATAAAATAATAATGAAAAAGCTTGAAATATTGCGAGAATTACCAAAACGTGACACAGAGACACGAAGTGAGCACATGCTGTTGGAAAAAATGGCGCCAACAGACTTGCTTGACGCAGGGTTGCCACAAACCTTCAATTTGTAAAAAACACAGTATCTGTGAAGCACAATAAAATGAGGTATGCCTGTGTTTTGCAGAGAATGTTATGTATTGTACTGTCAGCTGGGCTTTAGTGTTACTGTTGAGAACCAGGGAGCTGTTGTGATTGTACTAAATTGTCTAATCTGTAGGCAGAAATTATTTAAATCAGTTGAAATACTGTAGGCTACAGGTGTACATTATAGGGAAACATTATTTTCTTTGTATGCCCACTCAACTTCTGGAATTATTTCTAATGCAGCTTGGTTGTTGCATCTTGTATATGGCATTATTGTGAAAGCATTGCTTCTGGTAGTACTATAACTAGGAAGCGCTTAAGGATGCTTCTTAGTTACTAACATCTGGATATCATATTGAAAAAGATATTTTGTATATACGGGAAGAATGAGAATGTCACTTTGTAACTGTGCAGTCATCATTAAATACCACTTTTATTTGGTGATTTGAACACCATTCATACTCAGGGCAAAAGTTGGCAATTTCCAATATGCAGCAATCAGGCTTGCATGTTTGATGTCTGAGGCCGAGTGCCTGATTAGTTACTGTGAGAAGCAGGTACTTTGGCTAGCCTGCAGGTGGCACCTGGTTGTGCTTCAAAGGGCAGAAATGATTGCTGAGCAATGGCTGTCTCCCTGGTTGGCTGAGGAGCCAACCTTGGTAGTTCTATCCACCATTTTCTCCTACCAGGCTAGCTACAGCCTCAAATAAGAAAATGGAAATGAAGAGTCATTTGTGAGATGAGAGACTCTCCTCTGTGAAGATAACAAATATGCTTATTATGTATTTGCTTACCACATGTTGGGGAGGAAAAAGTTCATCCGTTATCAAGTGCCTATGTGATAGCTTTATGACCTGTTAGGCCCTAAAAGTTGGATACTTTGTTTTAGTGTAAAGGTAAAACACACTATTTTAATGATAGTGTTCAATTTTAAGAAGTAAAACCATGTTGTTGCTACTTAAAAATTGTACTTAACATGCTTCAATATAGCATGTGCTTTGAGAAGGAAAAACTTTTATCATTTGCTTATCTAAGAGACATTTTAGTTTTTATCATAACATATAAAGTGGATTATGCCAAATCTATAACAGATACCATTTTTAACTCTGAAGTCACAAACTGATATTCTACAAAGGTAAAAACTTCATTAATCTTACAATAGGGGAGTGGAAGCAGGGACAAAGGTCAAACACCAGACCAAATATTAACCAGGCAATTTAGAAACTTTGACCTTCCTTTCTGTCAGAGAAGTGAAACTAAAGGTTATTTCTAATCTAGACAAGTTGAATACTTATTAGATTTTTTTTTTCCCATGGTAATATTGCAGTGAGATGGTAATACTGTTAATTCTGAAGACAAGTTGACATTACCCTTTGTGTTCCTTTAAAGGTAGAAACAATTTCTACCACTACTAGTATGTTGATGCAATTTCTCTGGTGTAGTACTGATGCTTTTGAGTACAGAAAATTAGTTCCAGTGTAAATGGTGGGTTTCAACAATCTAAAAGGTCTACTGAGTGAAAAAAGCTTTTGTACTTATATGTTTGATTAAGGCATGCTTTTAGATGCCAACTCTGGCAAAGTGTATAAGTGGGAGTTTCATGATGCGAAAGCACAGGGAAATATCAGATGGCACTGTGTCTAGTAAATGGACATATAAATCTGAGTGAGATCTTAGAGAAATGGAAAATGATAATCATTTACTAAATCTCTGAGTAGATTAAATTTAACTCATACTCATTCTTTCATAAATTTCACTTATGCTGTTATACCCACATACTCAAAAGCAGCAAGATGGCATGGTTTTCCATTTCCCTCTGGCTTGGCTGACTGTCTCTTAGTTGTGGCTGAACCGGTAGTCTCTGTGTTTTGAGGTGGGTGCCTTGGCTTCCAACATCTTTGCCTTCCCTTTGTTTTTTCTACCCTTTCCAGTAGTCATCTGTTCAGATCCTCAGAATTGTCAGAGGACCAAAAAGGCAGTAGTTCCTGCCTGTTTGGATTTGACCTCTTCTGTTTTCACTTGGAAACTGGGTAGCTACAAGCCCTGGGAAATGCCATGGGTCCTATTGATACAGTGGGGTTGAGGAGCGTTATGAATCTTCGGGTGTTTGACTGAAGGCTATGCTTGGGGTGTTCTCTTGATGACATTGCATGGGATTTTCTTTCAATGAAAATTGGGGCTGTAAATGTCAGGGCTGAAAGAGAGAGAGCTTAGATGAGGCAGAGTTCTGTAGTCTGTCAGCATCCTGAGAGAGCTGCTGAGCACACACAAATGTGGAGGAGTGCCTGCTTCTACTTGTTGCTTTGTTGCTTCATAGGTGGCTGAGGGTGGAAGAGGGCAGGAAGAGGGAAAGGTTCCTTGGGGAAAAGTGTGGAGAAGTTTGTGGCAATTGGAGCTGGTTCTTCCATGCTGCATTTCTGGTCCCTGGAGAGGAAGAGGTAAGCACCTCCACACAGCAACTGAACTCATGCCAAGGGAGGTCAGGACTGACGAGATGACCTCTGGACCAAACTTTCCAAGATGGAAAGTAGGACAGTGGAACTGTGGCACATAATTAGCTGCTGTTCTCATGACCTCTCATTCTGGATTTGACCTATGCTCTTCCCCTGCTTGCAAGATTTGCAGGAAGGGATGGGGTGAACTGCTGTCTTTCCTTGGGCTCTCCCCACAGATACTGTGTGGTGTTCAGGTCTGCCCATGTCTCACCCACCTGGAAGCAAGCAGCAACACTTCCAACTATTCCCAAGCTGCCTTCCTCCTCCAGCATGGTAGACCCAGTCTCAGTGTCTAGCAATCTGGCCTAAGTGAAGAGGGAGGGTTGGGGGCACCAAGATGGTGGGCATAGCATATTCCTTGCATCACCAGGGAGCACGTGGAAGTGCAGCCAGGGCTTTCCCTCACACAGTGCCTTGCTTCCTGGAATACGCCGTCCTGACCTAGTAAGACTGGGCTGGACCATGTCCAGGAAAGGACTATGCAGGTGCCCCAACACTGTCCTTGTGGGGATTGTGAGGAGGCATGGTGAGGTGAGTGCTGAGTGAGCACTGGGACTGAGCATCCCCATTAAGCTGTGAATCACCTGAAGTTGTGATAATCTGTTCCTGCAGGAGTCATTCAAACTAGGTGCCATGAACAGTTTTAGATGTTATTTATTTAAAGTTGAACAGGTAGAAGTTAGAATGTTGAACTGTTGCAGGGGAAAGATTAGCTCTGTGGTTACATCAAGAGTTTCACACATAAGAGGAACAAAACCTCCCAAGTCAGTGAGTGGCCAAGTCAGCAAGCTTAAGTGAGCTGGGGTTCTGGATTCCATCAGAGCCCAGGAGAGGTCCTGAGCATGCACATGCGTAGAAGAGTCCCTACTTTTGGCCTGTCATTTTGTCATTTTCTAGATGATGGGTGGCTGGGCAGATTGCCTCTGGCTGCCACCTGGGCAATTGTAAAACATCCCTCAGGATATATTGCTCCACCAGTAAAGAACGAGATGTTATGACAGATAATGTCTCACAACCCTGTTCCATCAGTCCGGTAGTACGGCTGTGTGTTTCTTCATGCCTCAAATGAGAATGTTGTACCTGTAATTTTTATGCTTGTATTCACTGTGGTATTCACTTACTTTTCTTGCTTTTACAAATACCCTTTCTGTGGATCCTACTAGGTAGTGCTGACATTCTCTGTCACCTTTTTGATCCGTAGGAGGGCCTTGTTAATCTTCCCTTCTGCGCCCCACTCCCAATCCAGTTAGGCTGTTTGCTGTCTCTCGAAGACTAATTCTAGCAATTTATTGGTGAGGTGCTTAGTAAGTTTCTTATTCCACCGGCTCATGTCCTTCCCTATGCTTGTAGCTTTTCTTGTGCTTGTTTCATCTGCTCATTCCTCGACTTTCTCTGAAAAAGATGAGTTAGAATTCAGCAGTTTCCTCTTTGCAGTCCCATTCCCTTCTTGGAATGTGTAAATGTAAGGTGTTTGCACCTTTTTCATTTTTGTCTCCTTTAAGTCATTGTTAATTGATTGCCCAGATCACCTGGGCCAGTCTGACCATCGGTATACAAGATCCCAGGCTCTCAAACTCGTCCTCAATCCATAGTGACAGGTGTATTTAGGAGGTATCTGTCGTGTTAGAGGCCGCATCACATAACTGTCAACTGGAATGTTCTTTAATTTGGGTTCTATGTAAATAGCTTTGTAGGGAGGGAGGGAGGAAGGGAGGGAGGGAGAGAGGGAAGGAAGCGGGGGGGCTGCAAGTGATTAGGGGAGTAGGACATCTGGAACAGGAACTTTTTCCAGTTGTGGGTGGCACAGACTTAGCATTAAGCTTCTGTGATAGCAGTCCAGGGACTGGACATATTGACTAAATCTGCTGGACTTATTGGCACTCCTGCTGAAGTATCAAGCGTAAGTCAGCTGGAAGCAGCCCACGACCTATGTTCCTTACCCAGGGAGATTCTTGCTTCTTGTTTTTTCTGCTGTGGTTCAGTTCAGTTCTTGGTATTCTGCTTTAGGGACTTCTCTAGAATACAAAGGTATGGTACAGAGGTATGCTAAACCTCTGTAAAGCAGACCCAGTGGCACAGGCCAACATTTTGCAAACTCTGTAGCAAAACAAAAGCTACCTAGATGATTAAAGGGTGCAAGTCAAACCAAAAGTGACAGGATAACAGAGACATACCTTTGATTTCTTGGAGTGCCTGTTTGGGAGTCTTGCAAGCATGTGAGGTGAGTAGAACCTTTTGGTTGTTTTTGTATGTTAGCTACATGCTGGAGAACTTTCCTCATGGCTCAGAAAATAAATGTCTCTGGAGTATGGGAGCAGATAAGAGAATGGCTTCTGTTTTTAGTCTAAAAGGAATTCAATTCATCTATGCTATAAATGCTTTGTGACCCAAATTAACCTGAGACAACTGAAGACAGTGGAGGGCTCATACCAAATGCTTAGGCTTAGTTTGGCTAATTTTCTATTGTAGACATATCTATGGACACCCTAGCTTTTGTCCTCTGTCCACACTGGTTTAGTCCCATTCTGGCTGCTTCTGGATTGGGTGGTAGGTATAGTCCTCTCTGGCAGATACATAAATGATGAAGAAAGAAGTGCAGGAATTAGGAAGTGAAAACAAATTGAAAAAGAAATATTTGATAAAAGCAGAAAGGAGAATATGATTAAAAAGGAGAAAAACTAGGAAAAGTCAAGATGAAGAAAAGAGTAATTTCTGGATCTTTACTAAAGCTGTTACATGGTTCTCTCCTCCTTTATTTCTGCTTTTATTTGGCTTAAGTTTTGTAAATCCTGCTCCCCACCCCCCTGACAGTTCTCTGAGATGCTAAGCTTTCGTCTTTCCTGTGCAGCCTAGCTCTCCTTACCCATGACATTCCTGCTACTAGCAAATCCTATCCTGGCCATTTGTTAAAAATCTCTGGGAACCTGAAGAATGTTGTGGGAATGATGAAGCTCAGAGTTATATGAGTGAAATTGGAACAAAAATTAGACAAAGAGTAAGAAGTGATTTCATAATCTATAGCTGAGTAAATGTTACATACCATATTCCATTTGAAGTAAGGAGAGCTTCAGTGGTATTGGCCAAATCTCCAAGACATGGAGCCAGAAATGATATGTGGGATACAGTCTCCATCTCTTTCTTGGCTTACAGTCTTCTTATTCCCTTAATAATTTTGAGGTGAATCTCAAATGTGATGTTGCTCTTGCTGTATGTGTTTTATGTACTGTGTTCTTCAGATAGGGTGCCTATTGGTGCAGGTTTTGCCATTTCCCATGAAGTTCCACATAGGAATATGCTGTACACTGTTGCTGTTTTGGCATTGCATGGCCTCCTACCCATGGTTCAGAACAGCAGCAATCATAATGTCATATTTATATTATTATAGAATAGTATAAAAATAATATAATAATATATGACAAGATGTTGCAAAATGCATGCAGAGCTCTGTAGTTACATCATTATATTGATGCATTCAAACATTTTTTTAGCCATTTGAAAAAACTGGCAACATTTGCCCTGTTTACATACTGTTTTTTCAAATGAAACATAAAAGAGCAGGAATATTTGACAAGATGGGGCAAAATGTCAGTAAGGGAACCAGAGAATCCTGATTTCTTTTGGATGTGTGTCCTGTGCATAATGGTACTACTGCACGAACCTTAGTTCCCCAGACATTTCTTAAGTCCCTGTCTCATCTATGAGTCCTAATCATCACAGTAAATACGACTCTATCATGTTTCAGTGCTTACTTCTCCAGAGTGTGGTGTTACAATTCCATCCCATCTCAACAAGATCCCAGTTTCCAACTTACCTTTCCTTAAACTGATTATTCCCCAAAAGAAAGTTAATGTGGCTGACACTCCAGAGACTTTATCCTCACTGAAGACACAAATAGACTCTGCTCTCCTTCTGACTTGCTGTTTTCCTAAAGGAGGTAAGGCTCTCCCTTTAAGACTTCTGCTACTCTGTCAAATTCAGCTGAAATCTCCCAACAAGTACAAAGCTTTTGGAGGGGCCTGGAAATCAGTTACCTTGGTCAACAAGTAAAATCAAGTGAGTTCAAATTCACAAATGTTTGCAGAAGGACTAATGCACCAGCATTCAAATTTAGCGGTATTTCTTGGAAGTAGTCATACATTTTAGAAAGTATTACAGGATAGATAGTGATTTATACAGGCATACCTCATTTTATTGTGCTTCGCAGATACTGTGTTTTTTACAAATTGAAGGTTTGTGGCAACCCTGCGTCAAGCAAGTCTGTTGGCGCCATTTTTTCCAACAGCATGTGCTCACTTCGTGTCTCTGTGTCACGTTTTGGTAATTCTCGCAATATTTCAAACTTTTTCATTATTATTTTATCTGTTATGGTGATCTGTGATCAGTGATCTTTGATGTTACTATTGTAATTGTTTTGGGGTGCCACAAACCATGCCCATATAAGATGGCAAACTTAACCGATAAATGTTGTGTGTGTTCTGACTGCTTCACCGACCGGCCGTTCCCCCGTCTCGCTCCCTCTCCTCAGGCCTCCCTATTCCCTCAGACACAACAATATTGAAATTAGGGCAATTAATAACCCTACAATGGCCTCTAAGTGTTCGAGTGAAAGGAAGAGTCGCACGTCTCTCACTTTAAATCAAAAGCTAGAAATGATGAAGCTTAGTGAGGAAGGCATGTCGAAAGCCGAGACAGGCCGAAAGCTAGGCCTCTTCTGCCAAACAGTTAGCCAAGGTGAGAATGCAAAGGAAAAGGTCTTGAAGGAAATTCAAAGTGCTACTCCAGTGAACACACGAACGATCAGAAAGCAAAACAGCCTTCTTGCTGATATGGAGAAAGTTTGAGTGGTCTGGACAGAAGATCAAACCAGCCACACCATTCCCTTAAGCCAAAGCCTCAGCCAGAGTAAGGCCCTAACTCTCTTCAACTCTATGAAGGCTGAGAGAGGTGAGGAAGCTGCAGAAGAAAAGTTTGGAGCTAGCAGAGGTTGGTTCATGAGGTTTCAGGAAAGAAGCCGTCTCCATAACATAAAAGTGCAAGATGAAGCAGCAAGTGCTGAGGCAGAAGCTGCAGCAAGTTATCCAGAAGATCTAGCTAAGAGAATTGACAAAGGTGGCTATGCTAAACAACAGATTTTCAGTGTAGACAAAACAGCCTTCTACTGGAAGAAGGTGCCATCTAGGACTTTCATAGCCAGAGAGGAGAAGTCAATGCCTGGCTTCAAAGCTTCAGAGGACAGGCTGACAGCAAGAGAACTAGAATTAGAAGTGGAGCCTAAAGATGTGACTGAATTGCTGCAATCTCATGATAGCACTTTAACGGATGAGGAGTTGCTTCTTATGGATGAGCAAAGAAAGTGGTTTCTTGAGGTGGAATCTACTCCTGGTGAAGATGCTGTGAACACTGTTGAAATGACAACAAAGGACTTAGGATATTAATGAACTTAGCTGATAAGGCAGCAGCAGGGTTTGAGAGGACTGACTCCAGTTTTGAAAGAAGTTCTGTTGTGGGTTAAATGCTGTCAAACAGCATCTCATGCTACAGAGAAATCCTTCGTGAAAGGAAGAGTCAATCGCTGTGGCAAACTTCATTGCTGTCATATTTTAAGAAACTGCCATGGCCACCCCAACCTTCAGCAACCACTTCAGCTGACTGATCAGCAACCATCAGCATTGAGACAAGACCCTCCATCAGCAAAGAGATTACGACTCGCTGAAGGCTCAGATGATGGTTAGCATTTTTTAGCAATAAAGTATTTTTTAATTAAGGTATGTACCTTGCTCTTTTAGAAAAAATGCTATTGCACACTTAACAGACTACAGTATAGTGTAAACATAACTTTTATATGCACTGGGAAACCAAAACATTTGTGTGACTCGCTTTATTGTGATATTCGCTTTATTACAATGGTCTGGAACTGAACCTGCAGTATCTCTGAGGTATGCCTGTAAAGGATGTCTAATTCAAGAATTCCTATTAAACAGGTTATGGCTGAAACCTCAGCAAGCATATCACTTAGTATATATTGTGTCCCATCTCTGTCCTCTTACATATGCTATACTTTCATTTCCAGTTGTCCCAATCTTGGGGGAAAAAAAGGCATTCATCCTACTTTGTCAACTGTTGTGTGCAAATATCACTTTTGTCTTCAAGAATGGGAAGAGGGAGAATCTGAGGAACTACAGGCCAGTCAGCCTCACCTTGATCGCACTTGGTGATGGAGCAACTAATCCTGGAAACCATTTCCAACAATATGAAGGACAAGCAGTTGACTGGAAGTAGTCAGCATGGATTTATGAAGAAGAAATCATGCTTAACCAACCTGATAGCCTTCTGTGACCAAATGACTGTTTTGGTGGAGGAGGGAGGAGAACTGAATGTTATGAATATCAACTTTAGCAAGGCTTTCAACACTGTCTCTCATAACATCCTCATAGACAAACTGATGAAGAATGGATTAGATAAGTGGACAGTGAGGTGAACTGGAAACTGTCTGAACTGCCAGGCTCAAAGGGTTGTGACCAGCGTCATGAAGTCCAGTTGGATGCCAGTCATTAGGGGTGTATCCTAGGGGTTGATACTGAGACCACGACTGTTAAACATTTTCATTAATGAACTGGATGATGGGACAGAGTGCACCCTCAGAAAGTTTGCAGATGATACAGAACTAGGAGGAGCGGCTGATATGCCAGAGGGCTGTGCTGCCATTCAGAGGGACCTCAACAGGCTGAAGAGATGGGCAGAGAGGAACCTCATGAAGTTCAACCAAGGGAAGTGCAAAGTCCTGCATGCAGGGGGGAAAAATTGCATACACCAGTATATGCTGGGGGCCAACCAGCTGGAAAGCAGCTTTGCAGAGAAGGACCTGGGGGGTCCTGGTGGACAACTAGTTGGCTGTGAGCCAGCAATGTGCCCTTGTGGCAAAGGAGACCAACGTTATCCTGGGCTGCATGAGGAAGAGCATTGCCAGTAGGTTGAGGGAGGTGATCCTCCCCCTCTACTCAGCCCTGGTGAGTCCACATCTGGAGTGCTGCGTCTAGTGCTGGGCTCCCCAGTACAAGACAAGCAGGGACAGACTGGAGCAAGTCCAGCAAAGGTCTGCAAAGATGATTAAGGAGCATCTGTCCTACAAGGAAAGGCTGAAGAGAGCTGGGACTGTTCAGCCTGGAGAAGAGGAGGCTCGGGCTGGGGTTGGGGGGAATCTTATCAGTATGTATAAATAGCTGATGAGAAGGTGTAAAGAAAACAGAGCCAAACTCTTCTCAGTGGTATCCAATGAATGGCCAAGAGGCCACGGGCACAAATTGAAATACAGGAGATTGCATTTAAACATGAGAAAAAAACTTTCTTACTGTGAGAGTGACTGGACACTGGAACAGGTTGCCCAGTGAGGTCATGGAGTCTCTGTCTTTGGAGATACTCAAAACCCAACTGGACATGGTCCTGGGCAACCTGCTCTGGATGACCTGCTCCAGGTTACCCTGCTTGAGCAGGGGGGTTGGACTAGGCAATCTCCAGAGGCCCCTTCCAACCTCAACTATTCTGTGATTCTAAAGGTGATGGAAAACAAAGATGACTGTGGACACAGTGATTTTTTTTCTTTGGTCAAATTTCAGCAACATAAAGAATACTTCTGTTCAACTGAGACTTTTTATTATTAAAAAAACAGTGTTATCCTGCAGCTTAGTTCTCTGCTGCTGTGATCTTTGTGCCTGGCTGGCAGATTAGTCAACTGCATAACTCTGTAATGGCAATGTACATTACAAGCTTTGAGTTGGTGTGAGACAGGGAGTCTTTTGGGTCTTAGGCTATGCAAATTTTTTCTCTTCTTTAGTCTCCTTTCTTCCTCATACAGGCCAGGCAAGCTGGTAATTGATTGAAGTTGCCTGTACCACAGGGCTTGGCTTGGCACATTGGCTCACAGTGGCCATAAGCTGTGTAGAATGAATAGTTGTGTGTCTGCCTTGCTTATTTAATCTCTTGTTCCTGAAGGAGCTAAACTCTTTCCAGTCTTTAATGAGCTTGTCACCTTTTCGGTTGGGTAGGAAAGTCATAGGATCTATATTCTACAGATCTAGATGTTGAGCTGAAGGTTCAGGGTCTGACTACCCTGTTGCTTCAGGAAAAACAGATCTGCCTGCAAGAAAGGGAAACGGAGAAGTAAATCCAGTGATTTAGGGGAGCATTATAGCAAATGTTTAGGTAGAGTAGCACCATGGCCAAGGTCAAGGCAATAATTTGCTTAAATGGGAACATAAGTCAAAATCTGCGTATTATTTGGGGAGTTACTTGCATAAATCAGATCATTTACAGGGTCATAGGTGAGCATTTTATATTCACAAAATCTGTCCACTGAAAATAATGCATATCTAGAATGAGGTGCATAATTGCTTGCATCTGACCTGTTGGTCTTTCCAGGCAGTATAAGCTCATATCTATTCCCACAATAATTCAAATCTCTCCTTTTCCCTGGACAAATGTTTCCACATTTTCCAGAATCTCAGCAAGAGAAAAGTTAATGGTACAGTTTCTTGCTCTCCCACTCTAAATCTCCTGCTGAGATGGAAGGTTTGTATCTGCTTTGATACCTCACTTGACCTGGTATTCCCATGAAGGCTCAGGACCCTTGAGAAAAAGGATCCTGAAGATGGAAGTGAGACCCTGAATAAACTGCAGTCCACCTGAATGCATAAGGACAATGGAATAGTATGTACTCAGAGGTTTCAAATGTGAAATTAAATCGTTTGCCAGAGAAACCAAAGTCCAAAGAATGATTGTAGTTGTGTGTTTTCTGGATCTCCATTTATGTAAAAAATAAAAATAAAAAAAAGATTGATAATGCAGTCCTCGGGGAATCAGCATGACAACTCTCAGTCTTGACAGTTTGGAGGGGCCCTGATCTTCACATGGTGAAGTGGCTGAACCACAAGAAAAGTAGGTGAGCTAAGTACAGCAGGGGTTAAGAATTTTTCTTTCAAACCTGAAGATTTACAGTCTTTCAAATCTCAGTGGCATGTGTAATTGTTGCTCTAACTCTCCCGAGTTAGCTTGTGTTAGACTAGGTATAAACTTGACAGAAGGACTCAATTTTAGCTTGCTTTCTTAGGATGAGGGTTCATATTGTGCAAGTTGTGTGTGCATGGGTTTCATTTTGAGTGTATGTTATTTAAGGGGATCTAACTCTGAAGCTGTTTGACACATTTAATAAAAAAAAAGGAGAGAAAAATCCTGAGGATGCCTTGATATGGGAAGACACACACCTTATTAGACATTGGTGAATGCTTCCTGGGGAGGAGAGAGCGAGAGAGATGCACGCTCCCCTTTACAGAAGATAGGGAAGGCCTATCACCTGTGAGTGACCAATCTTCATGGGTTGTGAGACAGAAATCTTTCAGGGGCTATACGTCACTAGGAGAATGGTTTGTCTTTTGTGGCATCTGGGAGACCTAAGACAGCATTTTGCATAGATGCATATTTTTGCAGTCTCTGTGGAATAATAAACTACTTCATTGAGCAGTTCTGTATGTGCTGAGAGAGTGTGGAGGCCCTCTGGCCTTTGTTGTAACATGCTGTCTGCAGTCCAAAGCTATGGATAGTAAATAGTAGTATAACGAGTGCTGATCACTGTTCTGTACTTTCACAGGCTCCATATTAATTTTTTAGACTCCCAATGAGCCCTCCCTTTTCTTTCCTTCTGTCCTTTTATCTTTCCATTTATCTCTCAATCTCCTAAATATGGATATATTGCAATGATAATGAGTTAGTCTGATGTGCAGACCAGACGATGACAGATATATCTCCAATATGAACTGTAGGTTGGAGCAGTGAGTTTCCTTCTCGAGGAAGGAGAATTTGGTAGCGTATATTGTGAGAAGGAACTCATTCAGAGAAGAAGCTGTGCGTTAGCTATGCTGTTGAATGTGTACTTGTAATACTACAGAAATTCAGCAGGTGGCCTCAGAGGAACTGCAGGCACTCAAAAGTATGCTTGTAACTTCCCCTCTGAGTACACAGAGCCGACTAGCAGAAAGGGTCGGAGTTGCGTCATTACCTTACACTACACTGCAAGAGGCTGGGGTGCTTAATCTTTATAAAGGTAAGTAATGGGCAACAGAAATGAGGAAAAGAGCAGTCAACTGGCAGGCTTAATAAGCCCTGAAGCTCTTGCGTGTCTGAGGCTTCCTGTTTGTTTTTTTTTTCCTAAAACAAAATTGCTTGCTCAGTATAGTCAAAAGTTTTGGCTTTATATTAAATGGAGTTTTCTAGATATTTAAGCTTAACGGAACTTTTTTTTTTAAAAAAATAAGATTTTCATTGGCAGCTGTAAAATCAAGGAAATAAAAGATTTCTCTCTGTGTTGTACTAATGGACTTTTCTCTGCAAATGTAGGAAAGCAAAACTGTTGAGAACTTGTGCTGCAGGGTGTACCAAGTTTTGTTAGAGTTTTGTAGTTACTGGTGTTGCAATATGTGCTGGGACTGCATCCATTTTTAAATTAGAGGAAGCTGAAAAAGTGCCTTGGAAAGGAGTTTGAGAGCACACTGCAGTTTCCAGGAAACCACAGTTGGTGCTTCAAGAAATTTTGGCTTGGTTTGTCGGTTGCAGGTCACCTCCAGTGCTCTGGCTTTCTCTTTATCCGTGGAATGCCAAGTTATTTTTTCTTATCAGATCCAGTTCTTCAGATTCTCATTTTCTGTGTGATTTCTGAAAGCTGAAGGGCTGCTAACCTATTTCTGCATGTGTCTTAGTTCCCCTTTTTTCTGTGTGAGTTCGTTCAGCAGACCTAGTGGACTGTTGAACCTCTGTTGGAACTACAGAGTTGCAACAGCGCTCTGTGGCACAGTTTTTACTGCACAATGACTTCTCACTTCCAATCTTTGACCTGCTTCCAGGGATTGATAGCTTTGCATGAGAAAGTGAATTTACAGCTTCATTGTTCTGTAATGCAGTGTCATGCTTGCTCAGGTATTTAGTGCCTGCCAGTAATAGCTTGGGAATGATTTGTATTTACTTCATTTTTTATCACATGGAAAAAAAAATTTTTTGTGACAAAGCATTGTAATAGCTAAATCAGAGAGGAGGAAGGGATAATTTTTGCTAAGACTTCCAGGCATTTAAAGTAGGAGGCCATATTTACTCTCAGATAATTAATAATGTATGGAGAATTCCAATGTAGCCTCTGTATCATATAGTCTCTATGGCCAAGGATTTACAAATTCTTGTAAGGATATTTTTATTTTTTAAGGATTTAGAAAGTCCTGTAGGCTGTTGCCTGGCAGGCAGCTTTGAAATGCCATAGAAGACTGCATAAGTTGGATCTGAAAGAGGGGACTGGATCAGGTGATGATTTCCCGAAAAACTTTGCTGTTGTGATGATTGACATTTTTTCCTCAGCACCAGTCTACAGATGAATTATTTCTGAGACACATATTCCGCTCAGTTTATAAGCATACCCTGTTTGCTCCTACGTAGCTAGTGGCATAGTTGGTCCTGCTTCAGAATGGAGATAAAAGGAAACAACTATTACAGTCATATCTGCAAATTCATTGTGACTAGCAGCAAGATAACTGTTAGCCTAACCCCAAGTTTGCACTGAATTTATTTGTAACTGACAGGCTTCTAAGACAGTTTTGTCCTCAAGGTTAGATTTGGGCAAGCCCAGACTAGGAAGCTTTCCTACACAAGATGCAAATGTAGCTCTCGGCATTATTTAAGGAAGAATGATGATTTTACTGTGTCTGTGGTATCTAATTTGACTCACACTTCCCTAAGAGCTTCACTACTCTTCTACTTCGATGTGAAGATTTCCAGATTTAGTTCAGGCATCACTACCCTCTCTTCGTCCTCCAGTCAAACTCTCTCAAGCTTCTCAAATTTGACTGTCCTCTATTTTAATTCTGGCCTTCCTCTCCAGTTGTTAGCATCTTCTATGGGATCCCATTCCCGTCTCTTCTTTATTTTCTTTTCCGCTTTTCCTTTTTGTGTTGTGAGCCTCCTTCCCCATTCTGATTTTGGGGACTGAGCTGTGACTGTTTGTCCAAAGGTGCTTTGCTTGCAGCTGTGCTACAGTTTGTACCACTTGCAGTGTGAGAACACAGGCTGGATCTTTGCTTTGTGGGTCTACAGTTAGTACACAAACCTGAGATTCCCCAAATCATTGTTTCTTTCCTAGGTGTCTGATTTTATGGAAAAAGTTAATAGAGATTAATGTAAAACATTACCATATGAGAACTTGGTGGACCAGACCAGAGGACAAGGAGGGTTTGAAGAACACCAGAATTAATGTTGTCTTGAACTTCAATTTCAGTGAAAGCTTTAATGATTCTTTTGTAAGAATTTCATACATGGAATATCATCACCTGATTTTTTTTGGGGGGGGGGAACTAATTATTTTCAAGAGTCTTTTTATCAGTCTCATTGACTGTCCTTTCTATGTTTTTTAAATCACAGCTGCCTCTCTGAACTAATAGTTATAGTGGTCTGTAAAACATGTTGTACAGAAAATACACAAATAAATGTATTATCCAAACCCACTGAGTTTAACAACAAAGTACTTTCACAGCACAGTGGTTGCTGCTTTTAGAGTTGAGTAGGTGGCTTCCACATGTTTATTAGTGCAGCAGTGCTTTTAGCGCATCTCTAACCAACATTACATCACTGTCCTTTACCCTTCAGAGTTCTTTAACATTTGTAAGCAACTTTGTTCTTATCAGTTCTTATCAGTTCATATCTAAACATGCAAATAATCTCTCATTGCTAACTTGGAAATTGGTTTGTGAATCCACTCATCAAGTATATGTTTGTGGTGTTTTTATTTTTATTTTTTTTCCTCCCAGGCTGCAGCATAGTTCCCTAGCTTTGAAGTGATGATGGTAATGAGATTTCAGTACAAGGTTTGAGGAGTCAGCATAAAATTTGTCCTGTTCCCAGTGTTAGTGGCCTAAAAGAAATAAAAATGGTTCAATGAAATTAATCTTGTAGTTTGTAGAAGCTCTAATGAAATGTTTGCTTGAAATGCTCTACTGAAAGATATGTGTATCACAAAAAGTATGGAAATTTATAAAGCAGTGCGAATGTTAATGTGAATGGGAAGGTCTGAGCGTGGAAGCATGAGAAAGAACAGCAGAAGAAAGGATACAAATATTGAAAGTATTGATGGCAGTTAGATTTGGACAGCACATCTTTGTGCAGCTTCTCAGAGCACCCAGATAAGGAAAACAAAGAACAGCCTAAAACGAGCGACCTGTACCTGGATAAAATCAAAGTCTCAGGTTATTAAGAGATAGTGGTGGGAAGATAAAGAACAGGGATGGAGCCTTACGACACACAGATGAAGAGGCAAAAAGCAGTGAGTATTAATGACTTACAGAGGTGGGACAGGATGGGGAAACAAAGTATTTCTGAATCACTGTTAGCTCCTTAACAGTACAAAGGGCACATCCAGAATTAGCACATGGTTGCCAACCTAAGAATTCAAGAGACTGTGTTGAGAGCTCACTAACCAGTGTCCCTTGCCCCCCACATTCCTGGCCAGACCACCTGGGTACATGAATGCTGGACAGACCACGAGGACAACCAGATCTTAGTGCTTGTGGGTATGTGTGTCTAAGAGAGTAATTGAAATCAGTCCTGTTTTGAAATGAACTCACCTTTTCCTCCTGTCAGGTCTTTTACTGAGTTTGCTATGTTGTTACAGTGTCACAACAGTATTTGCTATTGAAAAGTACAGATAAGCACTGCTAATATCGAAGCAAGTGCAGCCATGGGTGGAAAAATCAAGCAAGTGGCACTCCCCTGACTTTTTATTTGTTTTAATCTATTTGCAGTTCAAATTGCAACTGCTGCAGTTAAGTCCATGACCTTTGTTCTTGTGATTTTATGTGGGCTATGAGGAATGCAGGTTTTGGCTACTCGCTTACTAATGCCAAATGCTTCAGCAATGCACTTTTATGATGTGCAGTGCTTTTACAATGAACTTAATGATACTGCCTTTCACTGTGTCAAAGACATACATGTCCTGATGTATATGGTTTCCTTTGTGCAAGTTTCTAAAGCTGTAAGCAGGAACCCTTGGACTATGTTATGCTTGCTTCTGATCTTTACACAAGATTTGTGTAGTGTACACGACATTTTATAAGATAAAGAAAGATTCCCAATTCATTGCAGAGGACTGCTTGAGTGCTGACAAGTTTCTGGGTCAGGTGTGCTCTGCTTGGTGAATCTAAATAATGCGGAGCTTGCCCTGTTCTTCCTAGTGCTTACTTGTGCGCTTTTAAAATTTTTTGTTTATTTTCTCAGGCTTCTGTTCCTAATTAGTACTGCTGCCTTGAGGTGTTTATAGTTAAACATGCTGTTATATATTGGTTTCTTTACTCTTTCCACCCTTCATATCTGTGTGGTTATTTTCACAGGAAAAATTAAAATGGAAGACAGTGAGGTCCCCGGACAAAGTTTTCTGCTGTGCTATGTGCCTTATAGTAGCACAGTGAGGCAAGATGCCAAAGCCTGCCACCATTTCTTAAGGTGCCTCTGCAATCTGCAGAGATCAGAGCATGCAGAGACATGATCACATAAGTCTTAATCCTTTGGTGCAGATACTGATAACAGTAAAGATGTGGGAACACACATATGGATACGGATGTCATTTGAGAGCATGCAGGCATTTGACTATCTAAATCTCATGATAATTTTCTTTCACATTAGTGGTATACATATGGATCATTTACCTTGTTAACTGATGGATGGATTGAGCAATGACTTTTTATTCATCATTTTTTAGTTAAGTGTTTCTTCCCCAGTGGCAGAACTCTAAGGGTTTTAGGGCTAGACTGGTGAGATGTGATCTGAAGAAATTCCTAATCTGGGGGGAAGTTTCAGTCTCTAGACTGCAGTATTTTGTGGGTTCTAGAACTCTGTGTTTTGCATATTTCATTTAGCGTATTCCAGAACATGCCTATCTATTTTAATGGATGCTGAACTGGAACTGGTTGTTAAAGTGATCTTAAATTTTAATGGGAGAAGGTTAATTCATTTTGAGTGTGCCCTGCATGAGATTTACTGAAGGCTTAAGCTTGTGCCCAAGGAGTTGCCTTGAGGGCGGTACCTCCTTTGCTGATAAAAGCAGATATTTTTTTTGCCTCTCAGAATGTGTGTGACCTAAGAAGTCCAGCCTCTCACTGAGTGGGTCACAGAAGCTCGTTGACTGGTCTTGTCAACAGAAGTCAGCATTTTCCACCTGCCTGTTCTAAGTATAAACTTCTTATTTTTGCTTGTTTGCATGCTTGTTTAGAGGAATGAAAAGGGGACTGTGAGGCTAAAACAAATGCAAGTCCTGTTTTAAGGAAAATGCTGGTGATAGTGTTTTCCCAGTTTCAAGCATGGAGTTTGGCAACTGGAGATACTTCTTCTTTCAACATATGAGAAGTCACTGAAAGACTTAGAGTTTAAGAAAGAGGTCTTTCTTACCTTTGTATTTCTGACTTGCATTTGGGTTTAAGCTTGTAAAAATTTAGAGTCAGTGCTCATCCCTTGTAGTCAGGGCAAAATTGTAAGTTTAATTGCCTTTTTTTCCTCCCCTCTGATTGAGGTGCTTAAACTAGCAGGAGAAGTTCCCTCTTCAATTTCTTTAGAATTTACCACTAGCTTCTGTTGGGGCTCTCTCACATACTACTCCAGGGATTACTGCCCAGTAGGCAGAGAGGTCTAGCAGGTTGTGAGAAGCTCTGGATTGCTTAGGCAGTGAGAGTACTTTCCAGATATTTGCTTGATCAGTTGATATTTCCATAGGATTTCCAAGCAGAAACCTTCATGTGTGACAGGATATAGTCAGGATGCTTGACCTTTTCTGGGTCATAAAGTCTAAACCAGCCCCTGCTAGCAGCTTAATGCCATTTAACAACTCTTTGTCAGGTACTCTTTGAATATGTTGTTTGTTGTGCAGAATGGTGACTGCCAAGGCTTGGGTTCTGAAGAAGCATTTTGAAGGTTTCCCCAAAACCAGCGACTTTGACCTGAAAAAAATAGAGCTGCCCAAACTAAAGGATGGAGGTAAGTAGAATGACATTCCTTTTTTTTGGAGGCAGTATGTTTCTCAAGCTTGAATTTTTGGAAGTGGCTTGGCAGAGGTTATGGCAACCCATGTGCCTTGGCAGAGCAGGGCAGTTGCTGAAGAACATGCATACAGATGGGCTTGGTGGATTTTGAGAAATGCTTCCTTCTGGTAGTTCCGCTGAAACTGATGGTTGAGCTCTTGCTAACTGCAGTGCAAGGCTATTGTGGCATGCCTTTCAAAGTCCCACCTTGCCTAATTGTGTGTGGTGCATCATGGCAAAGCTTTCCAAACATGTTTACAAATAAAGCTAACAGGAGAAAATTACTGAAGTGGTACACTCTGAAAACCAACTGCAATAAAGAACTAGAATTCATTTAATTTAGAAAGAGAGAAATGAACCATGGCACACACAAATGAGTTAATTCTAGTAAAACCCAAACATGCCTTCCGTGTGAAAAGTTGTCACAGGCTTTTTTTTGCAAATTCCTTGGGAGGAAGCTGGAGAGGGTGGTAACCTGTGGGAGTGCCTGGATTGTCCATGGAATTTTTTAGGTTGGTAGAGAAAGTACTGAGCATAGTCATAGGGGTGGCAGAGTGACTGGGATGGGAGTGAGCCTGTAGCTGTTTGGCAGGGACAAGATGCTTAGGATGGTCCATGGGTGCCTCGTTGCCTGGGAGTCCTTAAGGATGGAGCCAGTGGGGGCTGGTCTTTCATTTTAAAAAGGAACACAGTAAGACTTCTCTCTGCATTCAAAATCTGTTTCTTTGCCAGTGCTTATCCGTGATATTCGAGCTGTTGTTACAGCATGTCAGGGCAAATTAAAATAGATGAATTGCACAGGTTTTATTCCTGTGTTTCTCTGTTTTGAAAGGGGTAAGGAACAGAATAACTTCTTTTACTCAAGAGATTTTAATAAAAGAATGAACCTTGGTTTGGCTTCACATGGACATCCACACACACCCTTCACTTGCCCTTTACAAAAGTTACTCCAGTTTAGTAGGTGCATCAAAGAAGTTATATTGAAGTGCTAGTTTTGTTTACAAATTAAAGTCTTAAAAGGTAGTTTTTTCTTATATAACATATGTACTTTTAAGCATCCTTTTAGCATCCGTAGTTCTATAGCATTCAGGCACACTTAAAAAAATGGGGGGGGGGGGGCAGAATTTTAAGCCTGCAAGTATTTAAGAACATGGAGCCATTCATTCCTTCCATTTTAATCCTTGCAGCAAGAAGGGGCATAACTTCATACCAGAGTAACACTTTTAAAGGAGATGGTCTTCCTTGTTATGTTACATGCCTTGATTATTCTTCCTGCTCATTCTAAGCAATGGGAAAAGATTTATGTCTAAATATATTTCTAGCTTTTATTAGCTAGACTGCAGCACAGACAATAAAAAAGTATTATTGGGTGCAGAATTGAATGCTTAAACTTCTGTGTGAATGAAAGTTTAAATTAAAATTTGTTTAACAATATACTTCACAAGTAACATTAGAGACAACAAAGAGGATCAATCTAAGCTACCTGGGAAAAGTGTGGGTTATTTTCTCTATGGGAGGAAAGTGATGCTTGTTGTTGATCTGTCCCATGGTAACTGTAGTCTCTTGGCGCTCTCTGGTGGTTGAATCCTGACAAGGCATTTTGTATTTGGGTCACAAAAAACCCTAGTCTTTTGCTTAGGGGTCTAGCCTGTTGACCTTTCTAAATAGAGAGGAGGTAAATAAAAAAATAGCACTGTAAAGAAGCTAGTCTTCTAAAAAGACACTCTCTATGTTCATTAATAGCACAGTGTTTATCCAAACAAAGCCAATGAATGTAGCAGTTGTTTGTAGTAGTTTATCCATAAAGGTTGATGGGATATGGGGCTTGTGAGCTAGAAGAATTTCTGTAGCTTTTGTTAAGACTGAGTTGTGGGACCTTTACTTTATTGTACTGTTGATGCCTGTGAATTTGATTTGTCTTTTGTTGCAGAGGTGCTGCTTGAATCAGTGTTTCTCAGTGTTGATCCTTACATGAGGTATAACTTTCTTCTTTTTAAATTGCTAGCTAGGTTAACTCATTTGAGCTCCCAGGTAAACTGTAAAAGCTCAGGCAGTGGGAGCATCCTCCACTGCCAGAATGCCACATGCCTTTGTTTGCTTTGTGTCAAATGTTGTGTGTAAATTGTGATGCTCCCTCTATGGAGCTGTGCCAGATTCAGCTGGACATTAGGACTTTGCTGCAGCCCTAGAGTTTCCTTGGTCTCTGCAGTTATTCTTTGTGCTGTCTCTTCCTGTGGAATACAGTGAACTCAAATGAGACTGCAGTCTTGTTGTAGTAGCTGCTGTGGTTATCTTAGCAACCCTGTGCTTACGGATTTGCATTCTAAATAGGAAATTGCTGGTTGCCATTGTTAAGAGAGGGTGATTCAGGCACAGAGAGACTGTGTAATTTATCAAGAGCTATGAAGAAGTCTGGAAGAGCCTGGTCTCAGAAGTAATTCTTTGGTGTCTTGTAATGCCTTGTAATGGTGGGCCATACCTGGAAGGTTAATGCTATCCTGTCCCTGATTAGCTAAATATTCAGTCAAGATGGGATGCTTGAGTTACTGGCTATAGAAAGCATCAATTTATGTCATTACAGAGACAGGCTTTCTGCATTCTGTTGAGCATGACTGATTATGCACTGTTTCTGGGTAAGCCAGTAGCTACTACTCTGCAGCATATCTGGAACATCATTATAGTTGCTATATATGTAAGCCATCTCTCTGCTGTGTTACAGACCTTACAGTCAACGGGACATGAAGGAAGGGGACATAATGATAGGTACACAGGTTGCCAGGTAAGGTCTTCAGTAATTTGTTGTCTTGTGCTCTCACCTTGTTATCCACCACCCAGCAGACTCCAAGTCATAAAGGAATGCGGCCTTGTATTACCTTTTCTTGACATGAGTCTACATACTGTAGCAACTGTATTCTTTTTCTGTAATTGCTTGGTCAGTGTTTATTCTCTGTGAACCTTTTTTCCCTTCTCGGAGAGCATTCGTACCTCCTGTGCCATCCATATATTATTTATGTAGGTGATATGTTCAAAGGAAATTTTTACAAGGAGAGGTACGAAAGGCCAACAATTATTGTACCTGGAATGAAGTGTCAACTTCACATTTTAAAATGTGATGTGCAATAATTGCATACCTGAAACTTTATGATGATGATGAACTATTATGATGAACTATTCTAGCTGAGAATACCTCAGTGTCACTTAGGATACAGCTCTATGCATAGCCGAAAGGGCTATCTGACCTTAAATCCATCTCCTTCCAACCTTATGGTAATTTAGCTTCACCAATTTTTCTTTTGGTCAGCTTGCTCGCTCTCTTGCTGCTAAGTTTCTGCCCAAGAACATCTGTGGCCTTTGACTCTTGTGTTTTTCTGCAGAAACACTGAGGGTGGGGATAAATTAAAAGCCAGATCTGCTGAACAGAAGGCCAACTGTTTTCAGTGTTTCAAGGCTGATGCCTACTCTTTCCCAAAGTAGTTTTCTCATTAGGGTAAGGAAGTTGAATTTTCATTTTGTTATAAAGAAGGTATGAAGTATGAACCTCTCTCCATTATTAGATGCTGCTTTCTAACAGGTCTTAAGAAGAGTTTTGTTGCCCCAAGATGTTCCATCTTCAGGATATTCAACCTTTGAATGAGGTCCAGGTTTGCTGAAAAGGGGCAGGTTCATTTCCTGCCTTCCAGCTTGTAGAAGCCTAGCCTGAATCCATAACTGGTTGATGCTAGTCAAAATTGTTGGCGTCTATATAGAAACATAGGATTTGCACAGGTAGGATTGAGTCTAGGAATTCATCTTGCCCAGTATTCCTCCAGTGATGAGACATACTAGTCATTTCAGAAAAGGCTTTGGAAACCATCAGCATCATCAGGTACATACCCTGACATGAAGTATTTCTTTCCTCCTGCATTACAGAGCAACAGGTATAAAGCAGGGAAGGCCTGTTAGTGTTTCTTTTCAAGAGCCAGTAGGGATCTGTCTCAGAGAGGGTATTCCTTTTGTTTTTTTCTGTTCTTTTAAACAGGATTATAGAAAGCAAGAATCCTGCTTTTGTGGTGGGAGCCTTTGTTGTGGCTAATAGTGGCTGGAGAACTCATTTCGTCTCCAATGGGAAAGAGCTACATTCTCTTCCTTCTAGCTGGCCGGAATCACTCCCCAAATCTCTAGCTCTTGGGACAGTTGGCATGCCTGGGTGAGTACTGAGATCCAAAGGAAGCTGTCCTCTGAATTTTTCACTGTGCAGAATGTTTCTGCATGTTTCTATGGCCTTTTCCCCTCATCTTGTTCTACTCTAGTAAAACCCATGTTGGTACTTAAGGATGCCCTCACACTGTAGAGGAACTTAAGTTTGGCCCATTCTGTAGATCAGAAGAAAGAAACTTAGAATGTTCCTTTCTTTTTTTTACTTTACTTTGGAGGTTATGGTGTCTCTTCTTGAGGAGGTTGGGGGGGGGGGGCAGGGAAAGGCTCCAGCCGGAGCTGGAAAGAACCCAGTTCAATCTGAATTAACCTTAACAGAAAGACTCAAGTTTCACTGGCATTTGGACTAGGCTGCTTTTCCTTATCAGTCTCTGCTGTTGTCACTGTATTTCCAGAGATACCCCAAATTGGAAAGACACAGCTGTTGCAGTTTGCAGCAAAATAGCAATCCTTAAATTCCACTGTAGGAGTCAAATAGAGCTCCTGTTCTTGAGAATCAATAAAAACATTATTGCATACTCTTGGTCACCTTTCCATATTCCTTACCTCCTTCTTTTAGCTTGTACATGAAATATTGCCTCAGTGAATCCTTTTGACACAGGAGGCTTTCAAAATAATTGGTGTATTTTATATGATGCAGAACTTACATTTCATTCCGAAATCAGGCAAGGCAGATTTTTCCATACAGCTTCTAGACAAATTTGCCAGTTGGGAAGCTTTAGGCCTGAAATGAGAAGTCTGAGAGAAGTTTGAACTGTTAACTGTTGGAATTTTGGGTTGATTGATCAGGTTGCTTCAAGAAGCCTGCAGATAATAATGTCATTTAGTGTTTATATGATCAGTAGAGCGTGCTTAAGCTAAACTATGGTGGTTCTTAGAAACTGCTGTTTACTCAGCAGCCATACCTGTACACAGTAGTACTCGGGAGCTGTAGGCCAGTGTTCAGCAAGGTTTTGCACCAGTTTTCTTTTTCTATGAGCCTGGATTTGTGATGACTGTCTTAATCTCTGCCTTGATCTAATAGGAACTAGCTGGCAACTGATATATGTCTAGCCTGGATTTGTTCTCTTTTCCAGTTCATAACTAGATTGTCAAATTATAAAGTGGATCTCTGCATTCCTCTCTTTTGCTACTGAGCACAAGGAAAGATGTCTTCAGCTATGGTAGACCTCTACCACAACATCCTGTTTCACAGTAGTGTGTCTTGTTTTTCTGAACTTCCTGGAGCCTTTTAGCATAAGCGGATGTGCTCACAAGCTAACTTGAGAAGCTGTTTGGACTAATTTTTGTTCAAATTAACTAGTATTTCATAAAGAATTGGGAAAAATGAACCTTTTTCTGGTCATGATGTTATTTGATTACTGTGGTCAAGTCACACCTTTGTGTCTGGCATCTTTTATTCCTCACAGAACATTCTTTCTTTTTCTTCCCAGCCTCACTGCATATTTTGGTCTGTTGGAGGTCTGCAAGATGAAGCCAGGAGAGACGGTGCTGGTTAATGCTGCAGCTGGGGCTGTGGGCTCTGTGGTGGGGCAACTTGCTAAAATTGGAGTGAGTGGCTTGAACTACTCGTACTTGTGCCACAGAGGGCTGGTCTGGAAGACAGAGGAATAAGGTCATGCATTATCAGGAGACTGAGGGGAGGGCAAGAATCTCTGAAGGTGTGTCTGCAGTATGGTCTTGAGATGGGAAAAGCTGCTGAAGATGTAGCAGAGCTAATTTTAAATTTCCTAGAGCTCAGGAACTGACATGTTCATGACAGCCTGACTTTCAGGTTAAGCCCAGTGCTCCATGTAGGTGTCAGCCTGTGTTGCCAGGGGATTTAGAAATATTCTTCTTTCTTTCCTCGCAGGGTTGCAAAGTGGTTGGCTCTGCTGGCTCAGACGAAAAGGTTGCTTATCTGAAAAAAATTGGCTTTGATGAAGCCTTTAATTACAAGACTGTTACATCTTTGAAAGAAGCGCTGCATAAAGCCTCTCCTGATGGCTACGACTGTTTCTTTGATAATGTGAGTTCAGAGGGAGGGACTGGGCAAGAGCAGACCATTGTCTTTCCTTAGACTGTAGCAGCAACTCAGTGCAATGTAAACCCCATTGAGAAATGGACTCCTTAAGAGCTTAGTGCTTCTCTGTTCCCTTCCCAAACTTAACTTGGGAAGTAATAGAAAGAACAAACATTGAAAGAGAAGCCTGGATTATTATTGCTGTTTGTGAAGGGAGAGAGAGTCCTTTCAAAAGTATGTCTGATTTTTGGGAGGTGAGGGGAGCAGAAGACATTTAACCGAGGCTTGGCAGAGAGCTGCAGTTCATTTCTGGCCCCACCTTGGATCACAGACAATTTGCTGCTGTTGCTGGAAGTGGAACAAGAGTGCGTGGCCCTGCAGTGCACAGTCCTGGTGACTACATACATATGGGTATAAAAAACAGTTACAAGACCTACTTGTAAAATTGCTAGAGCGGTCTGCAGAGTGTTTCTGACCTCTCCGAGGCACAATTAGAGTTAACAGGGGCTATGGACTGTTCTTGATAGGCTGTTTGAAAATGACAACGCTGTTTTGCAGGCTTAGAGAGTTTACTAGCATGGAGGGAGTCAAACCATGTCTGTTGGTGCTGGAGCCAGAGAACAAGCCCTGGCTTTTTTTTATTTCCCTAGCACTGGTGTAACTCATGTGTGTATAGCATACCTACATGCGGGTATTAGCTGAGGCACTGGCCTAGATGCCAACAGGGCAAGCCACTGAGAGTTAAAATGACAAGCAGCAGATAGATATCAAAACTCCCTGAGTTACCACATGGTCTAAGGGACAGCCATCATTACTCCTTTAGCATGTCTTTCTGTGAGCAGTTTGATCACTGACCAAGGGATGACAGTCCTATATTTCTGTGTGAACTGGCATGTGTCCCATGTTTTTCTGGGAATCCTTGTGAATGCACAATGTCAGGGCAAAGCACTTGTCACTGTGGCCGGAGTTCTTGGTTGCTTTACCTCTCCCTCCCAACTTTAATGTCATGTGCTGTTAAGGTCTTAAGCAGCTTTTAAGGTCATGTCCATTCCCTTCCCTCTCACTTCAAACTTTTGTGCAGAAGTGTCCCTAGCAGTAATTTTTTTCACAACTTTTCTCAATTAAAAGCTGTACCCTTCTGAGTACAGCCAGTCCCTGTGGGCTCCTTCTTCACTGGGAATATTTGGGAGAAGAAAATCATTAAGTTAAAGCTTGTCATCACAATGGTGCGAACAGGTAAAAGTGCAGGCTGGTGTGGGGAAAAAGCAGAGGTGGGCCAGGAGGTGCTCCTTAAAGAAAGGGATCTCTCTAAGGGTGAATCCTGCCCAGCACTTCCAAACCAAGCATCATGGAAGCAGAGATTTGAGTTAAAACTGGTTGCCTGTGTTCATAGCTATTTCTTCAAAAGATACTGACATAGAATTCTCATAGGCTTTGACCAAGTGTAAGGGATTCTGCAGCCACAAAAGCTTTGGAGTAGTGAAACTTAGCATTTTTCCCTTTGATTGAACCTGTTGTCCTTGGTGCAGCAACTTCAGGCTGGCAAGCTGTGGCAGTCAATGCCAAAAACTGGATTTTATCTAATACTGCATTTATTCTGGTTTCTTGTAGGTGGGTGGAGAATTTGCCAGTGTTGCCATTCACCAGATGAAGAAATACGGCAGGATTGCAGTCTGTGGAGCTATCTCTCAGTACAATGACTCCGTGCCTCAGAAAGGTGTGGGCCTGCTTTCCTGTATCTAAGTTTAGTTACTGTTTGGTGATGGTAGAGAGACATGTTGGGAGACTCTTGAGTTTTTACTGGTTGTTTCAGTGGGCCATTTGAGTGTATATGTGTGTACATTTAGACAGCTGACCATGATTCTGGGACAGCTGGAGTGAGGCCACACGCCCTATGAATACTTACATTCACCCTCCTTTGTACACTCTCATAACAGATGGTAAGCATCAGCTGATTAGAAATGAAGGAAAGACTAAACTACTTAATTCAGGATTCCCCAGGGATCCAAGTAGATACAGATGAGTAAAAGAAGGCAGGTGTGGTAGAATGATGACACTGGCACAGTGCATACTTTTAGATGAGAGAATGCATTTTCTGTCAGGTTTTTTAGATGAGGCAGCTTAGTTTTAATTTGTTGTTCCATTTCACAAGTGCCAAGAATTCGGCTACTGGTGAAACTGGTGCGAAATATGGCTGAGATGCATATTCATTTTCAGTAGCAGGCAGTTTTCCAAATTTGTCTTCTAGAAAAAAACTAAAGGATTTAGAAATGGAATTCTCTCTGACAGGTGACTGTCTTCAGACTCCCAAATCACTTTAAAAATGGGATGAGCTTTTGAGGGTGGGGAGACTATCACACCTAAGGAACTGGTTTTTTATGTATCTAAGTTTTTTGAGATTTAGAAAGAATATGAAAATTTGCCAACTTTCAAAGAGTAATGTGAGATTTTGAGCTTTAAATAGGCTATCAAACAAGCTGGCAAAACAATACTTTCAGGATGAAGCTGAAGCACCTCAGCCAAAATTGAGGCCACTTGACTCCTGAATTATACTGTTTCAGAAGTGTTGGACATTTAAGCTCAGCTTTAGGGATCTGGTCTTTGTTTTTGTGGGTGACTCTGTCTATGAATCCTTGGTCTTTAGTCCTGGATATTCTATTTGGAAAGGACAGAAGTTGCTTCTGGCTGGAACAAAGTGATGCACTTTTCTTTACTAGTGGAAAGCTTCTCTTTATGCATTGGGTCCAATTTTAAATAGAACTGTTCCTAAGAGTGGTTTGCTGGTTCCTTTCTCTTGCAGGACCTTATGTTCAGTTTCCAATGATCTTCAAAGAGCTTCAAATGGAAGGGTTTATTGTTCACCGCTGGAATAACCGCCGGGAGGAAGGTCAGAAGGCACTCCTAAAATGGGTCCTGGAGGTAAGAAAGAAAGTGGTGATTTCCTGTAATACAGCAGGTGTGCTCACACCATGGCTTCCTTTTTTGCAAGGAGTCTCTTATCATAGGTGGTGAGGTGAGGTTCCAGTGAGATAGATACTTTTCTTCCACCTGACTTGCTCTTTGAGCATTTTGGGGACACTCAAACCATACTGAACATGCTGCATCCCCTCAGCTTTGCTAAGGCCTGCGATGCTAACTGGTGGTTCATCACTTAGATATACCACAGAATATGTGCAGGCTTTTGAAAAAGGATCCTTCCATTTTAATTCAAAACACTTTCCTAACAGTTTTAATTAGAGTAATTTCTCTATTGCTCCTTCACACTTCTTTCATTTGTAATATAAGCAAGGATTTCCATTGTACTGTTGTGCTGGAATTACTGGCAAGAATTGGTGCTTTCATGGAATTGGGAGCCAAGCTTTGAAGGGAGTTACCAGAGAATTTTTCTAATTTTATTTTTCTAAATGAAGGCCAAGTTTAACACTTGGTTTGTAGCTGTGAAAAGCTAGTGAGTGTGAACATGGAAGGCTAAAAGGCTCTAGGTTTTATAAACCGAGGATATGGGGACACTCAGCCTCTGGTCACTTGGATTTGCAATTCCATGCTCAATTATAGATAGAGATGAGCCTGGCTTTGAGGAAATAATCCCCTACCTATTCGTTGTTTGGGGACTGAGTTGCACTAAGTTTGTCATGGTGTGTTTCTATAGCAGTGTCTTTTGCTCTGTTTTGACTCTAGTGGAGGATCTTGGTGCAAAAGCAGATCCTCTCATGGAACAACCATATGCACATCTAGTTTTGCAGAGTTACCCTGGTGTGCGCTAGCTAACATTTGTTTCAGCCGGAACATACAAGCCGGAGAGAATCTGGTAGCAATTTAGTCTCCCAAAGACAATAAAAAGTAGGCAGCTGATGAAATGAAGACTCAGCAATTTGTTTTCTTCCTTTTCACAGGGAAAAATTAAGTACCATGAACAAATCACTGAAGGATTTGAGAATATGCCAGCAGCTTTCATTGGAATGTTAAAGGGAGAAAATCTTGGAAAAGCCATCGTAAAGGTCTGAAGGTCACATATCCTGTTCCTCAGACATTGGCACAGGAGGATGTGATTCTACTCAATTAAGTGCTTTTGCCTCACTATTCAAAAGGCATGTTTCTGTCTCTTCGCTGGATGCTTTGTGATGATAACTTTTTAAAATTATTTTTCTAATAAGTGTAGGTATATGCAAATGGTTTAGCTTTTGAGGAACTTGAGAATTGTTCCCCAAAGCTGTATACAAAGCCTTGAAACTATTGAACCTCTTGCTGTACATTAGAAAACCATAATCAGAACTGTAACAGTTTAAATCAAATTTCACCAAATTTGAACCAAACTTAAGTTGACTCATAGAAAGGAAAATGCAGTTCCAAAGGCTTTGCCTGTTGATGGCACATCTGATGACTAATATCTGTTGATCTGCCTGGAACTCAGCAAGAGGGGATTTAATTTTGTAACCACTAGCAAGGAGCAAGGAATAGGCTAACAGTAGGCAGAGGCTCCTAGCTTGCTCATATGGCTGGCTTTTTTTTTTTTTTTCATTTTTGTTTTGTTTTTGCTTTCATCAGGCAACATAGATATCTCAACTATTCTGAGATTATGGAAATAAAAAATAAATCTATTAATAGACACTTTGCTTGTGTTTTAGTCCTCCTCTTCTTTTAACACTTCTGCTGTTTTTGCTGGAGCTTTTGTATGTTTCCATTCCTACTTCCTTCTTACTAGTCCTAGCTGTGTTAACGTTCATAATGGATATAATCCTGGAAAACAGTGAGATTACTTCTGAGGAATTTTGTTTTTTGTGGGGGGAGGGAAGCATCATTCTGTGTCTTCCCCTTGAGCTCACCCGCAATACCATGACACACACCTGATGGCTGAGCAGTGTTGAGACATTCAGGACCAGAGGTTTAAAGGATCAGACTGTGGGGCCAACAAGCTGGGGTTCTTGAGGCAGTGCCATGAGGCAAGTTGCTCTGAAGCACAAAGGGAGCCTAGAGAGACAAGTGACTGAGGCTCACCCTACCTCCAGTGAGCTTCTGGCAAAAACAACCTGCCTGAGCTTGGGAATCAGCCAACCTTGAGGAGTTCACCATGGCCTGTTACACTGAGGGCTGTTTCAGGAAGCCCTGGGAATTGCTGCAAAGAGCTATATGTTGCTGAAACCTAGGAGCTATTCATGGAGAGTATTGCTGCCTGCTGACCCCACAGGAGAAGACACAGGTCTGCTGCAGCCTCCAGTGCTGTTTTCATTCAAGCCTCGTTCATCAGGTGAATCAAATCTGATGTCAAAATGCCACTTTTTCTGATGCATGCTCTATAGGAGTGACCAGAACATTTTGCTCTTACCTTGCTCCCGTGACCCCTGACTGTTCCTGTTCGTCTCTCATCCCCACAAGCTAGGCTGCAGCTGCTCCAAACTGATCACTCATAGCTTAGCTTGCTGCTAGCTGCTACCTACAGCATGGGGAGTTACTTCCTGTCCCTGTCCTCACTAGCTGAACATGGACTCTGCTTCCTAGTAAACTACAAGCCTCTAGGATCAGCTCGAGAGAAGTGGTTTGGATGACTTGAAGGGCCCCCAAGCAGACTGTTACCCTCAGGCAGTGTAGCTAGAGCAGCAACACGCCCCTCGAAACATCACCCTAAGTGCAACAATCCATTCTGCTGTGCAGGGAGCTAAGGTGGTGCCACACAAGACTGATTTGGCCAAAAGGGGAACTGAGTTGAGCTCAAACACTGTATAAATGTCCAGGAGGGGAAATGGAGATGGGCTAGCCAGGGAATGCAGAGTAGCAGCCCAGCATGCAAGGACGGACTTTGGAAGGCCAGAGCTCAGCTGAAATAGAAATTGGTGAGGGGATATGAAGGACCCTTTGGTCCAAAGATAATCATTCACAGATGTATCCCATAGGCATTAGGGGAGTTTCCTCTTCCCCAAACTCCTTATGATACTACTAAGTGGTATTAAAACTAAACATTGCATCTCATCAGCAGGCTGCACAGTTCAGAGAGCTGCTCATTGTGTGAGCCCTTTCTCACCCTACTGCATCTTCTCTCAGAGATATATGGCAGAACAAAAAAAGGTTACATAGAAGGGTAAAAACTGAACTTGATTGCTTCCCTGAAGCAATAATTAGGAAATTTAATAGACTGACTCAGCTGGAGGGCAGGATGACCTTGGGGAACTCTTTGATCCCTGGAGTCCTTCTATCCACACATCTGCTGCAGACATCCCCACCTCATCCCAGATGTTCCAATTCCCAGAGGCCAGATGATGCCATACGGATATCTAGAAGCTTGAACCTTCCCTTTAGGTTAATAGTCAGTCACTGCCACCTTGTGGAGGTTTGCATCTGTCCCAAATTTGTCTTTGCCAGCTGCAAGTGAGGATGGATTTCACACCTTGCCCCAGCTACCCTGCATTCTTCCTCATCTCCAGGTACCACCCTGGACCACTTCTGCTTTTCCTCACCAGAGAAGGAAAAACGCATTTCACACAGGTGTGCATGTACATCTCCACAACAGTTTTACAAGTTCTTCAGATGCTTCTAGTAAGTCCTTACCAAATCTGGAGGCCTTTGACCAGCTATGCCTCTTAGTTCCAGGCTGCAAGAAACCTCCACTGTAAATAAGGGCACTGAAGTGCAGTTCACTTTCAGCTCAGCTGTGCTGAGTGCAGCTTCCCACCACCTACCAATGCTGTGCAAAGATGGCCTAGCAGCTGCACCAAATGCCTGTCCTCATAGCTCCTACTCGAACTTTTCCTGCTTACTGCCAAAGTTTCTGTACTTGGTCTTCATCACAAGGAAGTGGATTTAATACACAGCTGTTTCAGATGAAGAGCAGAGATTCCATGCCATGGCCAGGCTCCTGCTAAGCCTGGTTTCCTCTCGGTCCTGCTCTGCCTGTTGGCAGCATGTCAGTCTCTTCAGTCACTCAAGGGTCAGGGATCAACACTAGAAGAGAGTTAATCTAGTTAGGATTTCATCAGTATAGAGCATTTTTCCAAGCAGGTCATGTACGGCCTTGAGTCATGCCAGGACTGTTTGCACTCAGGTCAAATGCAACACTGCAAGCTTTCTCTCTCCAGTGCACCATCCAGGGGGCTGGCAGGCATGGGAACATCTCAGCCCAGTACCCCTGCACACAAACACACACAGATGGAAACAGCAGTTCTGACCCCAGGTACTAAACAAAAGCAATCTCAACTCTGCACCCAGCCATCCACAAAGCTGGCAGCAAACTCCACAGAATGCATCCTGGCAGCGTACATCAGCAATAGCTCTGACATAGCCTTACTGAGGGGAGCTCCTGCTGCTGGAGCAGAGGGAGATAGCTGGAGGTAACCCAGTACAGTTGTTCCTACACACATCTGGGAGAATGAGCACTCTTTGAGTTTGGAAAGCCAGACTCAGGAGGGTTGTCCAAGCTTAAGTGAAAGTTTTGAAAAAGTCTGACATGAGAAAAGACCCTTTCTCTGGTCTCCAGATCTTTCTGTCACTGCTCCAGGGACTTGATCAACCCTTTTTTTATTCCATTGTCCTACTGCAGCAATACCACATGGGTGAGCCAGAGTATCTCATAACACCAGGCCTTGACCAGGCAATGACATCCTGGAAAACCTCCTGAAGACAAGACAGGCAACTACACTCCCTTCATCTCACTGCCCACAGAGGTGTCATTGTACCATGTCAGCCCCACAGGCTCCATTACCTTCCTTTGGGCTCTCCCAGGCCCTTTCAACTTTATCCCCTACCAACTGCTGCTCGCAACATCAACACCTGCCAGAGAGAGCAGTTTGCAGCAGAACTATACATACCCTTCCAGACTAACCTGTCTCTCCTTCTGTTACCAAATGTTTGCAGCCACCATGGTGCATTATCACCATCGGTGTGATCAGTGTCTGTTTTTTGAGTCCTTTCTTCCACCTCTCCCTCAAATCCCAACACCATTTGCAGACCTCCCTCCCTGCATCTGTCTTTAATTGCTTTGCCCCAAGGAGCTCTCCTTCCATTGCAAAGGATGCTCCCAGTCCCATGACTAACCTAATCTCTACATCTGTGTGTTACACAGAATCCTTGTGTAAATTGACACTGAATTCACAGCCCTGGAAAGACAGGAAAACATTGTTTCCCTGGGATGCTGGTGATACAGAGCACTTCTTTTCTGACAAGGCTCAGACAAAGTTTGGGCAGCATTTGAAAGCTTTAACAGAAGCCAGTGACTTTTTGCTCTTTTTTAAAAGTTGAATGAGGTATTCTGAGGCACAGAGAACCTGTCAGGCTGAACACATCATCTCCCTCCTCTTCTGCAGGACCAGGAACCCCACAAAACTCATCGCCTCCTCTCTATCCCTCTAGACGTTAGGAGGATTCCCCCCTCCCCACCATGGCATGACCCTGCCCAAAACACCAGGCACCTCTCACTGCATGGCCACTGTTGGCTCTCACACAGGAAAGGGTCAGCTGAGGCAACAGCAACATCCCAGGGCTGGGGGACATGTCACTGGGTAGCTGCACCGGAAGAAGCAAGTTGAGCCAGACAACCCTGCCACCCACTGGACCACAGCCCCTCCTGACAGAGTGGCTGAAAGTTGCCTGCAATATAGCGCAGGATAACAGAGAAGCTGCTATGGCCACAGCTCAATAGCTGCAGTGGGGGAGGCAGTCTGATTCCTTCAAGTCTCCTACTGCTTAGAAACTTAGGCAAGTTGTTAGTACTACACCACATGAGTTCTCTTAAGTAGGTAGAAAAGCTAATGGACAAAACCATTTGCTAAGAATGTGTTCAGAAGGTCATTATGAGGGTGGATACCAGACAAAATTTTGAACACCAAATTAATTGATAAAACATTAGAATAACTACAAATACTTTTTTTCAGAATCACAGGTGTGCGTGGGAGTATCCAAGCCTAACATCATTCAGGTCAAGGAAAGAATGAAAAACTTGACAGTTAACTGGAGTTTAAGTAATACCTGAGTGCTACAAGAAAACATTTGGAAGTGGTGTGTGGATGGTTAGGAGAATCCTCTCCCAAGTGTCTTGTTACAGCAGGTTCAGAACATGCAGAGAGAGTTAAGCCAAGGAGTGTCACTATTTCACTTCAGTCTAATTGTGTACAGTCTTCTTATCCACTCACTGCAATCCCACTGGCTTAGCCATCCCTTTCATGATAGTCCTCTCATTAAGCCTCATTAGAGCATGCAGCTGGGATAATTTCTGTGCTCAAGGAAGTAGCTGTGTTCCTGTACACTTACATCACTGACCAGTCCTCTGTAAGGCAGAAAGCTATGTAACAGGCCTGCAGAGAAAAACGTCTTGCTCTACTGGTTTGACAGCAAGGCAGAGATCTCAGCTACTTCACATCCAAGTGAAAGAGACTGCAATCATCACCTGAGGGGAGGATAACTTCTTCCTGAAACCTTTACTCAAGGAAAGAACACTTGCATATGTTGTTTTTTTTCCACTACATACACGAAGTTTCCTCCAAACATTTAAGTCACTCGGCCGTCTATCACTTCCCTCATGGAGGGACATTCTCAGATAACTATCAGTGTGTTTCAGTTCTTGCAAACAGCAGGTCACGTCTGAATCTCACCAGAGCTAAATCAGTTCCATGCAAGAGAGATGGCTTTCCTGCATTTTTCTGTAGCATGATAATGCTGGTCTCAATGCCCTCTGAGTGGAAAACCAGCCATTAAGAAGGCAAAAATGCACCCATTGAGCACTCCAGACTATCACCTATGTATCATAGCAGACACCCCCAATCAGAATTTAGTAAGATTACTTGCACCTGCTCCATTTAGTACAAAATACTTCTTTATATCTAGGTCTTGTTAAGAGGCCATAGTCCATGTTATGACCCAGTGAAAAAGCCAATCTGGTCCCTGTCCTGAACTGCGGTACTCTCCTTTTAGAAGAACTGCTGCAAAAGAACTAAAAGAAAATCCTTATAATTGTAATACCTAAGATGTAAATTGCTCTTTAATGAAAAGGAGCTGTTGCACACATTCTCTCAAACTGTGGCATAACTGTATTTTGAAGGGAATAAGCTTTTCAGTCTGGTCCTTTAAGAGGAAAGCTCACCAATACATTTGGTTCTTCACTGCATGTTCTGGGAGGGCAAGATACCTCCAAGCTCCATGACAGCCTCAAGGAACTAATCTTAAAAAGAACACCTGCTTTCAAATAAAGCTAAACAAGTATTTTGGCCACTATGTTCACATGCCAGTTCTCAGAACTGGAGGATTCCTGCAGGCAAAAAGGCTAAAGACCTGCTGTGCTTCTCTTAAACACTTCTTTGCACTCCAGTTTCAATAGAAGTTACTCTGACCTTTCTCACCCTTTCCCATTTCTATTTCAATTTGCAGTTACCTGCCTGGATCTTTCAGAGCTGTTGCAGAGTTGACCTCTTGAGGGAGAAAAAGCATTGTCAAATTCAAAACATGTGCATTGTTTTCAGATACTGTAAAGAAAACAGTGCATTCTTGCTCCAACATCATCTTATTCCCTCCCCAGAAAATTGTCCACAGCTCCATTTGGCTTAGTGTTTGCCCTCTGACTTATGTGAGCAGTCTTTAATACCTAGCTGCACTTCTGGTTAGTCACATAGCCAGAGTCACACAGGAGATGTTTTGCATGTCCTTTTCACTGTAGAAGGAAAATCTCTCCAAGAAGGCTCTTGATGGCTTACCCTCAGAAAAAGGGTGCGGTCAGCATCTCAGATTAGAAAAATCTTGTTTTGAATAGCGTCTCCTATTCATGCAGCAAGCTGCTAAAGGCTCCTGGCTCTCTTGCAAACCAGGAAACTCATGCATGTTTGTGATGTGAGTAAGCCTGAGTCACACACTAGCTCCACACTGCAAGGGCTAGAGGCTCACCATTGCCCATGATGTCTGCAGATGTAGCAGGAAGTCTTGCTTCCTTCATCTGTGATACTCAATGAACAACACAGCTCGCCTTTAGCTCTAGCTGGTAGCTACAGCCCTGCTTCTTATTTGCTGAATACTTATCCAGGAGACAACACCCAAGACAGCAACAGTAACTTGAAAGAATAGTTAAATGGCATGCAGAGGTAGGCAGGTCAGCACTAATTTAGACAGCTTTATGCAGGTGTGGAGCACTAGAGAGCCCAATTTACTGTCAAGCACAGAATGTCCAGTATGATCTAACAAGGCAATATTGTATAGTTTGAGGAGGAGAAGAGAAAGCAGAAATCTTGGGTTTAAGACTCTAGGAGTTTTACTTCTTCAGTCATTTGTTCTAGTTTACTGCCCAGGGAACAAAGCAGCCCATCTTAGAAACTAAACAGATCTTGCCACTAAGAGAACCAGAAGGTACACAAATGGTAAGGCAAAATTGAAAAGGCAGGAGCTACAAGTCCTGCTTTGTACTTTCAAGGTATGATGTGTGTGATGTTCAGGTTTTAAGGTGAGTCTTACCTCTGAAGTCTCAAACCAAGCTTGACAGCAGATTAAGGGCTAAAAAAAAAAAAAAAGAGGTAACAAAATCCTTATCAGGGACCACAGTCTTTTCTACAACTCCCAAGCTCACCTTTCTGTATCTGGGAGTGAGATTGCTGCTCTTCAGATGATAGACTGATGCCCTTGAGTGGGGTGACAGAAGACTTCTCCTAAAGCAATCACTGCTGTCCTGTGCAACACTATTTTCCATTCCTAACAATAGCCCAGTAATAGATCAGACTGCATTTGACACAAGAACCTTTGTATCCAGACAGCACTCCTTTAGCAAGTAACAACTAAGTATTAGTAATAAGAACCTCAGTGATACTAAGGACTTGCTCACAAGTTCATTCAAACACTAGGTAATATCCAAAAGTGAAGAATTTACACTTTATTGTACTCATTTACACAGACCAAAAGGACAGTTTCCATGACTTATTCTAGATCACTTGGTTAGATTTTCAGTAGAAAAGTTACAGGTTATAATTTAGCTGAAGCAGTCATGATCCCTGGTCTCCACAGTTGGAGATTAGACTAGACATTTAATGGTCTCTTCCAGCTTCTCTTTATTGGCCCCAGAGAACTCCTGCACCTGTAAAGAGAGTTTGATTTTTACAAAGTGCAGCATACAATGTTTCATAACATCTACTTGCATAGCATCCAGAAGCATATGTATCTGTTCAACTTTGCTTCACTAATCAGTTTCTTCAGCCCTAGGTAGGTAGTAAGCTCATGTTTAAGAGCCATTCATCTCCCACTCAACTCAAAGATCAGGACAAGAATCTATATTAAAATCACTTCCAGACCACCATGGTTGGAGCCTTCTACATGCATGAAAAGGGGGGAACCCCCCTCCCCCCACAAAACAATTTATCTTGAGCCAACCATGTAACAGACTCAAAAATGAAAGGACCTCTGGAGGTCACCTCACAGCAGAAGTAACTCAAAGTTACCTCAGCTTGCTCAGGACCCTTTCCAATCATGTTTTGAAAGGATGACTGCCTCTGAATGACCTGTCACAGCTTGGCATCTGCTTTTAAAGTTTTATGTCCTTGTTGCAACTTACACAGCAAGAAAACAAAGGCAACAGTTGTGACTCCAAAAACAAAATGTGGCTGTCTTCTACTACCTACAAGGGCACAAGGTACAGAGAAGACTGCACTACAGGCCATGAAATCCATTGCTTGATATTCATGTGTCCAGAGGTTGCTCAAAATTAGGTGCTACACAACAAGGTCAAGAATATCAGTTTTATACCTTGTCTCACCTCAATTACAGTTCTGATCGCATTATCTCTGCTAGAAACAGAACTTTATTCCAAAAACATTATCATAGGTACATTACCACCCATTGTTTGGCCCCATACCGATTTGAACTACAGCTCATGCAACATTTGACATACACTATTAAGGAAGCAATTCTATTGCCTTCAGCCATAATATGCACACCCAGGCAAGTTGGTTTTACTTCGGAAAAGCCTATGTAAAGGTTAACACATTCAGTTGGCTGGCAAATTAAAAGCCTCTGACAATTTTAGTTCAGCTAGCCTTTACTCCAGGTAGACACTCAGTCCGAGTGCTGTGTACAAGCAGCCCACTACACTGTCAGAGTATACCTCTGGGTAGAGCAGACACAGAAGGTGTATTCAGACCTTTGAGACAGACAGGACCTGCACTCCAGATTGCAGTGTCTACTTATTTGGGTAGGACTCCACAGACATATGTAGTTAAATCCCTGCTTGAACAGGAACTACATCCAGAGGACAAATTGTAACCAAGACTGGTAAAACCAGAGTGCTAAGCAGGCAACAGCAGGCTTGACCCAGATGTCTAACCCCAGTAATATATCATGAAGCTCTGCCTATAAGACCGAACTGTAACACTAACTCATTTCACTAGCTCTGACTAATGGAGTTTGTTTTGACAGTCAACTTACTGATCCATGCTACATTTCCTGCAGTATTAAAATGAACATGACTGCTCTTAGGAGTGCCCTAATACCAGTTGTGCCCCAGATACACTGCCAAGAGAAAGCAGGCCATGTGGTCTAAACCCCCCCAATCTTCCCCTTCAAGCGTTTAATCTCATGCGTGCTCCAGAAGAACGATTTCCGTGCCCCCTCCCCACCCAAAAAGCAGAGCCTACCTTCTTTCCATTCTTGTAGAACTGGAATGTGGGCATGCACTTGACATCACAGTGTGCAGCAACGTCCTAGAAGAGATAGAAGACAATATTCAGTTGAGAAGTCTTGAAAAATGCTGTTAAATTTATAACCCACTAGTTTCCTTTCAATTAGGGGATAGCAAGACAAAGCCATTATTGCTATTAAACAAACAGAAGAGCACCTCTGGTTGTTCACCCCTATAACAGAAAGCAGTGCAATACTGCATCTCCCTGGAGCAAGTCTGCAAGATCATCCCTTCAGCATCTAACTCATACAATAACTGAAATACATGTTTATTAGATCTGTACTCTAAGTGATTGGAACAGCACAGACCTCTGTATCAAAACAGAACACTATCTGTAAGTCTTGAGTCCTACAGCAACTCTTATTCTTCAACCTGATTTGTTCAAGTACCTACCAGCTGCTAAAACTGCTATATAGCAGCCATTTTGTTCCACTTAAATCAAGACACAAAAGGGAAAAACAGGGACAAGTGCAGTAGAGAGACCAGTCTGAAATCATTAGACAGTTTTCTAATCCAGTAGTTCTAGGGAAGACTGCATCAAGACAACTTAAGACCTTAGAGACCAACACTTCTTCCTGGAGTTCAAAGCAGCAATAATCCCAGGTTACCTAACGCATGCCACAGGGATCAGTATGAAGGTACCACAGGGCAGTTTCTTCCCCAGTCTGTTTGGGTGTCCACTAAATATTCATTCTTTTTTCCAGTAAAGGTGACAAGTCCCTATCTCTTTCTTAAAGGACAAATGGTCTCTAGTGATTTTTAGTCTCTGCAAGGGCAGATTTTACGAATTTTCTCATTGTCACTTGCATGGATCTTAATAACTGCCCTCCCTAGGTATAGCCCCAGGACCATACCTGAGCATCGTCCACATCAATTTCGATGAATACCACGTCAGCAAACTTATCACACAAACTCTAGAATGAAAAAAAGACAAACTGTGTAGTTGCAGTGCTCCAGGAAAGCTTTCTTTAAAAGACATTCATAGAAAGTGTAAGGCTTGCTCATCCCCATGGTGAGGCTTGCCTTGTTACCTTGAAGTCGCTATTTTACTGATCACAACAGCATTTTAATCTTCTGCTTCAATGCCTGGAAGAGTCTGTTGAAACTCAAGCCTTAGGCAAAGCTTGTCACATGTTAAATGTGCTCCCCACTGAGAGAAAAGACTCAAATATCCCAATACACAGGTGAAAGATGTTTAGTTCTACTGTATTCTTCAGTGGAACACAGATGCTACAGCCCAAATCCCATCCTTTTCCAGGAGATAACATTGTTACTGAATGACAACCACTCTATGCACAAGGATAACCATTGTTTTAACACTCTGTATCCCAAGTTCTTGATGCAGTACAACTTTTCACTCAGCCTCTGAAGGCCTGTGATGCAGAGTAAGCATTAGGACAGCAGAAGTTAAAGAAAATTTGAGCTCCCACTTGAATCAAAACTTTCACTCAGCCTATTTTACTTGGTCGTGAAGTAGATACTTCAGTGATTTCTCTTTCAGAAAATTCAGTCACAATCATATATGGCAAAAAGAAGTCTCCATATTGTTGTCAAGTAGCACAAAAACATTTTGGACATACTTTAATACAGTTGCCTGACAAAACAGATTTATATAGGCTACTTACGTGGAAAAAGGGTTTGATCATTTTGCAGGGTCCACACCATGTGGCAGAGAAATCAACGACTACAAGCTTCTCACCAGCAGATTTCAGTTCTGCCTCAAATTCTGACTATAGATAAAAAAAGAATTGAACACATTAAGGATTTGTTTTTCCTCCTTTCCAAAAGGATTTAGATTAATCCTATGGCTAGCTTACTCTAAGCCTTACAAACCAACCATTCTGGTAGCTCTTTAAACACCCCACTTACATGATGGTATAAATCTCAGCGAAGTGCTTCACTGCAAATTGCCTTCATCATTATTAGCAGTCAGTGAGTGTCTTCTGGCTGATTATTTAATTAGGAAAGACTATGATGTTCAAGCACTCCACCTCACTGAACAGCACCAATATGAGATGAAGTTAGAAGTTCATCAAGCCTTTGATCCCAAATCCTGCTGCTCTGCGTTACTCTGAATTTGATCATTATGCTTAACATTGTTTTCTCACTGTCTTAACTGGAAAAGAGTCATTTTCTTTTAGGACAAGCTTTTCTCTACAGAATTTGAAAGGGATAGAAACCTTTGAAAGGGACAGAAACCTTTGCACAATATTCCAGCTTGATGCTTCTTCCAGACAATAGATAGTATAAAAAGCATGTTTTATGTGGTATACTCTAAAATGTTTTCTAAAGCAACAGCCTCTTAGGACAGGTATTTTACTTATTCTGCCAAGTGAATTTGAGTGCAACTTCAGTAGACAAAGCAATGCTACACATATAGCATATAGAACAGGTAAGTATTCTGTCTATACACATCCATCACCAGATTTAGAGCTTCAAGTTAGTTTATGCTGTTAGTCATACAAGTCATATCTGGACACCATTCTGATTTAGAGCTCCTTACACGTCTCATTAGTCATGGATTTTCAGTCAAAAAGCAGAACAAAAACACTAAAAACAATAAGCATTTGTATGCTAGCAGAATGCAAATAAGTATCTCAGGCAGCAGCAGAAAATGCTAATCAGCTACTTCCTCACAATTCCTTTTCCAAAGTACAAGCTACTCGAATATTGCTTAACTTAGTTTTCTCATGGCAGTGTAGGCTCCAGGACAGCTGTTAATTTAAACTCCATTTCAGATTACACACAGGCAAGATAGATGCTTTCTTCTCCTCAACTTTAGACTGGAGCACTAGAGTTCTCTATCAATAATACTTTGCTGAAAGCTACAAAGTTACTGCCACACCTAAACAGTAGTAAATTTTACAGTACAGGAGTTAACCAATGGCAGCTTCTGTAATTGGCCAAAGTAGCTCAGCACTAGAGTTTGGTAAGCTATTCTCCCCTTGAAGTATGCTATACAGGCAAGGAGCCAACAGTGCATACAGTCAACTTGTTCACAAGTATGTTTAATAAATGAACAAAGGGTCCTCAGTCAGCACCAGTATTCTTATGGATAAAGTTATGTGACAGCTTTTGTCGCTTGCTGTAACTGCAAATACAACCTGCATTACACTTTTCCTGTGGATAAGACTTTCTTCCCCTCCCAATGTAACTATCTTCAGAAGTGCAATCTCCATATGCTAATTAAGTTCTTCCAACATTGGATCTTGGATATTCAGAGTTTACTTTGCTATAAAATCAGTAGCTAACACTCCATATCACCTACTCTCAAGTCTACCAGACCAGGGAATGGCAAGTCTTCCCTTCAGTCTCTCCACATCCCTCCCACTCATACTGACATACTATGCATTCCTGCATCCCTGTCTGAGAAGTTCCCCATTCTTGCCAATAAAATTCAGTATGCCAGTACACAGGAATCCATGCCGTTCCCTGAAACTCCTTCAAGTTTCTCAGTCAAGCCTGACTTCAACACACCATTGAATCCTACAGCTTGATTTCCAGTGCAGCCTCTCATACCTCTGCATTCTAACATTATCAGCTCTTTACTAGTGCTGCTTCCTGCACCTATCAATTAGACAGTCCTCTTACCCTAAAATCTTCAAGCTGCACAACTACATTATCCTGCAAGAGGAAGTCCAGCCCTGTTGGTGCTGTGGCCACCTATCACAGGTTGCTACCGCACAGAATAAGGGAAGAGTGGGAGGACACAATAACTACAAGTTATCACAAACCACACACCACTGGAAACCAGATCCCTGGCTGCTGCCTCCATTGATTTCTGTCAGGTGTTACCCTATGAGTCATCTCCAGTATCAGCTAGAATTGCTGGAGTGAGACTGAAGAGATGCCAGGTCCAAAGGCTTAGACTTGCTAGTTAGAGATATCAAACTTCAGCACTTCTCCAAGTGCTTAATATTTCTGGAAAAGGGAAGACAGAATCAGCAGAAATATAAGCTACCTGGCCTTTCTGGTTTACCACAAAAGACAACTGTAGAAGCAAGTGTGTGAAGAGGCAAGTTTCCATACAGAAAACAAATCTCTGATAATAGTAAACTACACTCCACAAACCCACTTAGTCATGCAGCTAGAGGAACTCACATAGCTTTATTACCATTTTCTTCAAGTAGCATTTTATCAGGGGAAGCCTCTGGATAGTACTTTTTGAACATTTAATTACAAACCTCATTGAGCACATGTAGACTCTCATTTTGCATGTTCTGTCCTCCAGCATAATAACAGATCCTGCATTCAGCAAATGCATGGGTAGCAGACCTCAATTTCTAAGGGCCAAGTAAGAGAAAACCAATGACAAAAGGCTCTAGTGTAGGGGCAGATCCCCAGCACCAGGTAATACCTCGAAGTGGAAGCTACTGACCAAGGACAATGGTGCAAGGAGTCCATTGCTCTACAGTAATAAACATCCAGGACAGCTTTAATCAACCACCTTGCTTGCAAACATGATTTCCAGCATATATCAAGCTGCCCTTGAACTTGGATTAACTCTGTCAATCATAAGCTGAGTGCTAACCTGGTTAATACATCATTTTTAGTTTAACAATAGGGAGCTAGCAAAAACAGACTAAAGGTTCAACTGATTGAAATGACAGCAGAGACTACTTCTAAAACTATCATTTACATCTGAAGCTGCAGGTTTGCAGGATCTCCTTTGCCTCAAATAGGGGGGAGGTAGTCAGTGTGAAGAGAAGAACTCCAGCTTTTTTTTGGACTCCTGCAACACCAGCTTTTTAGTATTTTGTATATCACTAACTTCAGCTATCAAAGGCATATGATGTTCCATAACCCAATCACGTTAAAATTTATGTGAGGCATTAAACTCAAGACCACAGGCTTAGAAAGAAATCTGCACAAGTACTGCTCCTCCTGCCCACTAGTGGAAATGCGAGATGGCCTAGAAGTAGTACTAAATGAAACCAGCCATCCTTCAGAAGCTAGTCAGTTTCTGAAAAAGTCTGGTAGGAAACAGGCCACATTTAGTTAGCCATCATGTTCACATTCCTTTAAAGAAATCAGCTCATAGAAGCTTTGGCATTAAGTAAAAGATGACAGTTTTTTCCTTTTCGTATCTGAGCAGAATACAAACCTTTAAACAGCTTTACTGAACAACAGAATTAACCCAGTTTCAATGCACATGAACATGGAAGACTTGTTTATGTTAAGTACTACTTTTTGTTTGCATGTCTATTCAGAGAATCCACACATTCTCACCAAATGAGCAATAAAACTAGACAAGGTAAGATGTTAACTACTGGGGATCCTTAGGTACATATAGTACTCTACTCAGTACTCATAGAAGGGAGGATAGTGGAAGCCTACTCCAGCTCTTTAAGCTAGGCCAGGCTGCACTCTTCTTCCAGAGCCAGGTTTATTCACTCCTCATTAAAAAATTCCATTCATTATTAAAACCTCAATCCTTACTCAAGGACTTAACCCCTTTTGCCCATCTGTAAACAGGGCATGGGGGGCAGGGAGCAAACCAAGAGAAGTATTTCAGGTTGAACGCACATCATCCCACCTCCAGGACCTGCGAGGTAAGGCATTTAGTTCATCTTAACTTTAGTGAGCATTCTGTCCTCATAGGCATTCAAGCTTTGGCTATGAGAATTAGTATGCTCTGGGTCAGATGTTGATACCTCAGAGGACCACAAATGAAAAGGATGGCAGACTTCCTATATACAGGAAAGTGTCTTGAGAAGAGCACAGCTTTAGAAGACACCCAAACTTGGATGCCATACCACACCACCTAGAGGCCTTCACAATCAGACGAAACTGAAGTTTCAACCAATTTCAAGTTCAAAAACGCAAGATTTTTTTCCTAAAATGAGCTCACTAAGTTTGCAAGGAAGGTATTTTGAATATGGTTTCATTGTATTTAGATGTTTCTAAGTTACAGCTAACAAATAACCATTAGGCATGTCAGCTGCTGTACACAAGACCACATACTATTTCATCACCAGCAGAGTACTCTCCATGTGTTAGTGCAGGCTTTACTACAATTCTGTATCACAAAACCACAGTTTGTATTCACAGAACCATCCAAACCATGAGGTGCCAGGTTAGCGTACAGAACAAGTCAGACAGCACTAAAACAAGGGAAAATACATTTTATGCCAGCAACTCCTGTTATTTCACTACAGGAATAGGCTTTTAATAATTCAAGTCAAGAAAACAGGATTGCAGTTTTCCATGAATTCCCGTCTAGTCATACAGCAGGTCTTCATGCCAGTCTCTTCAGGAAGCCACCTGGTCTCCTACCTGCTGGCAGGGTGTCAGACAAGCCGAGACGTCTACACGAGAGCACCACAGTGCAGGAGCCCCGTTTTCAGCTCGTTAAGAAACGAAGCATGACATTTCCTGAAGGCTTCCACGGGGAAGAGAGCAACAACGTACCGCCGCGTGAAGGCACAGCGTTCCCCCCCGACACTCACTCGCACTCTGACCGAGCATCTGAAGCCAGCAGAGCCACCGGGCAGCCCAGCGGCGGGGCGGCGCGGCGACTCGCCTCCTCCCGGCACCCCAAGGGGCTCCTCCAGCCCCCCAGCACCACGCGCGCCTCCCCCACGGCTCTGCCCGGGCTGAGCCCCGGCCCGAGAAGGGACAGCGGCTCGCTCCCCGCTCCCCGCTCCCCGCCGCGCCCCCGCCTAACGGGCTCACCAGGCTGCCCACGGTCTTCACCATGGCGACGGCCGGGGCGGCGGCGGGCAGGGGGGGCGACGACGGTTAAACGGAGAGAAGGGCGCCGAGGGCCTGGGCCTCGTCCCCGCGCACGCGCGTCCGCTCCGGTCCGCTCCGGCACCACGGCACGCTCCGGCCCAGCTAGTCCCTTCAGGCCGCCAAAGCGCTCTCTCACCGCCGCCCCAGTCCCGCGCTTATATACCCGCCGGCGCGGCGCGCGGCAGCGCGCAGGCGCGGCAGCCGCCTCCCCCCCCCCCTTCCCCTGACCGCGGCAGGAAGCCCCGCCCAGGGCTCGGCTCGGGTTCCCCGGGCGGGGTGACGTCACGGGGCGCGCGCAGGCCCGCCGCGCGGCGTGGCGTGGCGTGGCGCGGCGCGGCGCGGCCGGCCGTTGGGGGTGGGGCGCTGCTGGCAGTTGGTGCGCGCGCGGCCGGGGGGAGGGGGGTCGGGCGCGGTGGCAGGGCGGCGATGAGGCGCCCGTCCCTGTGGCCTGAGTCACGGCGGAGTACGTGCGGAGGGCGGGCCTCGCATCGCGCCTCGGCCCTGCTTAAGGAAAAAAAACCACCCACAACCTAAAACCCCTGTGACTTCGGAAAAAGTGCTGTGTAACGATGAGCAGGAAGTATTTCGGAGGCGCCGTCCCTACCCAGACCCGTATGGTTTCCCTCCGCCTCCTCCCCTCATTCTGTACTGTGGCACTGTAATTTGCATTATTGGAATTGGAGGGGCTGGGGTGGCCCATTATGTAGAGGGGGCTGTGATTTTTGAAAAGTTAAAAGGCAGGCAAGGATCAGATTGGGAAAATCAATCGTTAAAGTTGTCTTTTTTTTTTTTTATGTTAGGCTGACACCAAAAGGACAAGCAGAGGAGCATTGCTTTGTTTTGTGTTCCAGACTTTCCATAGTAGAGAACTGTTCACTTATATAAGCTGTGCTTACCCCACTGTAAATACTAAAATCGGGACTAGTGACACACCAGGCATCTTTAGTAGTGCCCTTTTTGGAAGGGGTCTGCCAGGTCCAGAAATAGCCCACACAGAAATAAAACCTTTCAGCTTTAAAACCAAGTGGACTCTGTGATGAAAACTTCTTTTATTTGCGTTTATTTCACACTCAGTGTCTGTCTTGTGCTTCAGAAGGATCTTCCCTTCGCTCTACTACATGCTGGAGGCTAGAGATCTCACTTAGGAGCTGAGGAGCTGATACCCTTTGCATTTTCTTCCCTTGTCAAGAGGACAAGCGTTTCTCTTCTAAGCTCTGATGATAGTCCTTCAGTATTTTTAAAATAGATTGCTTTTCTATGGAAAAAGTGACCCTGCCCAGTACCAGGACACAAGTGGCCAAAATGGGGGTGAAACTACTCTCCTCTCCTTGTGCCAGGCTGGTAAGTTTTCATTTCTGAGCATGAAATCGCTGAATCCAGCTCTCCCTACGCAGAACACAGGAAAAGCGATGTTCAAGGGATGGTTTGCACTGACAGAGTCACATTCCTCGCAGGCGTGAGTGCTTGCGTGAGCGCATCGTGCGTGTGGTGTTACTGCAGCCTTTAGCGCTGGAGTTAGCAGTCTGTGAACAACTTGCTCAGGGATGCAACTGAGCAGAAGAAGGGAATACTTATAAGGAGTTCCTGCGTAAAAAGATGCTTCTTCATCCAAGGGGGAAAAAAAAAAAGTTGGCTTGGATCCAGCCTCCCATCCCAGTAATGTTTATCTTGGTGCGCTGCTTTGCTTTGTGGACATTGAAAAGCTGACAACACTCCTCACTGCCTTAAAGTTTGCCATATGGGATTTATGCTGGGAGGCTCTTAAGGTGGAAATTTATATTGGGAATAATATCTTTTTTTATGTTGGAAGTTTATTTAATGAGTGGCTTATTGCAGCAGTACAACCATGACCACCTCTCGGTTGTCTTTTCCGACCCTCCTGTGCTACCCCCTTGGTCTTTTTCCCTGCTTTTGGGTGCAACTCTTGCCTGCATGCACCTCCGCAGGTCCCTGCTCTGCCTGGCCTTTCCGAGCCTGGCTTTGCCTGCCCGCGCATGGCGCCCATGAGGCTGCCCTGCTGCCCCTTCGCTGCCGTGTGCTCCCCGCTCTCCGGAGGGCTTCTGACAAGGCCCCGGTCCAGGTGTGTTTTTCCCTGTGCTCCTTTGCAGAGGTGCAGCTGCTGAGGCTGGTTCACAAGCCAGCGGCCGAGAAGGGAACGCCTTATCAGCCAAGGGCACTCTGCTTTAAAACCTTCTATCAGGTGGGATAAAACGAAGCAGGAACCTGGGCTGCCTTCAAAACACACTCCCAAAACACCCTGGCGCAACAAAGCTTTCCAGGGCTCATGCAGAAGATAAGGCAGAAAAGGGAAGAAAATACCTCTCCCCAATAAGAAATTCCTTAGTATTACTTTCTGTAGACAAACTCACATGGAGAAATTCAGTGTGAACTATGCCCTTCAGAGGGGAGAGGTGTTTCAGTGCACCCCCACAGGAACTCACCTTATGTTGCCATTGGGCCTCTTGGTGTGCTTAAGAGTCAAATACAAGCTTAAGTGTACAGCAGTTTGAAGTCCAAAATATTGCTTTGGTGTTGTTATATGAAAGCCTAAAATAACTGGAATTGTGAGCTGCATTTGACTGTTAGAGAAGTGTGTATTAGTTAATATCATGACAGTACATAAAAAATATGATGCAGAGGAATGTGGATCCTCTTGCTGGAAAAAAAAACCAGAAAACACACCTCATTTTCCTATTATTATTTTTAACTATGGAGTGTCTCGTTGTTTAGCTAAACAGTCTTGAAGCTGTCCCTCGCACCCAGTCACTCAATTGTGTGGGCCTTAACTTCTCATGAGGCCTCTCTCCCGCCCACCTTGCTCAAGGCAATAAATTCAACATGCTGTTTTTCCCCCAGTCACTGAAGAGGAAACATAGCCATTAAAAATACTCCAGTCCACTGTGGACAAATTTTGTGCTTCACGGATAGCTATGTGGCATGTCATATAAAATTGCTAGCTGATAGAAGACTCTCAGCAGGGAACTGTAAATGCAGAAGAGAACCAGGAAGCTTTTTTAAAGACACATCCTTGATCTTTAGGAACATTGTTTTGGTAGCTCCTTAGAGTCAGCGAATGTGGCTTAAAAAAGGACAGAGTAACAATGCAATAAAACTTAAAAAATCAGTCCTTAGAAAGTTTCACTTGCAAAAGCTTTGGAAACATTGGTTAACACTCATGACGCCCCTGCATTACAGGAATGAATTACTGCACACATTTGACGTGTGGAAAGACTGTGGGAGAAAAAGTTGGCGTCTCTAAATTTAGGAACCCTCAAGTGAATTAATCAGCTTCACTTAGAAGTAGCCAAATAAAAAGGGGTATGTTTTTGGAGAACCCCTGCACCCCATGACCCTCACAAACATCAAGGTGGGAATTCAGTAAGAATTTGACCTCTTTTGGTCATCTAACTGACTTTAAAGCTCCCATGAGAGAAGCCTGTTTTTCTAGTCTACTTGTGTTCATTTCTGTCATTTATTAGAGGAGAATAATATTCACCAAAAGTGGAAAAGGGCTTCACCTGGAGCCTGCTGTTAACTTCAGTAAGGTCTGGATCAAACCCTTGGGAGTTTTCAGCATGCATACAGGCAGCAGACATTGCAAACTGAAACTGCATATGAAAATCATAATAATTTAATTCCATATAGTGCTCACCGCTCCATGCAACAGCACAATGGTGTAGAGAGACATTCCACTCAAGGTACAGATACTGGAAACTGCAAAGCCTGGTATCAGGGCTCTGACAGATGAGATCTAGTAAAACATGCTGAGGCTTCTTCCTGCCTGCTGTGAGAGTAGACCCTGGCAGGGTGGCGGAGCGGGTGGGAAGGTGTGCAGGCAGTGGCTCCAGCAGCTGCGCTTCGCTGGCTGACAGCTTTCTGTGAGCCACCGGGGAAGGCAGGTTTGCGAGAAACAGGGTAGCCTTCCAGAGGCACTGAAGAGATGTATTAGCTCAGCTTACTTTCCCGTGGCAGCAGTAACAGTTGGCAGACCGACCAGTTGGATAGGTCTTAAATCATGGCATCTGTTTGCATCGATGGCCCAGAGTTGGGGCCAGGGCTCCAAGTGTGACGGTCCTGCAGCCCTGCTTAGGTGCCTGCTGGCAGTGCCTGCCCCGTAAGTAGCCCGGCTAGGCTTGTTTGTCTGGCAGTTAAGGGTAAGCAAACTTGTTGGGCTCTGGAGATGTGAACCGGCTCTCTAGGGCTTTTTCTCTGAATCATCTTTTCTTCTGCTTAGCGATCTGGTTAATGTTCTTGACAGGATAAAATGCCATCCTGCGCTGAGACCCTACGTGGGGCTGAGGGTCTGCAACCGGATATGCTGTCTGTGGCACTGCAAAGTGCTCACGAACAGAAAGCCAGCCCTTGCAGGCTTTGGGGTCTGTGCACAGTAGTCACTTGTGTCTCATTTCCCCAGAGGCATGTGACAGAGAATGAGTAAAACCGATACTGAAAAGAAAAAAGGAGAGGGTGGGCACCCAGATCCAGCAGCTTGTGTTAACTTTGCACAGTTTCATCCAGTTCTTATGAGCATATCTTAGACAAACTTCTGTCTTCCCAAAATACTAGCATATCACATGACTGCTCAAATGTGTGATGCAGTCAAGGGACAGTTGTGGGACAAATATTACCATAGCTATGCCACAGATGGTCAGGCATGTTCAGCATTAAGCAACAGTGCAGACAGTTGCAGAAATGAGGAAGCTGCTAGAAGGTATAACTACAGGAACAGCCACATCAGATTTTATCTTTGAAAGGCCACATTATTTGCTAGTGCCTTATAATGAAAATTAGGACTGTTCCATCTAGCTCTGACATTGCAACAAAGCAGCAGCTTTTAATTGTACTTTCTCTTTCCTTCTAGCCTGCTCTTCTGGAAGATTTTGCTTTTATAAATGGCCTATTAAAGGTGTGATAAATACTTAATAATTAGATAGGTGTTCTGGGTGTTGTGCCAGCATAAGTCACAAAGTAAACACACTTCTCTCTCCCAGGATCATGTACTAGCAATGTAATTACCCAGACGTGATCTCTTTGGAACATTTGGCATAGCATTTCTAGTGGTCCCTGCTTAAAAGATGAGAGGAGAAACTGGGGATAAAAAGGAGAACAAGAATCTCAGCCACAGTTCGTATCCCCTTAGCAAGATCTTGTTATGGAATATCGGTTAACCAAGAACTTCCTCCTGAGGGCCAAGAAAAAATTCATGTTACCACCCTCCCACTCATTACTGCTCTATTTTAATAAGTACTTTGGAGAAGGGAGTCTCAAAATATTCCAGAGCTGATGAAGCTGGTGCTTTACCGGATGGTTTTCAGGCCTCATACTAAAAGGAGCCTGCTTCTTTCTTTTTCAGCTGTGCTCAGGAATCTCTAGAAATCAGGCTGGTGCTGGCATAATGTTTGCAAATGTGAGAACACTTGTCTGTGCTCTGCTGTATCAGGTGCTCTCAGATCTCAGGCTGAATGTGACTATCCAAGCGCCGAGTATTATTTCACTAGTTCAGTCTCTGCCTGAGCTTTTCACTCCATGCTCATAACCTCTTCCTCTGTCTCCCAGGGAGGAGGGAGGGATAGAGCAGGCACACCTGTATGTTTCCTAATGGGGCCTGGCACGCCGCTGAATCTCTCTGTGCCTCATGTCCTCCACTGCAAAATGGGAACAAGACCATGCAGGGACTCAGCAAGGTAAACACCTAACAGTATCACAAGGTGCTCATACCAGAGGGCAGCAGTGGCCAACGAAATGCCAAGCACGTGGAAGGATAACTGAAATCAGCCCTGAGCACTACCCTACTCGCAACGCAGCCTGGTGCTGAGGGACTTGTTTCAAGTTGCTAGCTCAGTCCTCAGAGCAGTCAGGCATGGCTCCATGAAGCGCCACGCTCGTAATCAGTTTGCTGTGGAGCAAAAAAGATGTTTGAGGCCTGGTCAAGGCATGAAGTTGGGCATTTGTGTTCTGTGCTTGTGCTGTTTGCCCTGGGTGTCTGCAGAGCAGTACATCAGGGTTTTATTAAGAAATTTCTCTGGAAAGCAGACAATGAGAGCTCTTCTCCTTCCTTGAGCAGTTTGGATTATCAGTTTTGTGTCCAGAAAAGAATAAGAACTGTTTTTACCTGATCATAGTTTCAAATAAGTGCAGGCATGTCAGCACAAGTTGCTGGTTACACATGTGGAGACGTCTTTGAGGAAGCAAGTCATGTGTGATCCTTCAGGAAGAAGTCTCATTCCCAGTAAGTGCCTATGTTGTGTGTATGGAGCAAGAAAGCAGACTGGCATGGGTGTGGCTTCCAGGGAATTAGCCCAGCATTTCTGATTCAGAATTTGACTCTTTTGGCCAAAATAAAATGAACACCTGGAAATAACAAATATCTGCTCTTAGTCATGTAGGTGGTATCCTGGTTATCAAAGGATTCTCAGGAAATAACATCCCTGGATTGGTACTACTCAGGTACAGCAGCAGGATCTGGCCAGTCCTGTTTGTTTTCTCTGTCCTAAATACAAGTTCTGTGAATGAAGTAGACTGAGTTCAGTGATACCCCAGCTCTCCTTGGTGTATTGTCAACGAAGTAATATTCATGTCTGTGTTAAAAGCAGTGCAAAATCATGCCTGGATGCTTTGTAAAGCAATGTAGAGAAGCTTCAAGCTGTAATTATGCTTAACTGCTTTTTAAAAGCTCAGTTAACTGACAGGAAAAAATCCATATGCATTGGAGGCAGGCTTATGTGGTTTCACTAAGAGTTTCCTCTCACTACGGCCATTCAGATGTCCTAATATCAAGCCCAAGTCTGATCTGCAGGGTGAACACTTACTTGTTTAATGCCTTTTGGCAGCCTGCTGAGACAGAGCGCCTTATGCTATTTGCAGGAAGTAGCATGGGAGAAGTAATGTGGGGAAGATGGAGGTTCAGTTCTTATTTTTGCTTTGTATCATATTCAAATTACAAACTAGTCAGAGTGAAAGACTTTGCTTTGGTGTATCTGTCTCTTTTGGAAAAAACCCTTTTGCTTTGTTTCTCTCTCTCTCTTTTCAAGATTCTTTTCCCCTTGTTTTTTCTTCTTTCTTGACCTCTCCCAGGTTTTGATCCCTCTCCTCATCATGCTCTGTTCCTCTTTGGCTGGAAGTATTTGCAGGGTTAAAAAAAGCATTTTCCATTTCTGTGTAGTTCAGAATCTGCTTAACCCACCTCCACCTACCTGTATGACCGGAAGGATGAGGGACCCAGATGCTGGGCCTCCAGGTGTTTCTTCTACCTAAGTTGCAGAGTTGTCCAGASACTTTGACTTTCAGCAGTGACATATGTGCCAGGGCTGATTTAATAATACTTGATGTCGTTCTTACGCCAAGGCCAGAACAGTTGTCTAAGACCTTACCAGGACCACACGTAGGTTCACATACCGTCCTTTCAGAGCTGCACATTTCCCAGGTCACCACAGAGACAAATTAGGCCCCAGTGTCCCTAAGTTGAGGGCTGGTATGATGCTCTACATGGCAGATGGCAGCCTTAAAAAAAAAAAAAAAAAAAAAAAAGCCAGAACAGATGCTCAGCATTGTGTCATCTCCCTAGCTTGTGGGTGTGATATCTTTATTAGGACCTCCATACCTCTGCTCTTACTTTGGTGCTTCAGTTGGGACCCTCCAGTTAGCTAGATTGAGATTTTAGCAGGCACAGCTAAGAGCTGGCAGCAGTGGGGAGGAAAAATAGTGAGAAAGAGAGTGGCAAGCTGTCTTTGGGCCTCCTTCCTGGGATGTCTCAGGGTCTCCACCTTGCTTTAGCTGGAGGGGAAGGCAGGCCAAGTTGAAGGCAGCCCAGCCTTCCAGCAAGATGAACCTCAGAGCACTACATATCGCCTCAGTGGTGTTCTCTCCTTGCATCCTCAGCTGTCCCTATGCCAGTGGGGATGAAGGGACTCTCGAAATGCAGGTATGTGTTTGCTTCTACAGCGCATAAAACATTAGCCTATCATTTCCTCATCCAGAAATGAGGTTGCTCCAGCTCTTGACAAGGTAAAATCTGGCTCAGGTTAGTAAGGACATGGAGCTAAGTTTAAAAAAACATTTTCTATGATTTCATAGAGGCTCACAAACAGAAATATAATCCTCACTGAAGTGAGATACGCACAAGCTCCAGTGTCCAAAAATACGCATGCAATTGCATTTATGTGTCTGAACAGGTGATCATTAAAAGCCTGTGTTTACACTGCACCTCCAGCTGACAGTTTTCAATGTGATTGTATTTTTGGGTATGCAAAATATGCACTGTCCAAATGTGGAAGTCCCACATGACCAATTTTAGAGTGAAGAAATGGGTGGGAAGATGGTCACCACATCCTGGAAAAAATTAGGCTCCTTGAAGGTATCTGTAATATAGCATTTGAAAACCAGGGCATCCAAAATTGGTAGCCAGAGCAAAACAAGTTGAGGGCTCGTCTTCTGCTGAGATGCCCTAAAGCAGACAGGAAAAAACAACACCAAATGGCTGCCTTACGAGACATTCGCCTGCTCGCTTACCTCTGCCATGTGCTCAGGTGTGGCAGTGATTCATGCCATTACAGGAAGGCTTGAGGAATAGTAACAACAAGAGCCTCAGACTGCAAAGGCTCCACTCTAGCCCTCCTTATCAATGGTTGGCCATTGCAACCCATTGCTGAATCTGGGAAGAAGACTTGTTGTGCAGAGCTCATAAATGGTGTCGCATCCACGCTTGTGTACGCTGTGCAGGATGCCTTCCACCCCATTGTCTCTGTCCTTCCTACTTTGAAAGAACGCCAAAAACTTAAAGGTCTTGGTGTGACCCTTCCTTCAGTTTTTGTATATTGCAGTCTGCAGCACCTTAGCGACTGTGGTGCAAGAGCAGATTTACCTACTGAGGTTTTTACCTTCTTGAATCCACATCAAACTGGGTAGAAATGTGGGACAGGGAAGATATAATCTATTTCATAAAGCTTTCACAGCTGCTTGGCCACTGCACATATGAAGCTCACAGGTCCATTCAGGTGGCTGGGGAGACCACCAGCCACAAGGGTAGATGATGCCCAAGGGCATGCCTGGCCCAGTGGACCACACAAATGCTCTGGTGAAGGGCTTCTGGGGCCCCTCCGCACAGACCTCTTATCTGCAGACGCAGAGGAGCAAAGGGAGCCTTTTCCTAGGCAGTAGGCAGGGCATGAGAAGAAGACTTGGCTCTCTTTGCCATATGTAGACCTGTGTGGCCCAGGTCATCACTATATGCTGGGAGAGTTTAAATAGCTATAACAGTACCTGAACAAAAGAGGCAGCACTGGGTCACCCACCAGCCTCCCTGTGAAATTAGTCCAAATTTCAGCCTTTGACTCATGGAGGCTTTCAAGTTACTTGACTGTGCCACCTGCACTCACACTGTGATGTGCTTATGTGCATCTCAGTTGCTGAAATTTTAGACTGCTTTGGAACCTTCCTTTCCAAAAAAGGAAGGCGGAGGGACTTTTTTTCTCCACTACAAGTCTCATCTTCTTCATATAAATGCTGTATTCCTCCACAGGTCTGGGGATGAGCTAGAGTTGGTGCACAAAAGCAAGGATCTTCTGCCTTTCATTTTCTGCAGCTCAGAATGAACCATACACCTTACAGAAAACATTCCTAATAGGAAAGATCTGAAGCAGAAGAATATAGAGTCTTTCGCTTCTGAGTTGCCAGTTCAAGTCTATTTCCGGGCAGAAACAGCTGAAAGGATATACTGAGGCCTCAGTCTCTTATTGTCGTTCTTTGCCACTGACCACAGGGAGAAGGAGAGGCTTCCCCAGGGATCACGAGCAGATTTCACATGCGGACTGGGTTTGCTGCAGGGGCCAAGATCCCACTGGGTAAGCCCTTCCCCATCCCAAACTGCTGTATCTTCACTAGTGCACCTAACAGAGATGCAGGGGAACACATGGACAATTCTTTCATTTTCTGCAAACACCTCTGCACTCTCAGAAAGGTGAACACAACTGCAGTCAGTGCTATCATACCAACTCACTGACCTGTTGAAGACCAAAGGACCTGATAAAGATAAATGGCAGAAAGGCATAGTTTTACTTTCACTTTCTGTGCTGCATATTTAATCCTTACTGATGTGCACTGTCATATCATAGGGGATATACAAGACAGCCTAGCTAGCTCTAGAGAAAAAAAAAAGGTCTTCAGTTGGGATGGAGGCCAAATATCAATATGCACTAAATAATCTGCAGGCATGGTTAAAGTTTGACAACTTTGTGGCTAATGAATAAGAACCAAACAATTCCAGTTTATTGCCATGCACTTTCTTGTCCTCGTAACACCTGAATGACTTCTGAGAACTTTCTGAGAACTATGATATTTATTAACAGGTTATGGGTGTCATTGTTTTGATCTGAGATGCTTATAGCTTGTGAGAAAATTACCATTACAAAAGGCAGAAGAACTGAACCACTACCTTGGTTCAAGTACCCTTCTGCAAGGTTAGGAATCATTTTGTGCCACTATCACTGCAAGCTGTATGTCAGTGCCTAGTTTTAATGCAGTTAGGATTTCTGCAGAAGCAGTAATGAGACAGGTGACAGATGTCTGGCAAGTTCACATTTTGACTTAGACTTTGAATATGGTCAGCTGTTTTCTGAGGAATGCTTACTTTTCCTGTCAGGGTCTCAGCATTGGACCCGCAGGGCACTAAAAGTAGAGAAAGATGAGGCACCCCCTGCTCTAAAAAGAGTCCCCACATATTCATGGCCTGGGTGGGGTTCTATAAAGCTCTATCTGAATCATGATGGTATTTAGATCTGGAGGTTCTTTTCAGATTTGACCCAAATTTGAGCTGTAAACTTGAATCTAACCGAGAAGTTTAGCAGGGCCCCTTCCAGCGTTAGTATAACATAGCTTCAGTTTGGCAGCCACGCTTGCAAAAAGAGTGAACACCTTTCTTCCTAGGCTTAAACTTTTTAGCATCCTATTTATGTGGGTTTTTTTTTTCTAATACAATCACAGTCCTAGCTTTTTCCCAGCAGTTTCAAAGCACAGAAACCTAGCAATACAGAGGCTGATAGAAATGCAAAGGTTCATTCTCCTTTTTCTCTTAAGACCTAAAGAAGAAAAAAAAAAAGCTGCAGACAGGAAATAATGTGAGTTGGTGATGCAATGTAAAGAAAGGAAATTAAACGTCGGTGACACGGTCCCATGCTCTAATTTCAACATTTGTGATAGAAGCTGCAACATCAGAGGAAAATTGGAGTCCAGGTACTAAATTGGTCTTGAAAGGCACATTAATGTTTCTGAATCTTTCAAGCTCTGGCCTAGATCTTTACATGTTTAAATTCTTAAACAGTTTTAGAAGATTATCATTACTCTAACTCATCAAAGAAAAGAAGAGATGTATTTAATTTTGTAAAAATCATTTCCATCCTCTGTGCAAGCTGACATTATTCTTGTCAAATAGCAAAACATAGTGTGGAGACCACATGTACCTGCCACACACAAGGTTCTTAATATGATCATGTGAAGAAGATGGATCTGGTGATCCACCCGGACCTTTGTGTTATATATATGCAGAGCAGGGCCATTGTGTAATTTCTCCAATAGTCATCCCAAAGAATTTTTAGAAAAGCACGTCTTGTCCGTGTTGTATGGCGGAGTCATGCCTGCAAAGTACAAACATCTGGGTCTCTTTCGTGCTGCAAATATTTGAGATATGAGCCTGGGAATGGGAGCAGCTAGGATCTTCCTCAGAGCAAGGATGATTTGGCTCCAGACTTCAGATTTTGTGGGAAAAAAAATTTGAAAAGGGAAGTCTCCAGGCAAATCTGTTTCTGTTAGATACCTTGCTGCCACTGATACGTAGAATTGGCAACACAGTGGAGAGAAGGACCCCAAAAAGAAACATCAAGTGAGATCAATTTGCTTGTTACACAGTACTAAAAACAAGGCTTTCTTATCCCCAGCCTCCTGTTAGGAACTGGCCCTGGGAGTTAAAATTTCGAACTTGTCTCTATGGGGAAGCTGGTGCCAAGGAAATCCCTCCTCCCACTGACAGTGAGGAGACTGTGAGTGGCAGCAAGGAGGGAAAAGCTGGAGAAGAGAGGTCGGCCTAGCATCCCCTTTCTGTGGAAAGCTTCTCTTCTCATTAATCTTCGAGTGGCTTTTGATTTCATTGATGCCCTGGAACATCAAAAGATTAATTAGGAGTTAATTCCCTCTTGCTCCTGGTTTAGCGAATCCTCCCTGAAGATGGAAAGCCTTTTTAAAAGCGCCCCACCCCTCAAGTTAAACTCCCAGGGTGACGTCTCCTTTTTTTTTTTTTTTCCCCAAAATGGGCCAGTTTTCATCAGCAGCCTCTGACAGAGATCATGCTCATTACTATCATTGAAACAAATTGTTTTTTGCATAAGAGGGGAGGGAAGAAAGGAGAGAAACAGGGCCAGTGGGACTTCCGTGCCTGTGTCAGTAGAAGGCCTGGCCCCATTTCCAACTGCTGACTATTTTGCAGCTTTGCTCCAGATCTCCTGACAGAAATCAGGCCCATAGCCACACAGAGGGAGGAACCAGGCTTCACTGGCAGCAGCAGGAGGAAAAGCCTAGGGCAGAGCCACAGAGAATAAAACCAGATCTGCTGCATTCCTGCTGTGCTTTTCCCTGCAGAGCCCCCCTGTGCGCACGGAGATGAATACCACACCATTTCGATGTATTCCTTCAGAGTAGCTCTGCTGCAGGGGAGTACGGACACAGAGGAGCATGCAGAACGTTTATTGGACTGGAGTTTCCTGTGTTGTTTTTTACAAGAGAACACATAGGCCTTTCTTTTTTTTTTTTTTTTCCTTTTCAGTTGCCCAGGGCAGCATGAATGCTTTAAAAGGTCTATTTGCAAACAAATAAAAGAGGAGAAGAATCATGCTTCCTGAGCTCTCTCAGACTTACAATTTAATTTGTGCATGTGCATATTTACAGACTGACATTCCCTGAGGGTTACATGCTCTGGCCCTGATTCTGCCGGTCACAATGGTGTGCACAAGATTTGCACTGCATGACCAGTTATCAAAGTAGCCAAAATAGAAGATCAAAACTCTGAGGGCACCCACATCTGAGCTATTACACATCCAGTGTAAAAAATGGCTCTTATGATTCCAATATCAGTAAAGCACCTGGGAATAGTTCCAGTGTTCAATGATCTTTGCACCAGTCCTACTCACTAAATGGCAGTTAGTGCATGTTGAAAACAAAGCTGGTGCTTCCAAAAGGAGATTTGGCCTTAATTGCATTGATTGACTCTTAGCCTTGTGTTTTTATGAATGGACTAGGAGACAAAGACTACCGAATTGCGCTCTGAATTTTTTTCTTGTACATCTTCTTTTATCTTGTTTGGCTCACATTATTTTGGCTGCTGCATGGAATGAAAACTGGCTGATGTACATTGCCCTGGGCTGAAAGGTGCCAAGCACTCTCTAACACGTGCTCAGGGCTCTCATTGCTGCAGTCCTGATGAGACACAATACAAAACCATCCAAGACCCTATAAAAACAGCTCAATGCCCAGGCTCTTTTTTTATGAATTAAACCCCAAAGCCTACTAAGGCCTTAACATGGTACCTTGAACCTTCAGAAGAAAAACAGTATTTGATGGGATGTGGTCCTCTCCAAAGATGGATAAGAAAAATCTTATTCTGATGTCTTTGCCTATTTGGTTGTAGAATTAAAAACTAATCAGCCTTGGAGGAGGACATTTCTCGATTATGCATAAACCCTGATGTAAACTCTGAGATTCTGGCTCAGAGTCAACCCAAGAGTTGACTTTCCTTACCACCCAGAGTCTGTCTCTCTGGGGCCCTCGGGACCGACATGCTAGCAAGAGAGCTTGAGCTGAATGCAGTTCTGCCAAGAGGGCCTGATGCAGGCCTTGCGCCACGCAGCTGCCGCCGCCGCCGAGAAAGAGCCGAGAGCACCAGCACTGCTCTGTGTTTTGGAGATCGCTTGTGGAAGGCAGTTCCTTCTCCCTGCTCTTGTGTCAGCGTGATATTTTATTAGTGACAACTGTCAAAGAAAGTGGCTGCCTCCCAGGCATCCTGTTGAAATCACTTGTCATAGTATTGCAAGAATCACTCAGCGAAAAAACCCAGTCCTGCCTTATAATGTATAGTATGAGTGAGAAGGGAGGAATGCTGAAGGGGAGCAGTACAAAAAATGTTCTTGCAGAATGAAACCCACCTTTCTCCAGTACCTTTGAGTCCTTTTGTATATACACCAGATGCCAAGATTAAAAAACTCAGTGTGCAGTGCACACAAGGTTATTTCTTGGCAAAATGTCTTACAGAATGCCATTGTGGGTCATTCTTTGTGCTTCAGAGAATTGAATTAGCGGATGAACGGAGAACTTAGGGCTCCAACTACTACTGACATGGATAGGAATAAGCACCCACTAAATACAGGGATTATGAAAGATCACTGTGAAACATATGTTGGAGAAAGCACAACAACTTCCTCCTGCCAGTATGAGAAGTATCCACTTGTAATTTTTTACAGTCTGCTTCCTCATACTTTGTAACAACAACATTGCTCTTTTCCTAATTTCATCTGGCTGTTTTACTTGTTTGGCACAGTTAGATTTGCCAGCAACCACCTCTTGAAGGTAGGGAACTGCCCTGGTAGAAACTGAGGTAGAAATTTTAACAGCAATAAAATGTCAGGGCTTTAAGAGAAGCCAACACAAGGAATGGCCAGATAATTTTACATTAGTTTCCTGGCAGCTGGCCAGAAATCCTCTTCTGTTTTTAATAACAAAACATTATGGGCTTTGTTTCCTTTGGATATACAGTGCTCAGCTGTCCTTATCAGCTAGCATGGATCTACTGACTTGAACAGAACTGTATCATGCTTCAGAAACTAAGGATTGTTACCTGAAAACAAAGGGAAAAGGTGTGTTTTATATTTGGTATGTTAATATTATGTTTAATTGCTGTTTACTTTGTTACCACTAGAAAAAAGGGGACAAAAAGATTGACAAAAATGTTACAAGTGCACATCTGAAAATCCCTTTATTAGGGATATCTGTATCAGAAATGATAGGTCACACCTAGTAGGACCTGACTTTGATGTAGCTCACAGCAATGTTATACAAAACGAACTGCAATAAATGCCCAGGATGTATTTCCAACAAAGCTGAACCTGTGGATATTTCAGGGTGTTTGGTGCTGGACTCACATCCTAAATATATGTGAGGTTTGTTTTGCAAGAATCAAATCAGGAGCAATCTGATTTCCATTTCATTTTATTCTGAGGATCAGTCACTGGAGAACAGATTGTGACTTTATGAAGGGAAAATTCCCCCATGGAGTTCTTTATTTACCCCCCTCAAATATACTCTGTGCTACTAGTTGCTGAATGTCACATGTAGAAATTAGTTCTGACCTGGTACCTGCAGCCCCTTGCAGTCAATGGGACTGCTTTGCTTGGATGAGATGGTGATATTTTAAATTAATGCAGTCTGGGGAGGGGGCTTAGTTGTTTGTTTTTTGTCCTTGAGATCTAATTTTCTAGAACATTATAAATAAAGGTGACTCAGCTTCTGTTTTCCATCACTTACCATTGCCAAATTGACTTCAAATTACAGAACACCATGTTGCCCATTCCTTTTGGAGTAAATAGAATAAATGCGTTTGCTACAATGACAGTAATAAGCCCGGCACTTGTCAGCATTATGTCTGCAGTACAGAAGCTGTGCTATTCTATCTGCGAACCATGTTTTCAGTACATGGTCTCACAGGCAAAGAAGATCTGCAGGATCTCTTTGAATAAGGTACGTTTGGACACACCGTTCCACTGCAGTTAACTGCAGTGCTTCTAAACCAATGGCTTCTCCTAAGGGAATTTTCTTGATCTGCTTTTGGCTGAGAGCTGAACTTTATTTGCACCCCAAGAGAAATAGGGTCATGGTGGGTTATTGCTAAAGCTAACTAGTGAGACAGAGTCAGAACCTTCTTCAGACACTGCTAGTGTTGTGCTTACTAAAGACAAGAGGATCATTTCAGCTCTGTGGTGCTGCCAGCACTGGTTTCCTTCATGAGCAGTACACTCAAATCCATACAAATGCTTAGCCTGCTTTTTGCCCAGGAGGAAATATTGGTGGAGAAGAGAGGAAAATCTTGGAGCAAATCCCCCTGAGCTTTGCGGAATTTCAGAATTTGCTCCTGAATTCAAATGCTGCATTTTGCCATGCATTTGCCTTTAGCTGACCTGAAGCCCCAGAACTGGCCTTGCCTGGACTGAGTGCTCAGGGTATATATAGGATTTGCTCTGGGACTGGAGAAGCCACCTGTGAGCAAGACCCATTCTATGCTGAGGACCAACCCAGATGGGGCCAGCTTCCACAGCTGGTGGCACGAGCAATAACTCTGACTACGGCCCTCTGCCCAGCTTAGCTGCCTTGTTAGCACTGGAGCTGCTGTGTCCCTGCTGCCTGCGGGATGATCCAAAAGGTGTTGCATCACCCATCCTTGCTCACACTCCAGAGTGGTCCAGGCAACCAGGGTTGCTGTCTGGGGCAAAAGCTCATTACAGCTAGCAAGAGTCCCTGTCCTGCCTTGTTTCCAGGACTGGGCAACACTCAGGGCCCTCTCAGTGTAGTGCAGGTTGAAGGACAGTAAGGAAAGGCATTTACCCCTTCACCTTCCTCTTATGCTCCTTTAAATACTGCACAGGAGTCCCAAGCTCTTGCTTTACCTGACTGGCAGCAAAAGAGCAGCAGCAGCGTGGAAGTCCTGCATTTTTTTGAGTCCCCATATCTCCCAAGAAATCAAAGATTTCCCAGGAAGTGGAGCTCCCTCCAGCTGATCCCTCCACTTACCTATGGCTTATTGTATGGTAACGATCTCCTCTGCCTGAATAAACAGTTGCTGAGCAACAGATGAACATGGTGTGGCACAACACCCATCCATGGGGACCCACTTAGATCAAAAGGTGCTGCAGAGGGCCTGGGTTTTCCACCCTGAGCCCTCTGCCTGTTGCAGCTGCCTTGCAAAGTCTCCACCAGCAGTGACCCTGCTTGCAGCATCACAGAACACCATGACCAGAGTTGGGCGCCTGTCAAATTCCTGGGAGAAAAGATACTGGAGGCTGGGGCAGTTCCCAAGCATAACTTGAAAGATGGGCAGAAGACATGTTTCTTTTCACTTTCTGCATCATCTGTTTAAAAAATTGTGAGAAGGGCACCTTTGCTTTCCTCAAATGAAATGGAGAAATCACAGGTAGCATCACTCATTGTGCAAAAATGAAAGAAAATAGTCAGTGCTGCAAAATAACTGCCATCCTGCTAAAACACTTGGGGCTTCTGTCTCCCGGATGGAAACTGATTCCTCCCTGATGGAGCAGGGAAACACTTCACCTCATATATGGGAGATGGGATAACACAGCCAGCTGATAATTTTTCACTTAATTGCTCTCCCTGAGCTATTTATGAGTTCATCCCATACTCAGTCAGAGGAGGGATTAGAGGCAAAAGTCTTTGGGCTAAATTTGCAAATCCAGCTACCAATGCCATTGGTACCTGGCTCCTTGCAAGGACCCATGTTAAGGTGGGTGACCAGGTGGCAGGTCCCTCCTCCACCTGAGGTGACCTGACTCCAAGTCTCTCCAGCTCAATGGAGAGCTTCCTTCCTGCTGGAGGTGTAACACAGTGCAGCTACTTCCAGGGATAGACAGATGAGGGTTAAGCAGTTCATCTGTTCTCTTTGGAGGACTGATTTTATGTAACTTCACCTCTCTAGGGTGCTATAGCATCATATGTCCTGAGTTCTCCCTCTTAAGCTGATGGGCAAAAGAGGCAGTGCGTGTTTTTTGAAAATGTTCATGCTGTCCCTCCACCCCTGCCCCATTACCCAAATGTTAAAATCCTGTTTACTTCCTCTGATTAAGCATGAGCACAATTTCAAGTCGAGCCACCCGCATGGATTTGGTTCAAGATATTTCCAGTCTGGGCAACACTTTAAGAGCTCTGCTGAAAGCCATCATTTTACTTTGAGGCAGGGCTGGAAAAGTATGCATTAGTGCCACTCTTGGCTGAACTGATGGTTGTTTTACTATTTCATAGTATTAGTTGTCTTTATTATAGGTTGTTTTTAACCTCAGAAAGCTGGAACTCCACTTTGCTTTCATCCTAAGTAGTAAGAGTGGTGTCTGGCTAATGCCCAGTGACTGATAGGCTTTCCCTCCCCGTGAACTCCAGGCAGCAACAGGGAACTTTTTTACAGTCACAGTGAAAACAGCGAGGAGGGCAAAGACGGGAATGGGCAGGTCACATTTAGTTTGCGCTGAGTCGCGCAGCTCACATTGCAAAAGCACAAAGCAAAGGACTCGGAAGCAAAGCGTGTCCTGTTTCTTCTGGTAAAACCTATTCAGACTGTATTTGATACTGAAAGGATGTTACAAGAGACTGATGTCTTGTGGAGGTTCATCAAATATCCATTAGCAACAACGTGACTCATGTCTCCCCTTCTCATTCAGCAACTGGCCCTTACTAAGAAGGAAAAGGGGCTAAATTTTAGGTCTCTCCTGGGGCTAGATATTAGGATAAACAAAGCAGCTGTGAAGCTGGAGCATTTCCATTAGCCTCCACGTGTTCTTTTTTTTTGCATTTGCATCAAAGTAGCAGAGATGTGTCTTGGACCCTTGGAGGCTACCTTTCCTCCTGCTCCCCAGTCCATTCCTCTTGTGTTTTCCATATGCAGTTTACATTTCCTCACATCGTGCTGGGAGAGGCTGTGTAGGAGACTTCACATATGGGATAGAAGGAAGATTATTCTGAACATTTTTGCTGAATTTGGAGTCGGCAACCTTCACATTCACTCAGAAATGAGCACCTGTATGAAGGAAAAGGGATGTTAAAAGTTGATGTGACTATTCAGCTAAAGATTAATGGCAAGCACACACTAAATAAACAAAATACTGGCTCCGGAAAGAAATGGACAGTATTTAATTAGGGAAGCACAAGTCCTCCCACATCCTTTGTATACTCAAACACACAAATCTGTAAGCCCTGCCAATGCTGATACAGTCCCAGTAAAAGCCACAGCCATTGCTTTCCTTCGTACAAGCCTTGGTGAAACATTATCACCTGCGGAATGATATACTGCAAACCATCCCAACATTTATCCTATATCTTGAATATAAAGACTCCACTGGTGGCAATGACATGCTTGTTGCCATGGCGACTAGCGCACTACAATGAGGGGGAAAACGGAAGCAAACTATAAAGCAGGGAAAATGCAAATGAAATGTGTTGCGAGAAAAAACACGTATAGTGTATGGTGGTTTCATTAACATTTGCTTAGGAAAATCTGTGTAGCTCATTCACAAACATTCTGGATAGACACAAAGTCACAGCAACAACACTGGGGTGATAGCATCCCCTGCCTTTCCACAAGAGGCAGATGCACCTCCTGGGTGCCTGCTAACCAGCGCTTGGAGGACTGCAAGCAGGCATGGCTTCACAGATGCCCAGACAGGCAGGTCAGCTTGTACCCAGGGAGAGTTTGGGCTGATGTCAGTACCGGTACCCAGAGGTCGCAGTTTAGCTTTCCGCAGCACTGTAGATGCACTGAGAGATTAACGCTCACAACACGCAGCAAGAGGTAAACGAGCTTTGAAATAGGCATGTTCAGAATGAAAATCTGAAGTAGCTTCACTAAGGACATGGAGCAGCTGGGTCAGCAAAGGGCCAAGAGGCACCATGGCTGCAACTTCAGAAAGCCCAATCTTCCTGTTTTCCATTTACCATTTTGCAGAAGCTGTAGGTAGGCTCCCAGCAAGGCCAGGATTTTCCAGCTGCGTGCAGGTAAAGTGTTGGTGCTCCTGGGGGGTAATATAGAGTAGGATAAAGGTTCAATAACAGGGCTGAAAGAAACATAATGTTCCACTGCAGGTTTTGAGGTGAGGTAAAAATCCTGATATTAGTGTATTCTGCTCCATTTTAGACCTTTGGAGTAAGGTAACACAAGTAACAAGTAGGCCGGGGCAGGCCACAGAGACCTACACGGTCTGATTTAACTCTCACAAACGCTAGACCTTTCACTGGTCGGAGACCCCCAGGTACCATGCTCTCTTTGATCCTATATGACAACTACAGACAGTCCCTAAATGAGCAGGCCGGACAGCAAAACCGCTATCAGGGCCTTTATGCACCACGTATGGCCAGACCATGACCCCCCCACATCCCTTCTGCACACCGCTGACCCACGAATTTGTCTACATCAATGTCTGCACCAGTGACTCGTCAGCAACTTGCTGTATTTGCAGGTTCAATTCTGCTTTTACCAGGCAGTAGCATAATCCTAGAGTAATGCCCCAAGGCTAAAGAAGGTGCCCTGCTACAAAATTTTCTGTGGCCCGGGGCTTTGCAGAATCCCATGTGACAGAGTCTGGTCTTACTCCACTTTCATACCAGCTCAGCTTCTTTATTATCAACGCAATAACATTCCTTCTTTATCTATCCCTAAGCGAGATTAGAAGGAGGGCTTCTGCAAATTCACAGGAATAGTGTGCAACATGCACCCAATTAACACATAAACAGGGTATTCCTAACAGTCTTCAAGGGCTTGACACTCAGCAAAAATACACAATATTTTGCTCATTTAAGTAATTCACTATCAGCGGAATTAAGAGATAGTCAAAGTATGTGATTTTATCAGAACACTCAAAAGTGGGAGTGTTTATTCCTTTCAAGCACCTTTGCATCATCTTGACTCAGCAAAACAAGTTCAGTTTAACCTTTTCTTTCAATTTAACAAGTTTTTGGGGATATTTGTTTTAATGAAAACTCCAAATCCTGAAGCTCATATTCAAGGAAGCTCCTACTGCAAGAGAGGCACTTTGTCCAGGTAGTGAAAATGGAATCCAAAATTGGCAATGGGATTTGATTCAGGGAGAGGAAGTGCTGCCTGGCACAGGTTTTTCAGGTGCACAGCCTCCTTGTGCCAGCGGTGCATGCTTTGTGTGCAGGTACGCCTCCATGCATGTTTATGTACACACACACACAAGGTTAATCCAGTGCAGGGGGCGTTGTGGCGCAAAGGCAGCTGTATTGCAGCCAGAGTAAGATCAGGGAGAGAAATATACACATCTGACTGATGAAGAGAGGAAAGAACAAGCCTCGTGTGAACTGTTGTGTCTGGGTTTAGTTTTAAGCCCTTTGTGACCAGCTCTACCCTCCACTAAATAAGAAGTAACTTCTGGCATATGTAATGCTCCCCTTGCAGTAATTACATGTGCAACTGTTTTATAATGCTAGATACCTTCTACTTTATGAGTTTTTTTGACAGAGTCACAACTGCCCATCATTTAGCTACAGAAAGCATTTCCAATCAGCAGTGAGATATTTCTACTTCCTTTACTTTATAGTTACCTAGATCACACTGCTCATTATTTGCTTCATCTCTTCTCCTGCTGTGTAAATTATAAATCATTCAAACCTTTTTTACGTCATGCTCCATCCAGCACGTAGGCCCGGGTCAGTAAAATAAGATGTGATGGTAGAAGAGGAGCTTGTGTCAACCACAGGAAAGTACAGAGGTGGAGGGAAAAGGGGCTGATCTTTCTTTCCCTCGTTCTGGTTTGGATTGCCTTGACTTCACTGAAATCTCTCTCGAGTCACAGGCCAAGAAGTCAGCCTCGTGCATCTGGGTGCTTAAAGAATCTTCTTTGCTTTTTGATCTGTAACCCTTCCCCCCTTTTGTATATTTAGAGGTTAGAATGACAGATGCCTGTGCAGAAAAATACCAGGCTCAGTTCTTCCTTCACAGTCCCTACTGGGTTTGAAGGTGGGGACTTACTACAGCCAAGGGCAGAGCAGGATCCTGTTTTTTCCTGAAGGCATTACAGTAGAAAGTCTGCACTGCTCATATGCTGTGGCAAAGCTCAACTACTCCCTCCCCATCTCAGGCCCAAAGTGTCATGGAGCACAACTATCCTTCCCCCCCACCCCCTTATCTCAGGCCCCAGCTGACCTCAAACAACTGACAGTGCCCAGGGCTGACCAGGAGGAACTAGGTGACACTGGTTGCAACTGGTGAGGCCAGAAATGGGCATGAGATCAGCAAAAAGGTGTATTTTCTCCAACACGGCATGAGGTCAGCAAAAAAAGGTACATCTCCACACCAAVTATTGTATGACCATGAGTCAAACTCCGTGCCCATAAATAACGCTGCAGCCTAGAGCCCCTTGAGCTCTCCTGCACGGCAGTGGGCTGCACAGTGGTGAATCTCCTCTTGAGCTGGGACGCCTCTCAAGGTTACTCTCCTGGAGTTAAGAGAACCTCTGACAAGAAACCGTTGGAGTGGTAAGAAACCGAGACTCAGGCAGTAACAAATGTGCAGTAAGATTTGCTTGCTATGACTACATTGTATAGCCACCTTCAATACATCTGTTTGCAATAAATCCAGAGATGATGATGATGATGATGATAATAATAAATAACAACAACAACAACAACCTCCCCCCACCCCCGCAACATATGCACATCCACAGCATATTCCATAACATTCCAGTCATCCTGGAGGCCATCTCTAAGCATGTGGAGGAAAAGAAGGTGATCAGGAGTAGTCAGCATGGCTTCACCTAGGGAAAATCATGCTTAACCAATCTGATAGCCTTCTGTGATGGGATGACTGGCTGGGTAGATGAGGGGAGAGCAGTGGGTGTTGTCTCCCTTGACTTCAGCAAGGCTTTGACCCTGTCTCCCATAACATCCTGCTAGATAAGCTCAGGAAGTGTGGGTAAGATAAGTGGACAGTGAGATGGATTGAGAACTGGCTGAAAGGCAGAGCTCAGAGAGTTGTGATCAGTGGCACAGAGTCTAGTTGGAGGCCTGTAGCTAGCGGTGTCCCCCAGGGGTCAGTACTGGGTCCAGTCTTGTTCCACTTCTTCATCAATGACCTGGATGAAGGGACAGAGTGCACCCTCAGCAAGTTTGCTGATGATACCAAACTGGGAGGAACAGCTGATACACCAGGGTGCTGTGCTGCCATTCAGAGGGACCTGGACAGGCTGGAGAGGTGGGTGGAAAGGAACCTCATGAAGTTCAACCAAGGCAAGTGCAGGGTCCTGCACCTGGGTAGGAGTAACCCCATGCACCAGTACAGGTTGGGGGTTGACCTGCAGGAAAGCAGCTCTGCGGAGAAGGACCTGGGAGTGCTGGTGGACACCAAGTTAAGCATGAGGCAGCAATGTGCCCTTGTGGCCAAGAAGGCCAATGGTATCCTGGGGTGCATCAGGAAGAGTGTTGCCAGCAGGTCAAGGGAGGTGATCCTCCCCCTCTCCTCAGCCCTGGTGAGGTCACATCTGGAGTACTGTGTCCAGTTCTGGGCTCCCCAGTACAAGAGGGATGTGGCACTACTGGAGCAAGTCCAGCGAAGGGCTACAGAGATGATTAGGGGACTGGAGCATCTCTCTTATGAGGAAAGGCTGAGAGAGCTGGGCCTGTTCAGCCTGGAGAAGAGAAGGCTGAGAGGAGATCTTATCAACGTGTACAAGTATCTGAAGGGAGGGTGTCGAGAGGATGGGACCAGACTCTTTTCAGTGGTGCCGAGCGACAGGGCAAGAGGCAACGGGCACAAACTGAAACACAGACACTTCCATCTGAACATGAGGAAAAACTTTTTCACTGTGAGGGTGACAGAGCACTGGAACAGGTTGCCCAGAGAGGTGGTGGAGTCTCCTTCTCTGGAGATATTCAAAACCCGCGTGGACGCGATCCTGTGCAATGTGCTCTAGGTGAACCTGCTTGAGCAGGGGGGTTGGACTAGATGATCTCCAGAGGTCCCTTCCAACCTCAACCATTCTGTGATTCTGTGAGAACAGCTCCTCTTACTTCAGCTGCTGGAAGCACTCTGCCAAGGCTCTCAAATTGCAGGATACATCTGCGCTTTTCTGTTGGGAGCTGTTATTGGAGCCAGATGTGCTCAGGATTTGGCAGACAAAACTCCCAGTTTCTTGGATGGACCTTTCCAGAATTCCTGTAACCTCAAAAGGGGTGGCCTGGGGCCTCCGGGATTTTGGCATCAGCCTGTCTAGGTCGCACGCAGTTATTCACACAGCAACAAGATGTACTCTGGATAACCCCGGTCAGACCTGAGGGCTATTAGTTCTCAAAGTTCGGGGTGTTCATTTCTAACGATATACAGGCACGTGAACAGATTAATAGCTCAGAAGGGTTGGGCCCCTTCAGCTTTTTCCACCCGTTTGATTGTTTAAATGTATGCATGTGTGCATATGTATACACACACACACATAAGTATACATGTATGTGTGTATGTAAAGATGCATGTATATATATGTAAAAGGGGAGTTGCATTTACTCACTGTAACTATCCAGGCAGCTGAGCCCCACTCGGGTGAGTAGATGAGGATGGCCCACATGGGAGGGTGTGGAGGAGCCGGGGCAGCTAAATGACTTTCCCAGTGCTGCGGGCAGGGCCGCCGTGCCCTGCGATGAAGCACTCTCTGCTCCCATGTGCGGACCGAGGCAGGGGGTGATGTGAAGCCTCCTTCAGAGCTGCAGAAGGCCTCAGTGCTACAAAAAATGAGACAGAATATGCTTTATTGATGAGCAAGGTGTTGTGTAGCAGGGGAGGGTCTGCTGGGAGCCATCCATCCCATGGACAATGGTGCTTGAGGAGCTCATGAAGAGCGCCGGGGAGACCTGAAAAGCCCCAGCGCCTCTGCTTTTCAGTGTGCTTGCCAGCACTGCACCAGACACCCTGCCAGGCGCGAGTGAGCCCTCCCACATGGCGGTGATCCTGGGGTGTTACTACCTCCTAACCCTGTCCAGTGCCTCAGCTCTGGCAGGACAGCCCCTCGTGGGGTGCCGCTCACCCGCTGGTGACCGGTGGGCTTCCAAGGCGGGCACGGGAAGGGGACAGCTCTCACGTGGGCTGTGAGAACAGCGTGAGCAGCTTGTGTTTGAAAGCAGGGAGAGACCGAAGAGGAACTGAACCAAAAATTGCCTGCATATGAGTGTTCATAGCTGGATTTTGTTTGTGCGAATGCAGAATATATGTAGCACTTCACAAAAAATTTTCTTAAGGTGGAAAATAATCGTGAGACAAATTTACATGAAAAAATGTAAACCTAAACACACAGCTGACTGGGGAAAGGATAGGAAGATACTTGTAGATTCCAAAATATCCTTTAACCCCGCATCCATGTAGGAAGGCTTCCTCATCCAGAAATACATTTTGAGTATGAAAGGAAAAAAACAGCATGTACAAACTAAATTCAGTACGTGTCAAATGAAAAGCTGGCATTGCTAACAATGAGTACAAAGATGATGTTGGGAATGTCTACTCTTTGATTAAAGTTGCTAAATGCATGAACAAAATCTGTGGTGAGCAGGATATGCATAAGAAAAAAGAATCTTTAAAGACAGTGTCTTCCAATAATGATGGTGCTATGAATGGAAAAGAGCTTAAGAATGGCAAAATTGCTAACTGACTCAGAAAAGATGGACGTGCCCAGTCAGTACTCTTTTTATACCTGGAAAGAGGCTCTTGTGATGTATTCTTGAGCAAGAAAGAGGTACTTCCTCTGCCATCAGACTCTAGAGATATTCAATAGGGGAATACTGGAGGCAAGTGGAGAGCTGGTACACTATGTATCTGCTAGAAATCTATTTCTGGCTTATCCACCTCTGGGAGTTCCTGGAGGTGCTGAAAAACAGGAAGATGCATAAGAAGGATTCGAAATCTGCAGCAGCTCCAAATGTGACAGTGTAAAAATGGTGGTGCTGGGTTACACTAGAGGATCATCCACCTGAACACCTTGCTGCGGCCATGGCCAGGAGCAGCTGAGCACTTGATCATTTAACAGGGCTTCACGGAAGTGCAGAGAGCAGCACAGTCAGGATGGGGCCATGCTTGCAGGGGCTGGAGGGAAAGGATCAGCCTTGCAGTAACAGGAATTTCCATGGATTCTTGGAACTGCTCTTACAATCACAGAGCAGCTGTAGAAATAATCCTTTAATTACTTAACTGGATTAGCTATTACTGCTTCAGCAGTTAATCCAATAAAAGGCTAGATCTCTGGTGTATTTTTTGTAACTACACCCGTGGATCATGCATAGGCACCTCTCCATTTCACTGAGGTGTGCAAGGCAGACAAAGAGAGCATCACTATATTGGGCCTCTTTCAAGTGCAACATTAGAGTTCAGTGCTATCTGCAGTGGTTACTTCTAACAGCTGTGTCACGGCCAGCTCTCCCCTCGCTGCAAGACTGCGGAACTGAAGGCTTTAGGTGAAATCTAAATTATGAATCCAAGCCTTGATGTTCCTAAAGCAATGGTATCTAATACTGGATAGCTAGCTTGGGTCAGTAGGCAGAAAACTCACAAGTGACCACCCAGCTCAAATTCACCTCGCAGTGGGGAATGAAAGCTGTGTAGTGATAACAGCAAAAATAGAATAACAGGAAAAGGCAAGAAAACAAGAGAAGTTAGCAAATAATAAGGACTCCAGCACCTGTGGCTTTGGCTGCAAAACAGAGACCCTAAACATTGTGCTTCTGGGGATGGCTACATGCAACTCTCCCGTTGAAGTTAGTGCTACCTCTGACAGGGGACAGGGCAGGTTGAGTGAGCCCAAATGTAGAGCTTAATCTGTGGCCTGAAGTTAGAGAACAAACAGCTGCCTTCCCTTTTAGAAATGAGCTCTCTCTTCTGTGTGAACTTTTCTGCACAGATTTTTTGACAGGCAGTACGCCCCTTTGCAATAGCATCTCAAGAGCTGATGATACCTGAGGTCTATCTTTTTTTTCTTTTTAAGTTCAACTTGTTTTTCGTATGAAGGAACTTCCCACATGCTAAAGGCAGAAGATGCCTGTAGAGGGGAGCACTTGTCATTGCCTCTGGCTTGGCAGTTTCATACCCAGTGGACTTACGGATCAAGGAGATCTTCAGGAGGCCAAGGCCAGGGCTTGGCCCTTGCAAGTGATCCTTTCCACTTTTGGCAGAGGAGCAGCGGGGCCGGAGGCGAAGCTGGAGCCAGCTGCACTGCTGCCCTTACCAGTGGCAGGCCAGCCCTGAGGTCAGTGCTGCAGTAGCTCCTCAGGCACTGTCTGCAGGACGGCATGGCCCAGACAGCATTTTACTTGTCACGCTCCACCATTTCCTTACTGATAGAGGTTTTGTTGTCACTGTGTAGCAGAGGTGAAGCAACATGCAGACCAGCTGTACTAGAGAAGCAGCCTTAGAAATTACCTCGCAAGGTTTCATAGCAGGTGTTCTGCGTTTTCTTAGCCTGGTGGGTCTAAGAAGTGCTGCCTGCTGTATTTCATTCATTTCAGGCGTGCTGAGTTAGTCGGGAGCATTTCTGAACTGTCTGCGCGGAGGGCTGCAAAACCACCTATGGGTCACTTGAGGTTCCCAAGGGCAACAGGACCCAGTCCAGGGCTGGAAAGCGGCAGTGGGGGCTGGAGGCAGATTCCCACATCGCAGGTTAAAAGATTTCCAGCTTAAGGAAGAGGGTGAACATGTTCAGGCATGAAGGGGTGCTATATGTGAGGGAAACTGTTTTCCTGAGTAGCGAAATCCTTTCCAAGAAGGGTGCAAGTGGTTTATTCTGTTAATGGTGTCTGACTAGAGATAACTGGCTACTTTTTTGGTGGAAATTAAATACATGTTTGGCATTTTATGTTTAAGTTGCTGTTGCCCTTACCGAGATGCTTGGAGGGAGGCAAGGCCAGTCCACCCATACTAGGAGGAGGGAAAGTGCCATGCATTATAAAAATCAATAAGCAAAATCAACTGTTTGCATGATATTACAAAATCAGGGCAGGGTAGGGCTGAGCAAACACAGCACTGGGCAAACAGAGCTTGCAACGAAAGAAAAGGTGAAACTCAACATCTGGGATGAATTTCAGCATTCCCCCATCTCCCTTCTCCTGCATTTCTGGGGAGAAGCTCTCCAAGTTCAACCCAAAATGATGAATAGTTCTCATCTCCCTTCTGTCATCCATATTTGCCTGCTGCTCTTACTGTTTTGCTACCAAGAAGCAAAAAAAGTCAAATCCCTTTCTGTTCTTTTGTCAAAACCTCACTTTGCACTACCTTTAAAGATAACTGATGGCACAAAAAGGAGCTTGAAGCCCACAGTTGCACCATCACTATGTTTTCCTGTAATTATTTGAATATACCTGGCTAGTATAATAACATGTCTTTATCCCAATGCCAAACTCCTTTGTAAACCTGGGTCACCTTACTCTATTTGTGCACAAATAGAATTTGGGCACAAACCAACATGATAGTGCCCTTGTATGAGTGATTTTGTGAATATTTGAGACTATTATTATATAGATGAATGGGTTTTGGACAAGTGCATATGTTTGTTGTGTGTGTGTTCCTGAGCAAACCCTTTTGCCAGCAGAGTGCTTCACAAAAAGTGCAGGTTCCAGAGACAGGTTTTCAGGGAAACTGCCAGCAAAGAGCACAGTCCACCAGCACCACTTGTTCACTGGGCCAATGGATTTAGACAAGACCATGCAGTTTATCCGGCTAACAGGAACTAAGTGCCAGGCTTGCTCAGGGAGCAACTGCTGACCGGTTTCCTGGAAGGTGCTGCTGGGCGAGGAGACCTCAGGCTGCCACTGGCGGCTCTCCCACGCCCTGAGCACCAAAGGGAAAGGCAAAATCAGCAGGAGTGAAGTTGGGGAAAGCTCTGAAAGCAGCTGCTGGATTTCAGCATGGTCTCTGCTGTGGTGTCGCTGACTGGTTTGTGCCTGTTGCTGGTGCTGAACACTTCTCCCAAGCGTTCAGGGTCCTCTGCTGAGTCTCACCGTTCACTGAGGAGCTATAGCTCACGTCTCTTGATTAAATTAGTCAGTACTCTGTGTTTCGCAGCATTACCTGGCCATGGAAAATCTCAGCAGTAACAAGGATACTTCAGGAGTCCCGTGAGTGGAAAACCCTCCGTGCACATCCCCCCGTGAAGGGCACCAGGTTATTAAGGCTCAGGCCCCATGCAGGAAAGGGCCATTTTGCATCTCAGCATGAAACGAACATTTCTCTGAACGTGCCCTGCACTCGGTGCCCGCAATAGAGACCTGCCTGCAGCCCCCTGCAGCAAGCGGAGCCAGGGGAAAGCGAATCCCCAGGCCTGTGGTCCCTGGGGGTGCCTGCGGCTCCCCAAAGCTGTATGTGTCCCCCCGTCCCCCCCCCCCCGGCCGGGGCGCTGCTTTCCAGGGCCGGAGAGCAGCCTGTGAGCGGGGCTGAGGTGGTTTTGGAGGGGCGAGTGCTGTTTTCTAAGAAGCTGTTCAAAGCTTTGCACAGGGGAGGGTGGCTGGGCAATCAGAGGGGGAGGCTCAGCCGGTGCTGGAACGAACAGAGCTTTTGTGCCAAGGCGGATGCGCGGGGCAGGTTGACTTGACAGTTCCCCAAATACCAGCGCTGTTGCAGGTACATCTGAGCAATGACTGATGGTCTGCTCAATGAGTGCTCCTAGATCAGAGCCCCAGGAAAAGCAGGAGGTGAATTTTCCCCAGCTTTTAAAATCATTTCTGCTGAAGGATGAGTGGCGCAAAAATGCATCCTGATGGGAATAAAGAGTTTTTAAATGAGGCACCGAGCTATTTTTTAAATACATCCTATTTACCACTTTGTTACTCTCAGCAAAGGCAGAAGCTCAGTTAACAGAATACTTCAGGAGGACTTTAACAGCTATTTTACACGCAGAGCTATTTTACAGCCCGCAGATCTTCCGTTGCTTTGACAGATTACTCATATTTATAAAGAGCACTGACAAACTTTCCACTGGAAGGAGGAACTGTACCAAAGCCCCCCAAAACAGACCAGCATTGCTTTCGTCAGGAGGCATCCCAGCACTTTGGAGACTCAGAAATGGTTAATTTTTAGGGAGGGTAACGAGGCCTGCTTAAGAACACAGGAAAAATGCATTTTAATACCAAGCATAGTCAAGGATTTTGCAGAGAGCACCCCAAAGTCTAACCCAACCGTGTGTGTGCACAGACACCCAGCCCCTACTCACCATCATGCCCCGATTGTCTGAAGGACTTCTGCCAAATCAGGAACACTTCAAACACTTACCAGAACTGCCAAGCCTGTCAGTCTTTAAAATTGGGAAGTTTTGCTTTTTCTGAGGTACTTTTTTTTTTTAACTGGGGTTATTAACGCTCTGACAGATTTCTGGTTTCACCCCTTGCTACATCACCTTGCTACAAGACAATGAGAAAGGACTTGTGAAGTATAAACATAAAATTTTCAAAGCCATGGATTTTTCTGTGTGAAAGGCTATTATCTGTCAATAAAAGGCTGATCTCTAATCACTTTACATGTGGCACCAACTAGAGAAAAAAAACCTGACAGAGTTGGTAAATCAACCTTTACAGTCTCCTACCTTCCCCCAGTGCAAACAGCTTCTGGAGTATTTCCAAAAATTTTAGTTTTTATATGGTGACACAGGGACCAAGGTGATCTCTGATTTTTTTTTTTTCATTTCTATTATTGAGGCCTGTAGGTTAACAAACAAAGAAAATACTAACTGATACTAAGGACACCAAGACATAATTTACAGTATTTAACGTACTCTCCCAAAATATGCAGACTGTTACAGAACATTATGGGATATCAGAAGAAGTTTTAACTTAGGTTTGGCAATTTACAGAAGCTTTCTGTTATCTGTGCTGCGGAGACAACCCTGTAAGCAAGACGGGAGTCAGGTGTGCAATGGCAGTATAGTGAAACAGACAATTTTGCACAGGTGAATGTAGTTATCAAAATAGTTATACCTGTTCCAAGTCTGCTGGAGCTGTAACAGTGGCCATTCTGCCCAGGCAGTTGTTTTCCAGAGGTCAAGAACCAAAAAAATTTCAAGTCTTTGTTTAATAAATCTGCTACAAGTTGATTAGGTTAATTACACTCATCGGATAAGTCAAGGCATCACACTATAACCCTTTGGAAAAGGGGCCTCGCTGACGGACATCCGTGACATACGGGCAATATAGGGGAACCTCCATCCTGCAGCTGCTTTTTTTACCATGGTCATGGAAAGTGCTTGCAGATATATTTTTAATGGATGCTTCTGTGAAGAAGCTTGCTTTCCTGTTTTTAAAAGGGGAAGCTTTACAAAAAATAGTATATATATTTCTGAAAGCTAAAAAAGAGGATCCAGCCTTTGTGCCAGGACAAAGTACTCTGCACTTGCTCCTCGGAGAAGCCATGACACAGCGCTGGCATCACGTGGGGAAAGACTGTCCTCCCTTGGCCCCTGAGGAGAGAGGCTGAGCGGGTTGAAAACCTCCGAGGATGGAGATGACACAACCTGGCTGGCCCTGGCCCCGCCACCGGCCTTTCTGCACCAGCACCACTCCTGGTAGAAAAAAAGAAAACTTGCTGGGGCTCCTTTCCATGCAGCTTGTCACAGCACCTGCCAGTATGAAATAAAAACATATTGGCTGCAATAAGGAAGAGAGGAATTAATTAAATGTGTTTGAATCAGCAGGGACTATTACAGCAGTCACAGGCGTGACAGCAGTGACAGTGACACCAGGAACAGCAGGGCAACAATTTCTCTGTTTCTAGAAGCTCATTTTGAGGCATTAGAGAGAAATCGCTTTTCCAGGCAGCTGAGGAAGAGCACTTTTGGAAAACCAGGTTCTCTTTAAGGACATCCAAGTCGGGAATTGAGAATCGCCACCAGTGGTCTCTCAGACAGCACTCACAGCTAGGGGCAACTCTTATTCCTTAATAAATTAAAGGGTATTAAGGGAAAAATGGAAAAATATTATTTCACAGGCCAAAAGGTTGAAGGATATATGAAACTTTCCTTTCCCTCTGCCTAGGGAAGAGTTGGTTAAATATAGCAATGGTGTTAGCCTGCAAAAAGGCAATTACACTGATGTCTTACCTATCCTTCCCAGGGAAGTATCATGTGCATTTTGATGGTACCATGCATTTGAAGTGCTTTAACATGTCTTATAAATAGCAGAGCAATCTGCTGAGCTTGCCTTTCACATCCTGTCCTGGGCTGTTACAAGTATTTTGCAGAGTATTTCTAGACCATGTAGTGACAACACCTTCTTCTTAAAAAATTTGGCTGTACAGTGGTTATGGTCTGGTCCTGCTTGTGTTGGTAATTTTGTGAGCACCAGTACAGAACTGCTAACAAAGACCATGTTTGCAAATTGTCTGAGGGAAAAAATACTTGCACTACAATCATGCAACAGAGGAACAGCTTTGAATTACAGCCTCTTATTAAACACACTTTGTTGGCAGAATAAGATTAAGGTCTGCATTTCCCAGCATCCTATCCTTACAGTATTGTCAATGAAAGACGAAACATTTACATAAATTAAGCCAAGCAGCTGAACTTCCCACTAGATTACTATGTTTGCAGGGGGCTATTTTATTAGGCAGGAGGCAGATGGATGGAAATGTGGGGAAGATGCAGCTGTAACATGTCTGGAGTTTACAGTCTGCACCTATATACAAACAAATTTCACAAGCTTTCTATAGCAAAATGTAATATGAACAGGCAAGTGGCATTACTCTTCTGAGGTTATTTCATCGTAGAATGGCTTGGGCAGACCCAAAACTTTACTTTGTGCTTCCTGTGCTATTTAGGGGTTCGTGCCAATGCCAAGAAAAGACAAGTTTGTTGCGACTCATTAGAAGTGCAGTTTCCAGTCATTCTACAGGATGTCACTTGGACTAACACTAAGACAGGGCTAAACTCCTCTCCATCATTTCTATTAGAAAAAATTGTATCCTGGAGCTGCACTGTTGCCTGCACTACAGACTCCTTAGTTACTTAGAGAGCTCCTTGGAAATAGCACTGCTAGAGAGGAAAAGCAAATCCTCTCCTGGATGCTTTCATTGGAAAGGTTTTTCTGTTTTTTTCTTTCTTGTTTTTTATAAGTCATACACAATTTCAGTCTCACAACCCAAGCAGATGCAATACTGTTCCCACTGAATACAGCTGCAGCCTTCCTGTGAGACTCAAAGCAGAAAGAAAGGCACCAACTGTTGATACTGGAAAGGTCAAACTTGTTAATGCTGTGTTTAGCAAGGTGTTATAATAAACAACAATGTCAAGGAATAACATCTCATCCATGAGGCAGAAAAGAAGAGCTGTTAGATATTTACAAATTGTCATAACCTGATAAGCTCATCTTCAAACTCTGTAAGAACTGGCTCAATCAATCTCAGAACTATTTGTAACTATCTTTGAAAACTCCCGAGGGCAGACAATGTACTGAAAGACTTGAAAAATGCAGTCATAGCACCTGCACAACAATCAAGATAGATTTGCCAAGAGCAGACCATACTGAACCAGCTGAATTTTCTCCAGTGACAAGGTAACAGGCGCTGCTGATATGGAAAGAGCAGTACATGCAATGTAGTGTGACATTGCTGGGCTTTTGACACCGTCTACTGCGAGATTCTCCAAAGTACAATTTAAATGAAATGACTAGAAGGTGGGTGCAGATTTTGTTAGATGATTGTATCCCAGTATCAATGGTTTATGGTCACATTGAAGAGATGCTTCAAGCAAGGTTTAGGAGGTTTCTTTTTTTCCTCAGTCTGGTTCCACTTGGTATTTTTATTAATGACCTGGATGCTGGACTGTGGCATGTGCTTTTGGCCTGGGCAGATGGCGTGAAGCTTGGAGGCATACCCTGGAGGACAGGAGTAGAATTCAAAATGATCTTGACCAACTGGAAAAGTGGTTTGGAAAATAAAAGGTGTTACACCAAAAAAAGGACAAGCATAAACACGTGTTTGTGCATCCCTGCATAGTGTCTGGGAAATTTCTTTCCCTTCTGATGGTTGCCAACCTATTCCTGCAATAAAAAAAAAGGAAAAGAAAAAAAATCCCCTTCATTAGCACAGGATATGAAAAAAATGATATTTCATACTTCTTCAGAGAAGGATTGTTAAGATTTGTGGTGAATCGTAAGTTGAATGTGAGCAAACAGTGCCATAATTTAGCAAAAAGAGGTAAATAACTCTCCTAAGCAGAAGCCTAGCCCTTGTGATGCAACCTCATCCTTCCACTCCGCTCTGTGTGGGAAGAGCATCTGTGGCAGCAATGCATTCAGTTTGGGACACCAAAGCTGGGGATGGGCTGGTGCCAGCTGGAAACAGCTCAGAGGAGAGAGCAGAGAAGGCCTGGCAGTCTGGACAGCGGGGCCTGAGCAGACAAGGGTGCTGATTAAGAGTGTTTGGGCTTGAAAAGGGAAAACACAAAAAGCACTTTGAAGCATGTGAAAGGCTGACAATCTCTTTCCCACATCTCTGGTAGACAGACCGTAGGACCGCCCACTCTGGCTCAGTCCACGCTGGTCAGGAAGCCCAGTATCCTTGCCACAGCCACAGGTGGTATTTCACCTCCACCGCCCTTAACCACATCGTAGGTACTGCTGATGCCATCAGCATGCAGACAGGACTGTCCTCTCCTACCCCTTAGCAATGTCAAGGTCTTGGGTGCCAGGGTGCTGGCCCATCCAGCCCTGGAGAGGTGACTCGGGGCACCCTAGACTTTCCCTTCACCCTCTGCTCTGGGATGAACCCTGAGGAGCAGGGAAGAGCAGAGATGCTACTCTTCCCTCCACCTAGGTCTCTCTTTTCCTTCCTTTCCTTTATAAATAAAACAAACAGCAACAAAAACGCCTCAGGGACTATGAGCAGATGTCCAGTTAAGAGCAGGAACATAGCAAACGTATTACATTTCATCCTTATATTCTGCACTCTGCGCCTACTTTCAGGTCAGGGCCCAAGGCAGCTTCTGTGTGAAGGGCAGATCAGCTGTCCACAGGTGCCGTCCTGGTAAGCATGCCATCCATGCGTGCCCTCCAGATAAAGCATGCCATCCACGCGTGCCCTCCAGATAAAGCATGCCATCCACACGTGCCATCGGATGAGCAGAGCTCTTTACAGCATCTCCTCAGCCATGTAGAAAATATCCCCCAGAATCCATGCCATTTCTGCCAGAGACTGCCCGCCTCTCTGCTGGCTGTGAGCCATTCCCTATCCAGATGCTTTTCCATTAATAAAATTTCAACAGACAGCATGGGAGCTGATTTTGCTGCCTCCAGATTCAAGTTGCTTTGTATGTCACCTTATTCTGGGAGCCAAAAGAGAAAAGAGCAAGTCAGAATAAGTGCTCCCTGCCTTCCTGCTCTGCTGTTTGCTGAACCACAGAGCTGTGCTGCACTGGGGCACCGAGGTCCTTGACTTTTAAATGTAAAAGCCTCTGGGGTGCTGGAGAAAAAAATACAGGATTGGGGTGGAAAAGTGCTTTTAAGTAAATATAAATAATTGTTATTAAGGACTGGGCTAGCTGTCCCAACCAGGGCTTGTGAGATCTGGGTCAGAAGTGAGTGGAGGGACCAAAAAGCTGTCGGTGGTGGTGGGGGAGGCAGGAGGGATGGGGCCGCAGACTGGGAGCACGATTTGGGCTGTACCCTCCATCTGGGGACCTGTTGCTGGTGGACGAAGGGGGCAGCTGGGCTTGTCCCCCATGCAAAGGAGGCGTTGGGGTGGGTGGGCATCATGGGGCTGGGGGGAAGGAGCAGGGTGCATGCACACATGGGCATGGCAGCCCTCTACCTCCGCTGTGGGTCTGCGTGTGTGTCTGGCAAAGGCAGGTCAATGAGGGTTGTCCTTATCGAAGCTGGTGGGGGAGGAAGGGTGGTGGAGCAGCCTGGACTTTGTCAGCCTGGATCAGAGTTGGCAGGAGCCACCTGAGCCCTGGTCCAGCTTGTTGGGCTGCATTACTGCTCTGAATAGGAACTGCTAAAGCACTTACTAGGTACCCACAGCTGCTGACCTGAGCCCTGGTCCAGCTTGTTGGGCTGCATTACTGCACTGAATAGGAACTGCTAAAGCGCTTACTAGATACCCACAGCTGCTGATATAGAAAAGCACCAGCTGGAAACAGTTACTGCATCTTGTGGAGAAAGAAGAGCAGAAGCAGGAGAAGGGGAAGAAGAAAAAATGCTGCACAAGATGTTACAGAAACAAGGACAAATGGAATGACAATGAAATTTAGTTATTAAAAAAAAAAGCTGAAAGAGTGACAACTCAGTAATTTCATGTTTTAAAGAGCAAACAAGTCTGTGTCACTGCTGTCTGCCTGCACACCGGTAGGCTGGAGACTCTGGCTTGCACGCAGCAGCCACACTCCCCAGGGAGACGTGTCAGCAAGAGCAGCTGGGCGGTGAGGACACGACTGCCTCGGACACGACTCTCTGGGGCTGAGGGAGTGACAGCACCTGGCTGACGGGCGGCTGCTCTGGTCTGGAGAGGCTGGTTGTGCTGCAGGACACGGGAGCTTCAGGCTGCCTTGTTGCTGCAGCATGTTTGTCTTGTAATACAGAGGTGATATTTCCCTGTATTGCTGCAGCTACACGCAGCATAGAGAAAGCTAACCTGTATCTCTGGCCTGTGGTCCTCTATTGCAGTGGCAATTTAGGCACAGAGGGACCAAGGAATCAGGGTGGGGAAGGGGTTGCTGCAAAGGCTGGAGGGGAGCAGACAGCGTATTTTGGCTCCCAGGAGAGTCGTTGTTTGCACGCTGCCCTGCTGTGGAACTGAAGGCAGTGGTCCTATATCAATATGACCAACTCGTGGGTGGATTTTATCTGGACAAATCGATCAGACCAGATCATCTACTGGCCAAAATGTCATAGGGTTGGCAGGGAACTTGTCTGGCCAAGTCGGTCCAGTATGCACTTGTTTTTTTCACGGCAGAAAAGCAGGCACTCTGTCCACTTATTCATCCCAGAGGATGTTTGAAGGAATGGCACTGAAGGGAGAAAGTGGATGAAGAACAGCCTGTTCAAGGAAAAAAAGCAGCAACTGAATGTGAGACCATTTGCAGTGAGGCCAGGGACAAACTCCCCGAGAGATCAGGGTAGGACCCTTGAAAGTCTGCTTTACCCAGCAAATCCATCCAGCATGCTCAGCCCAGAGAGGACCCAGCTCTTTCTTTGTGTCTCCATTTGGCTTCTCAGGGGGCAGCCACTGGCCCTGCAGGTAGGGGATATTTGTGCAGGCTGGGTTGCTCCAGGGACTCCCCTTTGCTGGTGCCCAACCTGGGGGTTGATGCAAGCGACAGCAACTCCCCAAGCAGCTCCCCTGGGACTGCTCCCAGGTTGTAAACGGCAGCTAAATGCAAACACTGCTTTTGGGTGAAGGCAGAGGAACTTCTCATTAGGCAGCACCAGCAGGGCCCCTCTGCACTAGCACCGGCCCAGTTAGGGGCAGGCTGTTCTCATGCAAGGCTGAGGTTCGGGGTGTGATTGCCACAGTAAAAGCCACCGTGAGCAGAGGACAGCAGGGCAGCTGTGCCATCTCTCAGCCTGGGTGGTGGTAAGCACGGTGGGCAGAGGAGGTCCCCTGGACAGCTATTCTTGATCAGGAGCTGGACTAAGTCTTTCCACAGCTTTACCCTCCAAAATACATGGCAGTAGCCTGTGAGCAATAACTGTGCTCTCTCGTCCGTCCTGGGGAGGGAGGTGAGCCAGGCAAGCGGTGGCATGCCCCTGCACGTTGCCAGGTCAGCAGCGAGTAAGGATGTGCATGGCCCTCAGTGAACCCTTGTCTGGCACTGGACTGCTCCCTCCCTCCTCTGACTTCACTGGTGAAGTTAAATCCCAGCCCTGCTTGCGTTAACACAAAGACCACGTCCGGGCATCATCCAAACAGCCACCGAGGGGCACTGGGGTAGCACAGTTCCCTCCCTGCACTGCTGGCCCCTTGGTCACTGGGGTGGGGGAAGAGGCAACCTGAGAAGGGGATGGCATCCAGGTCCAGGGTGGCAAGTAGATGCATCCCATGGAGCTGGCATCTGGAGGGCTGCTTCCTGTGGAGACCCTGTCAAGGCAGTGGATGTCTTCCAGCAGCGGCTATTCCCACGAGATTTGATCTCTGTTATTTGCTAACAGGAAGAAAAACAGGGATGAAAAAAAGGGGATGAAACTTGAAAAAGGCAGGGAAAACAGTCAGTAGGCCAAAAGAGGCTGAAGTCAGGCAGCTGACTCCATGCTTTGGACACCTAAAATGAGTGGCTTATTTATCCAAGGTGAAAAGGGAATCTAATAGGTTAAACACTGGCTACCTGGATTTCTGGTAGACTGATACAGAGTTGTATGGCTATAGGAGATGGTAACAGTTAAAAAGCCTTTTTCACCACTGGTTACTGTTTCAGGTCTGGAGTGAGGGCTGTGCTGTCTGAGCCATTAGAGTGCGGCCATACGAGTCCAGCACAGGCACCTGCTTTGAAGCAGAGGAAATATGCTGGATCTGACCTTGATCTTTCCAGACAAACTGGAACATGAACTTCACTAAACAAACTTCTGAAGACAGCTGGCTTCCTTCAAGTGTTTTTGTTTTTTTTTTTTCCCAATAGGTGTCTTCCTCACTCAGTTGTAATACTTCCCATCTGGTTGCATCAGTCACAAACTGGTCTGGCAGACACTGTTGCAGATATAGTGACTAACTAGCAGGAGGGAACCTGAAATCCTGTGACTTCCTAAAAAATCTTTGCAAGGACCGAACAACCCAAAGTCTGCACTGACCGTGAATCAATAGAGCTCTGCAGCATGAACAGAGCTGCACCAGGAGAAGCCCTGCATGGACTTGAGAAAAGAGAACAGTAAGGCCAAAATCCCAGACTCACCACATCATAGGACTCTGATTTTTGCCCGTTACAGCTGAACCAAAGCCTCTTTGTCCTCCACCACCATCAGCTATTTGCTGCCTCCATGCTCACAGTGACACCTACATGATCTGGCATCTGGTTCTTCAGAAGTTTCCTGCGTTCTCCTGTGGCATGCTTTGCAGTATCCTGGTAGTGGTGACATGTTGGGACTTCTGGCCTGCATCCTCACACACACCATCCCATCTCTGAGAGCCTCAGCAGCTACTGGGTGTAAGGAAAGGGCATCTCTCACCCCATCAGTCTCAAAGTTTAGGCCAGGTTTCCTTCTTTCCCTGTCCAGCGGTGGGATCTTGCCCTTGAATTATAATGGTTGCAGTAAATGTTATTGGACCCATCAATGAGGAGGCAGATAATGAGGTACCAATGGAGCTGAGGCTCAGTCTTCTAGCAGCTGATCCCACCCTGTGACACTATTAGGAAGTCATGGGCAGGCAGCAGTACCGCCTGTGAAAGGAATCGGAAAGTCCCAGCTCTAGCCCAAACTGTATCTCTCTATCCTCAGCGCATGGCTGGGCTGATTATTCAGTGTCTGTGCTTTAGTCTCCCCACCTTTGTAGATAACATCGCTACCTGCAAGGGTTGCTATGGAAATTAATTACACATGGCTGAGGTCTGCAACTAGGCCAAGCTTAAGCCCATCTACTGAGGATCTGACCTATAATACTGCGTGCAGCAATCTGGTTCTGCGGTGAGCTCCATCCACACTTAGCGCTGGTAACAGAAGAATGTCAAACCAACCAAACCGCAATATCACATTTGTGTGGATAATAATAGGAGCGTGGCAGCAGCGTCTAGCCCATCTACCCACCACAGCTAGGTAGAGTATGGTGGTGGATCAGGAGCTGCTGGCGTCCCTTGATAAATGCCATGAATTGCTGCCCTGGCAATTGGCTGTGCCTTTGAGTGTGGTGAGACCAAGGAATTCTGTGGTGCTAGCATGGGACACAGGACAACAGGAAGTCACACAGGACATGGCATTGCTTCTGGAGGCTAAGCCCATGTTTTGCCTTGACAAGCGTCTACTAGTTCAAGAGATATGGGAAAATGCAACTCCCAGTGAGTCTGCAGAGGGAAAGAAGTTTTGACACTCTGGGAAGGCTCCCTTCAAGGTCTGTGCCATGGTGTCCTGCTTGCCTTCATACCCACAGGGTGAGTACTTCAGAATGAAGTTATATCAACTTTAGGCTCAAGACCACCTTTCAGGGAGGATGGTTGTTGTCTGCAAACACTATGGTGGGTGACATGCGCCATCTATTCACACAGAGCCAGGTCTTCTGAAGCAGCTCAGACACTGCATTTGATATTGCTTCTTCACATAATTGCCATGCAGAGCAGTGATGCCCCTGCTGTAGGCCTTGCGGGTGTCTCAGTAGGGAGCCCAGGGCACTGCCAGGAGCAAGTCTGACTTTGTGCCTCTGCAGCCCTGTAGGTGCCAAACTGCCACGCCTGGGACATGCTGCAGAGCTGGGAAATAACTAACTCTCATGCAGTGTCTGTAAGACAGGCTTCCACTGTTTTTAAGTAAAGGGAAGTTACTTTTACCATGGGCAGCTGATCTGAACTCTGCCCCTTCAGCCCTCAACCGTACTTATGCCTCAGTACGCAGCTGGGAGAAGCAGAGTCCAGGATGACTGCAGATGCTGTTTACTCGTGCACAGCAGATAGTGTGCCTCTGTGCATACGTGTGTACACAAGAGAGGTTTAAAAATAGCTCATGTGACGAGGATTCATGATTCATTTCAGTCCCTAACAGCAATACTATTCTGCAGTCATGGAACATCAGCAACAAAGGTTTTCTTATTCTCTGTCACGGAGATTTTCTTAAGTAAATGACATTCAAGCCTGATGGAAATTTTTCAGGTGTTGGACAATGTGGAAAATCCAGTTGCTCTCTTTGTAGTCCTTTGGCTGGTATTCATTCCTGCTGTTATTTCCTGTTGTAGCCCGCTAATGCCTCAGATAGATCCTTATCCTCAATTTGATTTAAAGTTCATTAAACTCCAGAGAAAGGCCATCATCTAACTCTGAACACCTGATCACTGGGAATATTTACATCTCATTTTGTGTCTAAATGAAACAGTCATGAGAACAGGGCTGAGGGAAACCCCCAAGCCTGACCACTTCTCAGATGCAATAAAGACCCGAGCCTCTTTTGGGTCAGACTGGGACTCTGAGGCAGGAGAGCTGTTACGTAAACCTGCACCTTCACTTTTGCTGTTTAGCTTTTATCTCTATCACCCTTGAGCCCTGTGATGGATTTTCTCGGAAACGTAGGTGGAGGCACATGGCTCCTACCTCTAATCATCGGTGTTTAAATGCATGATGCTTCCTGAAGTGTCAGTGCTCAGTGTAACCTGAGTCATGTATCCCCAGGCAAACTGTCTGCATTCCTATTCTTCATTGCTTTTACAACATCTTTTCATTATTACATGGAAAAACTCAAGAAATACCAGTAGCTTCTTGACAATAGAGACATAAGAAACCTGCTGGAGTGAGCCCTACTGACCGTACAATACRAAGTTTATATGAAGCTTTAACATGTCCAGTTTTACACCAGCCAAACTGATGATGTCCAGGATTTTCTCTGAGGAAGTCTAGCCCACACATCTCTTAGAAAGCACATATGCTGTGCCATATCTTGAGAAATCTGCTCTGCTTATTTTCAGTTCTATTTTTTTTTAATCTCCCTGGAGCCACACTCAGTGATTCCTCTTTTGAGAGCGCTCAGACGTTGTACTTCTATGCAACCACTTGTCCATGGCTTTTGTTGACCAGTCAGAGTGGAAATAAGGAGCTCCCTGTACTTGAAGAGCCTTTAGGTTGCAAAATCATATTCTGGGTAGTTAGGAAATGCTAGCATTAAGGTTCCCAAGAGGATATGACTTTCTTGGCTGTGCCTGTGTGCAGCACAGTCCTTAGTGGCGTGACCATGTCCTATTTTCCCCTGCAGAATTCCTGTCTATATTTATCTTTCCTTATATATCTGCCACTTCAGAGCTCCACATGCCTAGCCCTCTAGACATTTCTCATTCCATTTTGAAATCAGTTTGCCATAAGCTACTTATTTCATACACCAGCACACACACAGGAATGGAAGCAACTTTATCTCAGTCTGGCCAGAGAGAACCCAAAGCCTTGCTGGAACCAAAACACATGGACGAACCAAAAATCACACAGGCTTTTACTGTATCATTGCTGCACTGCAAACTGTTCTTTATTTTGCTCTCCTTTCTCACACCTAGGGCTCTGCCAATGTTACTTCTTCGCAAGCAGGAAACCCACACCCCATTTGGGAGAGTATAGCCAGGACACCAGCATACCTTCACACCTCCCTCCCTCCCCAGGGGCATATTTGTTTTTGTTTTTTTGCTCAGGAAGCACTGACTTGTCATTTCTAACTTTAATTTCAGGTCATTTCCCCTTAATGTGATTAACCTTCCTTTGTACAATTTATTCCCATGGGTGTTTGCAGCATCTCCCTGTTTATTAAGAGTAGGATTAATTAATGAGCTATTTACCCCTTATCCCAGGTTATTATCCAAGCTATTTAATAACATCAAACCAGACATCTAGCCTAGCAATACCTGACTGGCCAGCTGAGTCTTTAACCAACCTTCTGCATTCAGCTGAAAGCAAATCAGCCAGTGCCAAGCACTTAGCAGCTCTCTCACCAGTGCTTGCATGGCAGGCACTATTTCTTCTGTGTATTATGATCCCATAATGACTAAGGCTCCAGCCCAGAAAAATGCTTAAGCTTGTTTTTTAACTGTAGAGATGCACTTAAGTACCTGTAATTGTTCTGTGACATAACCATATACTTAAGTACTTTCTGAGTGGCAGAAACACTCTGTGGGGGAGACAACGATGCAGCCTGGCTTCCCTCAGACAGCATGGAGACTTCGGCAAGGTGCTTTGGGAGAAGGGGTGGCCTGGTTGGAGGAGCACAGCTTGGTATCTCAGCTGACGTCAGGAAAGCACGGGAACGCAGTCCTGTGCAAGCCCATTTCCGCCCTCAGCACTGGAAAGGGCTGGTCTGAATTCCCTCTGTGCCATCGGGAAGCTGTGGTTGCAGGCAGGCTCACCTCCTCCTCCCCGCTTCCCAGTGCCTGCACTGCCACTGATGGCCTCAGCTGGTTTTTCACAGGGCTTTTTCCCCTCCTGACATCTTTGCAGCAGAGGTACAGATAACCTCTTCAGTACTCTGTCCCTTGGAAGCTCCAAGTCTACATTGCAGCTCTGTAGAAATAACGAAGAGCAGTAATTCCCTTTATTATCCCCTTGCCACTTAGCAATATTTGGGACCTGCCTTCTATGCATGCACTTTCACCACCGTAGGTGAGGCAGATGGGGTCTCTGCACATCCCTGGACTCCTGTGTTCGCTTGCATCAGCTCAGGATCTAGCTCATAGCCATGTTTACCAAGCAGAGGCCCGGTGCTCAGAGCTGCACCAACACACGTGCATGAAAGTGTTCTGAGCCACACCAGGGAACTCAGACGGAAAATGGAGATTTCAGACTGCAGGGGAGGGAGGTGGAGGAGGGAGCAGCATGCCCTGCCCACCTAACACAAGCTGATATACTTCTGCTCCATTCTTTAGGGGTCTGCCAAAAGCCACTCAAGTGACTGCATTAGTAACCCAAGTTTGTAAAATGAGAGGCATGACTGATCAGGTCAAGAGGAAGAAACTGTGAAGTAACAGCAATCAGAGGAGTGCTAAACTCCACAGGGCTGCAACTGTGCTTTGCAGAGGCTGCAAGCAGTTTCCTCATGAGCGGATACATGCTTACCGTTACAGCTTCATCATCACTCCACTTTGACATCTCTACCTTTCTGAGAATTGTTACCAGTGAGGCTCTCTGGCTGCTGGTTTTATTGTTGAATAAATTTGACTGCTTCTGAATTATCTGCAAAAAGCATGACGCCCCTTTTCTGGCAGTGCTAGAAGGCACTATGGCCAGGATAATAAAAACTAACCACAACGTGTTACTCAGGAGGCAGCTAGGAGGGGAAAGGTAGGTGAAGGCAAGACTAAGAGCAGGAAGGCCCTGCATTATGTTTGCAGAACAAGAGCGCATGGACTAGCAGGGACTGGCTGACACCGTGCTCTTTGCCACTCATGGCAGATGAACAGACATATTTCCCCAAAGTAAAGGAGCTGCTGATTCCTGGGCAAAAGGAGAGGGAGCACTGGGAGAACCTACCAGTTGCAAACCTCTGCCTTCAGTGATCACGGCTGCTGCCATTCAGAGTATCCTTTCCCACCTGCCTGCTTTTCCGCTTCGGCCGCTGTGAGCTGGGCACTCCTCCCTTCTCCAGGGCTGCCACGCTTGCTCGCTCTGTCCCTTTCTTTTGAACAGAAGCTGCCGAGGGGCAGGGACTGGCTCATAGCTCAGGACCAGGGCAAATCAGACCTGCCTGTTCTCTTCCGCAAGGTTTGCACACTGGGAATAGCTAATTTTACCTGAGGCTGCTGGGATGAAGCACAGTGTAAGTGTGACTTAAGAGAGAAAAAGACTGGGCTGGAATGCAAGATGTCTGAATATCAGTCCTCAACAAGCTACTGGCCTACTAGATGACGAGGGAAAAACATTGCTCCGCTGCTCTGTGTCTCAGATTCCTTGCCTACCAAGAAGTAACATTCCTCATTTTCTGCCAGAGAGCTCTGTGTCATGGTGCCAATCTTTCTTTCCTTGCAGTGTCCGGTTTTGGCCCTTGCCATGTGTACAGCATCTGGATTAGACGGTGTTGGTCTGGGGTGGCTCATGTTGTCACAGCCTCAAAGTTTCTGAAGACAAACAGGAGACTTGAAGTTCCAGGATGATCTGCTCAGCAGCTCTTGCTAGCAAACTACAGTGCAAAGGAGGGTGAAGATTCACAGCAAAGAAGTTAGACTGGGAAGATTAAGATTAGTACCAGTACACTGGAATAGTAACGAGGTATATGTATGACATATGAACACAAGCTGCTCTAAGGTTATTGTGTCCTTTCCGCCCCCAAGCTCTGTGGTGAGAAGTTCAGGTAACAGAGCTGTTTCCTTTCTCCCCCATGCTTTAATCCAGTGACCAAGGACACAATCTCACTATCAAGTTTACAGCTGAGAAATGACCTTTTACTTCCCATGTGAAAATGTTCCTTCTCTGAAGGCTTCCATGCTCCTCTTAAGGCTCTGCAGGAGGGCTACCATTAGTAATGGTGGTAATAATGCTTAATTCTCTTCTGGCTTCTTTCATCTGTAGCACTTTGATGGAGAAGGAAGGACTCATCTTTTCTGTAAAGTGGGAAGACCTGAACTGTTGTACTTGTGCTGACACAGCCTCCCACTGGCAGGGAGAAACTCAGTGACCTATCTACTATGGTGTCTCCCGCAGGGTCTGTCTGCACAACCAGGGTGCTTGCACTGGTTCCTTATGAGCAAGGTCTAGCGGTATGGACCAACCTGCACCAAAGAGCACGTGAAGAGCATCAGCTTTTATACTGCTTTGAGCTCAGCTGGGAAAGTGGGCAAGCACGCATGACCTGCATATTGGCAGGGAACAGGCATGTGTCATTTTGGAAAGCCAGGGTAATGGAAATCCAGCCTGGTCCTGGGAGAGGAGCTTGTGGTAAATGGATAGATAAGTGAAGAAATGCTCTGCTTCATGTGCATGAGTGGATAAATGGAGAGAAATAAATCAATAACGCTACTGCATATTCCATTTAGCCTGCTGGCGGGTACTGCAATGCCTTTCTCTCATTACTGGAAATGCATGCTCAGGGCAGTGCAGTAAAAACAGCAGGGATCCTTCCCACAGTGAGGATCCAGTCCACTCAAAGACCAGTCTGAGATGCACACTGTTCCTTCATGAATTAAAAAAGAGCTCACTGCTCAGACTGGCCTTGAGGAAAAAAGGTAACTCTTTACAATAATACCTGCTGGCATACACTAATCCTGTCCAGTAACTGTGAGATTGGAGATGACATTGGTACCTTTCCCACTGTGTTCCCAAGAGCAGAAAGACACAGGTGTCAGCAAAGAGTCCCTTCAACACATTGTTTGATTTTTATGGTGGGTCAAGAAAAAAAGCCCAATTTAACCACACTTTGTTTAAAGAAGGCAGTATCCTGTATTTCTACAGCATGCACAAGATCAGAGTCCATGTGCTATGGCAGCCCAGCTGTTCCCTCTCAGGATTTCTAGCAGTATTGGGAGGATTATTGTTAGATGCACATTTGCATCTTTTCTATCAGGTGCACATCAAATTTCAGGACTTTGCTGATAGCACTGGCTTTAATTTCATGCCTCCTTTTGGCTGGTGGCTTAGGGGAAGGCTTTGAAACATATACTGTCTCTCACACTCATAAATGTCCACTTGCAGTGAGAAATGCCATTGCAAGTGGAGATTTCTCAGTGCTCCTACTGAAGCCAATGACATTGTCCCCCATCTTGACAGCTGCAGGATTACAGTAGTGGTGCTGATGGCTTAATAAAAATAATCCCAGCCTTGGCAGTGCTCCCACTGATTTCCATGCAACTGCTTGTACTGGATAGTCCTGTACAGAGCACAGACGAGAAGTGGTCAAGAGCAATACTACCCTTTTGCCTACTATCAAAATATTGAAAGGGTTACTAACATTACCTGACCACCCCCCACCCACTCCCCAAATCCTTTGACTACTATGTCACACATTTTCCTTGTTTGGAGGGGTGGGGTTTGGGTTACGAAGTTTTCCTTCTGTTATAGTACATCTTTTAGCCAAATCCCTCTGAACATAGGAATCTCTACAGCTTTAAAAATTCCACTGTTAGTGCAGAATAAAACAAGCCACATCTCCATCTGGCGTAAGCACTGAGTGAAGCCGGCTTTAACGCATCTGTTTACACCAGTGATAAATTTGGTCCTTAAAGGTTTTAATATATACCTCACCAGCAGAGGGAATTTGAAAAATTATATGCTAACTCCATTTTTACCAAACCTGGAGTAATCCAGCACATCCTTTTAAGGTGATATTGTTTATTATTTTATCTTTTCCCTTGACTGGAGCTCCACTTTCCTAATACCCAGACTTACCCAGCAGGTCACAAAGGGTAGGCAGAGATGAGAATTTGTTTCTAGGCATTAGGAAAAAGAGTGCACTGTTGCATCTGTGCGTACTAAACGGTGCAACTTTATTTACAGTGTAAAGTGCATCACACAGAAGTTGTTTAAAACACACAACAAGCAGTGACATAAATGACAATACAGTATTGGGAGGGGAGGGGAAATGTTCCTGTAAATATCAAAACATCATCAACAGCATTAATATAACAGCCTCTAATTTCACCTACTCTGTCCTACCACCACATCTGGTTATACAACATGTTGACTGGGTTGATCCTGGGACTCCATGTATTGTATGAGTTTACTAGTGTGAAGCTGGAGTGCTAAAAGCCAGCCCTGAGCCCCAAAACACCTCTCTCCAAAAATGTCCTGCCATCTCTAAGCACTTTCCTAACCATTGCTGTTCTGCTCTGGGGGACACCAGGGCAGAGTCAGGGCAACACAAAGCACACACCAGAGAAGTACACTAGAAAAGGGACCATTTACTTTTTAGAACATGAGAATGACATATAAATAAAGATCTACTTCTGCCACCATTGCACTCTTTCGCTTGAGGGCTCCCATGTTGCTCACTGCAGTTTCCATTCATATGCTGTCTATGGCAGCAAGGAGTTCAAGGAACAAAGTGCCTACAGATGGTGGTGATTGTGGGGTTGAAACATGGATACTATTTACTGAACACTTTAATCAGAGCTGTAAACATCAATGGCTGTGGAGCTGGGAGTCAGAAGATGGTTGCTATGAGCTAGCTGAGTCTAGGAAAAAGCAGTTCGTGAGAGCTGTAATGACAACTCTTTTCAACTTGTTGCAGCTCTCAAAAGGAAGGAGTCTGCATTCAAATTAATTTGGTCTCTTAACAACTTCTACTCTCGATCTATATATATATTTTTTAATTGGCTGTTGACTGAAAGCTCTCACTGGCTCACAACTTCACTTGTTTCTTTCTTCCCCATTTTTGGTCTTGCATTAACAGCCATCAGTTATGTGTCAATATTTACTGGTGTCCTATTCTCAAAACTACTAGCCCCTCTTTCTGTTATACCACAGTTCTCTGTCCAAGTTCATGCACTCATACAAGGAAGGTAAATTTATAAAGGCAGGGGCATGGTGTGCTCACTCAGAATCTGAAGGGTTATTAAGCAGTAAGGTTGCAGAAGATATATTTTTTTCCTTCTTCTTTCCTAGGGCTGAGTACATGCTTTTCTATCACTACTGGGAAGAATGGAGCTTCTGATGGATGACTCTCAGGTTCTCTGTCTAACAACTCTCACAGGTCAGACTTTGCTAACTGATGCTAATTACCAAACATTTGTCCTCAACAACTGCATGTGATTTCCACCTTCTAATTTTTGCTTAACTGTAGGTAAATCTTAGCACCTCAGTTCATTAGTGCATGACTTGATGATGGCACTCAAATACATGTTATTCTCAGAGGCAATTTGGATCAACACTGTGAGAAAGAGAAATCTGACTGCTGTGTGTGCTCTCAGCACTCCTTGCTCAGCAGGGCATTTGTGCCTGTCTCTGCACTCAAGAGAGGCCTTTTCTACTTCTCTGAGGGCTCTGCACAATATAAATATCACTGCTGTAAAAAAATAGCAAAGTTTCACCTGTAAATGTAACTGGTGCCTTCTCCCCCTATTTCAGGGCCAGTCAATCTTTGGGACCCCAAACCCATGTATTAAAACATTCAAATGTCAGACAGCTGCTAGACATGTATCCCATATCGTACACAGGGAAGGGATGCTGGTTATGGGCAGGTGGTAGTTAGTCCCATGCTAACTGGGAAGCATCAGTTTCAGTGGTCTGTTTTCCACTGCTGGCTCCTGGACTACCCAGCAACAGAGCTACACACAAACTACTCGTAAGTCAAAAAGCCTCAAGGGCCGGTGTTGGTTACACTTGGTCTGTCCTTCTCTGAATGACACAGTGTTCTCTCATCTCTTTCATATTTTGGGGTATTTTACCAACAAACCTCAGGTAAAATTCTTGCCAATGCCTTTCATTAAGCCGCTTTCCAATGAATTAGTGTCACATAGTAAACATTACTGATTCTTGTTCTTTTCATATCTGTGTGAAACTATGCTTACACAATGGACTTTATCAGATGTACTTCTTATTTTAGATCAACATGAGTTCAGAAGGAGGCCCAATGCAAGGTTTAGTGGCTCAGTTAGCCTTGAGTAACTATTCATTACCATCAAACTGCTGGACTGCAGTGTGCTTTAGCAGATGGTAAGCAGAACTGCCACTTTCTGTTTGATCATGATTGGCAATATAGTGTGTTTCAATCAACTGACTGTATGCAAGAAATGGGAAGGACTTCACTGTACACAGCTACTTCCTCAGTGGGCAGTAGGAATTTTTACATTTGTATGGTGTATGTGTGTATGGTGTGTGTGTAGCAGCATATATTTGATATACTTCTGTAAATGAAAAATACAGAGGATTTCTTTAAAAAGGGAAAGGTACAGGAAAAATATATCACAAAATAAAATACAAAACAATGGAGCTTGGGGGGAAGGGAAGAAATGGATTTGATTTACAATGCATTAAATTCCAAGCCCTGGTGCCTAGGCTGAAGAAAGATTTCTGAATGTGAAACCGTTGCTCTGATGTTAAAAGGGATAGAATCCAGCCTTCCGTTTCCTGTGTCAACAAACAAACAAAATAAAATTAGTGCTGCACTGAACAGGCAGAGCAAGATCAAGAGTAAGGCACATGGGGAAGTTGTCTGAAAGCAGACCAAGGCACACAACAGCATATTGAGAGTGGGAAAGAGAGAGATACATCTGGCATTTAATGTAAATCATGACTCATCAGAGTGGTTTGGAGTTAGTTTCGTCCTGGATGCTGATAGAGGCTTTGGCCCCTTGAATTTCCCATAATAAATCACTCCCAGTAACTCCTGCTGTGCCCGTATTGTTTTGGGGCCCTAAGCATAGTATTGGATCCCATAAAGAGCCACAGGGGAGTGAGGCCAAAGTTTAACAACATACAGAACAAATCTCACTGCTTTTTTCCATCCTCCTTTTCCCTGATTTGACCAGAAAGAGGAATAAAAAGTGTTCCCTGGCATTGGATTTGTATATGTCTTGGAGAAAAACATTAATGTTCAGCCGTTATTTATTTAGCTCTCCAGGAGAGTGGCCAATGTGCTCAGTAGGAGTCTGTGTGGGTTGAGGTATTAATATTTTTGGTACCTGTGGGTTTCATTACCACTTCATGGAGGTGATCAGGGGAACTCATTCTGCATGTTTTCTTATGGTACTTGATTCCTGACCACAACAGCATCATTACAGTTCCACCTGTCTTCCTTCTTCGGGGCTGTAAATTACTCCTAATGGCAGCATGAAACAAAACAGCTCTCCAGAGAAACTGGGGCCTATTCTGGCTCCCTGGAAGCCAAACACCCAAACTTCACAAGTCATCTTTAAGAAAACAAAGCTAAAAGGAAGAGAACAACTTTTAAATGCTACTGCATATTGTGATGGGACTTGCTTTTTCTCCTTCACCATCTCCTCCATTGGCCTTGTTAGAAATGAATCAGCCAGCCAAAACACAAGCACTGGTAAAACCCAGTAAGACTTGGCACACATGAAGAAGAGGCAAGCCCAGTTCTTGGGGCTTTTGATACAGGGACTACACCACCAAGTGATTGAACTGGACTTGACTTGGAGGCACTGTACTGTACTCCTGAAATACTTACACCACTCAACAGTAGGTACAAGTAGAACTGTTGTTATTTATAACACCTGTTGTATGGCCCTTCTCTTGAAAACTGGACCCACCTGAGGTACATACAGTCCGAAATGAAGACTGCTTGTACTCAGTAGGCCACCCGGATTTTCAGAACATCCCATATATATATATATATATATATATCACAACAAGTACTTTCATTTTCATCATTAAAAATAAGGCTAAACCTTGCAGGTTTGCCTGCTTGCTCACATGTGAGTGCAGTATTTTGAGAAATTTTTATCCGTTTGGCAATCATTTTGCAGAGCACTCTCTAAGGTCTTCCAGATTGCCCATAAATCATGACCAGTTCAGTGATCACTGATAAAGAGGATCTAGAGATGCTCTTCTGCAAAATTAATTGCACCTTTTTCAGAATTACAGTTCAGCAGGGTGTGACTCAACTTAGCCATAGGAGAGTACCCAACAACACTTACCTAGAGCAGTCATGTCCAGTCCATGATGAGGGACAATAGCATCGATTTGGCCGTATGCACTTCCCACCATTTAAGCAAGGTGACTGGCAAACAGCTGCATGCAAATACACACACACAGAGTTGTATTAATGACCATACCCACTCCAAGCTGATTAAGGAACAGGACTCTGAAAATCCAGCCTGTGGTATTCTGTTAAAAGTGAGGCACTCTCAAAACTACAACATAAACACAAACTGTGAGTCTGTTGTAAAAGGTGGTTTGCTCTGGAAAAGGCAGCCTTAGACACACATCTCTGCTGAAAGTGATTCAACATCCTCTATTACTTCTGCTGTACTATCTTATGTTGCCTTACAAATGTTGTTTTTTTTGCTCCAGGCTGAGGCAGAAGGAGAAATGCAAACAGAAGCAGGAGGAGAGGAGTCAGAAGATCAGCAGGAGAATAGGCCTTATTTCTAGAGAAAAAATACCAATGTTTATTTGAAAGAAACGTGACACCTAAAAAATAGCCAGAACTGAGTTCAGAGAAGCAGAAACCAGATGTGGTAAGAAGTCTAGAAAGAGGCAGAACAGAGAAAGTTAAAGGCCAAAAAGCCTTCACAGCATTTACAAAACCAAAAAGCATTTACAGATCAACAGCAGACAAGGTGTAAGGCTTCACACAATGGCACCTGCATGGGGATAAGGAAAGGAAGCAGAGAATGACAACAAGTCCCTGAAAGACACTACATAGCCTTGAGAAGTATGATTAGTGTATAGGGCATTTGAGTTAGAGAATAAACACTAGCCTGCCTGATAGGAAAGTACAGGGGAAGTTGTGAAACAGTTGCACCTGCTTGTGTGCAACAGCCAACCCCACCAAAGATATCAGGCAACTAAACAGAAAAAAACAAAGCTTCAAGTCTTCCCTGTCAACTCTGAGACTAGGAGGTAAACCACCATGCAATTTACAGAACAGATTCCGAGACTCAATGAGCTCCATCGATGCAGATATTTATAGAACAGGACAGCTGAAAAACATGAAGTCTCTTAAGAAGATAATGCCATATCTACAGGACAGACCTAAAGATAACAGTGAGGACAAACTCTGCATAACATCTTTACAAGGGATACTCATCACTGGAAACTCTGATTAAAATGGAATTACAGGAAATGGAAGGAGCAAACACAAGAATGTGTAAAGGAGATGGAAATGCACTACTCTCATGCCTTTATATCAAAATATAAGCTGACAACGGCAGGATGTTATAGACAATTAATTACAAGTAATTATACAATTGTACAATTAATTGAGTCATATTCTTCATATTGAAAATGACTTCTGAATCTGGAATTAAACATGTGAATGAAACATTTTTGGCTCTTCCTTCATGCACATAATTACTGCAGTGAGACCAGCAGCAATTCAAGTATTTCTCATCTCATTTTGTTCTGTCATGGCAAAATGTTAAGACCAGTGGTAAAGCAAGAAATGGTTTAATAACTTCATACATATTGCTTATGAACTTTTATGAATGGACTTTGCTACAAATGCAGTTGCCCACTAGAATTTTTTCTTGAGTTGCTGAAGAACAAGTCAGCCTGGACAGATTTGAACTGCTGGCCCAAAAGTGAAAAAGCCATTTATCCTTCTCAGCCGTGTATGCTGTTATAGCTGCAAAGTTTATGAACTATTAGAGGAAATGCTGTGTGCTGCGCTAGGCAAGTGTCTCTTCAAAGAACAGGAATTCTGAGTTAAAATCTTCACTTTGGGATTACAGTTTGCAGAAGGATGGTTGGATTTGTAGTGTATCACAGAGCTTATCCCCCAGACTCACTATTTTACTAGATTATCAGGTAAGCAAGTAATGCCAACATTCATTAACAACAGCACAAACTCCTCCTGTTATTCACCCTGTCAGCCACTCTAAAGACCTTCAGGAAGGCAGAATGAGACCTTCATGTTATGGCCTCATTAGCAATCAGTTAAGGTGTGCCAGAACAATAAAAATACAATGAACAGCCTATATAACAATATTTATTTTTAAGAATAATTTTAAGATTTATTCATGATTAAAAAGCATTTCAATGATCATTCAATTTCTATGGGTTTTATTGGCTACTTCCACAGGGATAAGCCTTCCAAAAACTGACTTGTGCTCAGTCTTGATATGGAAGTAAGCATATCATATATGGGTTCAAATATTATCCCTAATTTCAAATTAGCTTCACCTAACACAAGCTGGCTTGCCAGGGCACATGTCTGAAGCCCTGGATCACTCCCCACCCACTACCTTGGTGTGTTACAAGCCTTTGAACCTCAGTTAGGTGGAAGTAAGAGGTTTATTAAAATGCAGTTTGCATTAAGTTTGTTCAGAGAGGTCAGATCAAGCCATTCAATTCAACCATCTTTAAACACATCCTTGCTTTGCTCTGCCCTCTTATCTGGCTCAGGACTCAGGACTGAGTTGGGCAATCCTTTGCAGAAATTCCCCACACCAGACAACTATGTGGTGAATAACCTCTGAAGTACCTGCAGCTCCCTTATCAGTTTAATGGTGAACTGCATATGCTGAAGCTGGAAATGAGAGAAATTCTAATCCTTCTTGGGAGTCCTGTTTTATTTTTCTGCTTGGAAATCTCTCCTCAGCACTGCATTTTATGGAAAGCTTTCTAGTTAATGCTGATTGTCCTTTCTGGGAGCAAGCTGTTCTGAGGATCGTTAAAACTCATCAAGAACAAGAAGAATATTCTGAAAATAGTGTGCAGCTGGGGACAGCAAATCCTCTAGGAATGTTATTGCAGGGCTAGGGTTTCCCGTGAGAGGCTCAGTATTTACTACAGAGCCCTTAGTGAACTGTGCTAGGTATTGATGATAGTCACAGAAGGTGAGGAAAGAGGCAGGTGAAAGGAGTTTTACCAATATGGCAGCGTGATCCAGTCCATCCAGGGGGGCAGTCACACTGATAAGGGGCCACACAGCGACCTCCGTTGAGACACGGCAGGATGCATATTGCTAAGGAGAGGAGAAGAAAAGCAATGAAAAGAATTACTACCTGTGAAAGCAAAGAATAAAATGTTCAAGTGAGAATGGCACTTTTGTTTAACGAGAAACTCCAGCCCCTGCCCCTGCAAGTGTTTGTATGCAGTATCAGCAAAGCTGAGTAGGAACTTTCCACAAGGCATAAGCTGTGACTAGCATTGGCCAGAAAGGAGGAAGCACAAGGACAAACAAATGGGCAGACTGGAGCAATTGCATGAGTCCTTTAGAGGATCGAAGGCTCTGTGCTCACTCAGGGAGGAGCAAAGGCTGCTTGCTTGTTTCTCACATGTAGTATCTATAAGCAATGTTTGCTTCTGTGAAAGAAACATGCTTTCACCATGAGCTTAACAGAATTCCCTCAATGTAACATTCAAAACAAGGAAATTATGCAATACCCTTAGAAAATCACTTGTTCTGTGCCAGTGAAAACATGCTGAGACAGGTGACACTACAAGCCTTCCAGTGAAAGTCAGCTGCAGCAATGCAAGGCATTTGGGATGCAAACAGGTTGACTGTGGCTGGAAGCTTTGGAAAACAAACAAAGCAGAGAAATGCTGCATGATACCACGCAGCTGATGGTCTCTAGACTCGGCACCAATTGACCTATGCTGCTACTGCTAGCATGTCTGCAAAAAAGGTCCAATTTGCAAACCGTTGTTCATGGCTTCCTGCGTAACTCCTCAAAATTATTCCTTCCAATACACTAACTGAATGGTGTGATTATGTGAGCATGCGCTAGTAGAAAGATGAGGTGAGCTGGGTCTCAAATTTGGACCCTTGAGTGGCAATTCCACTGGAGTTTCATTCTGGGAGGGTGGATGGGAACTGCAGAGGGTTGGTGCAGAAGTTCTTCCTCTTCCACTGCACTGCCAAGATCAAGTTGAGCGATTGCAGCCAGCTTGGATAAGAGAGGATTGTTACCTTCTAGGAGTTCACAGGACGAATCCATATCACCAAGAATTACTGCTGCCTATATCATTAAGTTTGTGGGGCTCTGCACATTTTTAAGGGTGGCCAGGCCTTTCTCAGGAAGTCAAGACTGTCTTGTTATCTGTGAAATGTACCATGAACTATCAGGTAACCGAATCCTGTCAGAGCTCTGTGGCTTCACCTGTGGCAAGACCTTGAGAGATCAGTGCTCAGTGCTGGTACTCAAAAATCTGTTTGGCTTCCAGAGCAGACACTCAACACCAAGGAAAGCTGGACCTATCTTTTCTGTTCACTGGTGCATCTTGCTTGACAAACAACAGTACAAAAGGAGGTGGGGCTCACTAGCTGTGTGAAGCCCTTTCCCCTCTCCTTACTACCTATGCCAAATGAAAGAAAATACGGACAGATAGTGCCTGTATCATCTGTATGAAGTTTAATCAAGCTAGTCAGCTGTCTGTTCCTTTTTTTCATACAGGAAGACAAGGTCTGAACTGGGATGGCAGATCAAAATGACTGGGGGCATACAATTTGTCCTCTGGTCCTGAAGAATGCATTAAGTATCGTTACTAATGGTAAGGCAAGGAAATCAACTGTGGCATACCAAGCACAATTCTGCCAGACACAGGGCTCACTCCCCTCCTGCTGAACCTGTGAAACATAAAGGATGGAGCTTGCATGTTTGGCTGTGGTGGAATGGACAAACACAGGAAAACCGAAACAGCGGCTGTGCGAAGGCACCACACAGTTGGAGTTCGTACAACAGAAGAAGGCCAAAATATCAGCTCGCTAAACCTCTTCTTGTTCTGCAACTATAGCTAGGTCTGTGCCACTTTGAATGGGCACTGCTCTAGAGCAGGCTTGAAAGAGCCTGCAGAGGTGGATTTAGTGGATAATTTTAAGATGTGATACATCTGCCTAGCAAAATGTTTGAACCACATTTCTCTCCATTCACTACAGGAAGAGGTGGCACTTCTTTCTGTATATCTCCATCTACACTCAGAATGAGGATCAGTGACATCATCTCAGCTACAGATGTCCTTGGGCACTCTAAAACTTTGGGTCAGGGCCGTGCCGAGTACTAAATGCAAGAAGAGCACTTTCCTTTCTAGTTGTGTAGACCCATACCTAAATACCCGTACAATCACAAGGTCTCTTGTGCAGGAGCACTGCCAGCCTGAAAGGCATAATTCTTACCAGCCCCTTCTGATAAGATCACCACTGGGTAAATGGGAAATATGGTACAAACTGGCCTCTGATGGTACCCGAGGAATCTCTGCACACCTGAAGGTCAAATCTGGCTCTTCTCAAGCAGAACAGATCCAGTTCTCTAACTGCGCAGATAGAGAAAACTAAAGCCAGCCCATCATTTATGGGGTACAGCTACACAGGTCAGGAGGGACAGGATGGAAAAGATGCCACAGCTGTATTATTTGAGCTTGAATTGATCAGGTTTATAATTATAGACTGATAAAAAGGAAGCCAAGAAAAAAACCACAGCCATGAGCAGCACCCTCACATCTCTTCCTGCTCTAATCCCAATTCTTTCCCCACCTTTTATGCCTTTAATTTTCCCACCAGGTTGACTATAGTAAATTCACCTGTCTTATTTAAAACATCCTTAAAATTACACTTAGAGAAGATATACATACGCTCTTCACAGAGACGGCCCATCCAGCCATCTGGACATGAGCACGCGTTTGGTCGCTCACATACTCCACCATTCTGACACGGGAACCGACAGACAGCTGGAAAACAGTAGAGTTGTCATGTCAGACTCCAGAAGGTTAATTAGCAGCTGTTCAGCATCTTGCACAGATTTTTGGATTTGTAAGGTTTAATGTAGGATAAATAAAGGTAGTGAAGCTCAGAAACTAAGCTTGGCTTTGATTTCAAGGGCTACATCATTTTCTGGCTGTGTGCATGCGGCTAGGTACTGTGAGTGGGAGAAGGTGGGAGGGAGCATATGTAATACTATCCTCTTTATTTACAGTGAACAATTAGATAACCAGGAATTGTCTCTGTACTACTGGAAGAATGAAACATTAGAAGTTTTTAGCATAGTCTGGTAAATTATCTGGACAATGTTTCAAGGTTGATGCTGTGCTTTACCTGTTTTTTTCCACTCTGTTTTGTAAAACAAAATAAAAACCATTTCCTATTTTTTTTCTTCTAAACTAAATCTAAAATAAATTAAGCTTTCTTCTAACCTTGGTATGAAACACAAAGAAAATACTGTCTGGTATAATACAGGGTTTGTCATTAAAGTAGGATAAAACACAGCAGTAGCACATAAAATTTTTATTGCATTATCATCCAGAGTAAAAAGCAGTGCTCTGCAAGGGTGCCGTGGCGGCACAGTGAAGTATTTTCTTATGGAACCCAAAGTGTGATTACAAACCTCGCTTACTATTCATGCTGACTGCTGTTCCTTGACAAACACAACTCTTAACAAGTACCTGATCATAAAGGTGAGGAACTTAAAGTGGCCTCTATCATGCTAGCTTAATAAGTTGCCTTGACTTGAGACAGATTTTGGACTTTATCATCATGCATCTGCATTGCGCTGTATCTCGGCTAATACATCCAGGGAAACCAGGCCTACTTTACAAAATGGGTGTCAAGCTAACTACAAACATGTTAGACTTAAAGATCACTGGAGCAAGCATGAACTGTCTCATATTGGTGTGCATAGTACATACACAAGATCAAAGCCTGTGGCTTCTAGGTGATACTACAGAACAAATAAATAATCAGACTAAATTCTAATTAGTGGTAGTTATGAATACAGTGTAACCTCAGGAAAACCAGTCTGAACTGTTAATTGCATCCTATCTTTAATTACTTATTAGAGGAGCAAAATATGAGTTTAGGCTTTGAAAGTGTTTCAGATCTTGTTCAATTTTAGTATTAAATACAAACAGTGGTTTAGCACACTGAAACACTGTTCAGACCTGAGATCCCTGTTGGAAGGAATGCAAATCTTCCACCAATGGAGCCAAACTTGAGTGACATTTGCAGCTAAGCTGTGCCAAGCTGCAAGCTACAGCTTGGAGTCGCTTGAAATAAGGCCAAAGCTTTTGCCGTTTTATTTTTCAAACTCAGAGCCCTTACATCAAATGTCAACTGATACTGAATTTAGGAAGAGATCTTAGGCCCTGAGAGGTTCACAGAAGTTGTAATATTTTAACAGATACTTTGCACAGTTTTGTTATAGAGATGTCTATGATAACATAGGCAGTTTGTGTCTGTGTGTCCACTAAAGCAGAACAATGTGCAGACTAGATTTTCTCCGTGCTATGAAACATTAAGAAAGTTCGATACAAAAACATTTAAAGCTCTGTGTAATCCACACCACTCAAATGATATTCTGTGAATGAAAAACAGGATGGCGGGGATAAGGCTGACATGTAAATGGGATCCCAGGTTGAATCCACAGTCCAAGAAATATAGTCTCTGAAACCTATTCTGTCTGGTTCTGTCAGTGGAGAAGCAGATGTTTCAGGAGTTTTAGAAGTCACTCGGGATGCAACTCCAGCCATACTCAGCAGTTCAGGATCTCAGGCAGAGATCCTTTCCTGGGTTTGTGCCCAGGCCCTAGTTGTGAAACTCTGAATGAGTAAGACAGTATAATCTCTAGGTGTGCACTTGTTATACCCTGATTTAGGAAGAGAAACTCTGTGTCTGTAGCTGTGGGGATTATTATTCATTCAGCAGACAAGACTCGAGAAAGTCTTAGGGTGGGGAGTTAAGTTGGGATCTCATTCTTCTCTCGGGCTAGCGTGAAAACAAGCAGGGCAGATGCAGGCCTGATCTACTGGGGACAGACAGGGAACCATTAATTGCAACTGCAGTTACTGTAGCAGAGCTCATATCCCAGCTATCAATGTTAAATCTTTTGAGATCTCCTTGTAAATCCATGCCTGATAATTATCTCCACAGGACACAGAAGTTACACTAACATGGGTAAGGAGGTAAAAAAAGGCTCTTGACATCTGTTCTCAGCTCTGCCACAAAGCTTTCATGTGGTACCAAGTGAACAATTTTCCCCACGTCTCAGAGCTGGCCCCTCAAAATACTCGTTTGCTGACCAAGTATGAACTTCTTGCCTTGCACCTCCATACCAGAAGATCATTCCTAGTCAGCGAGATGCAGGCAGAGGGCAAACACATGGCACAGCTTTTAGAGAGGAAAGATTGGAGTTAGACAAGCTGGGTGAATCTGTGCAGACTGCCAAGTCCCACAGGTGTTTATTATCAGCAAAACCACGGTAACCCTTCTCACCCCTGAAACTCAGATCAGGACCTGGCCTGCAATCTTTAACTATCAGTGATTCAGGCAAGTGCAGCTGTGGTTAGAGCTCTCCCAAAGAAACGAACAAAGTCTGCTTTTTAATTATAATATTTACGTTAACTAACCCGTTTGACTGGGCCAGAACATTTCATGCAGGCTTAGGACACATTAATAATCAACTCACAGTGCCAAAAACAAGAAATGCTGCATGAGTCATTACAAAAACCGCTTTCATGTCGCTTCTGATGTAGACCACAAAGGCTTAGGTCTTGTAGGCCTTTTGTTAGGCAAATCTCTCCTATGGATTTTAAAGAAGTTCTGAAAGATTATTTTGATGTGTGTCATGAAAACACATGTCTGTCCTCTCAGAAACATCTTTGGTCTCTTTTAGCTTCCCCTTTTAGGTGGAAAGAGGGGGGTAGTTGTTATTTCCCTGCCTTAATACAGCAAAAGGCAGGTTATTCCACTTTGCTTTCTTGTCCTATGCCCTGTTCATCTGTCTACCTCATCACTTCCTCTGTTTCAGGAAATTGTTATCCCTAGTACTTAATCCTCTGCACAGTCCCAGTGGACTCAGTGGTGTTGGAAATGGGATACATGTTTGACAGCTCTTTGCAGATCAGCCCTCCCAGGATGTTAGCAACCTGTGGCAGTAACCTGTTTTAGCAGAAAACTACAGCCATTGGCATAAGGTAGGGTTCTGTATAAATAACAAATACAAAATTAGAATAAAAAGTAGTAATTGGTGATATTAAAGAGACAGCTGAAGAATCCAAAGCATTAAGACCTGAAGAGATAATATCCAAATAATTTTCCTAATGAATATCTAGCTTATGTTAGAGTATGTATTGTGCAGAAATCTGTTGAATTCTGTAGCCATCACAGTTTAGAAAGCAACAATGAGATACTAGGCAAACTTTTCAGAAAAGGCTTGGTGGCTTGGGAGTGTATGTCTTTAGTGGGACTTTTGGATCCCTCTTGGCATCTGAAATAACTCAGATGCTTTTATTATGAATCTTCCCTATTTGGCTGCTGGACCAGCTGATTCTCCATTGCAATGCCAAGCCAGGGTCACATCACCAGGAAAAAAAAATGGTTTTCAGTTGCAGCTTCTCTATTCCTGAAATGTTCAGGAGTTGCAAGCCCATTTCTTTGGCTCTGGATCTTCTCAAAATAATCTACTAATCTGTGATTTCTAGGCCAGGCAATATAAATACCGTGCCTGGAATTAACAGAGAGCTTGCTTCAAACACAGTTTTTGCCCACTAGGACAATTTAACTTGTCTAGGTTAAGACACTGACAATGTTTTGGCGGCAGAATTCATGTAAAAGAATTTGCACAGGAATCCTAATTAGTTGGGCTAAGCACTGGTAAGTTTCTACCTCTGTCTCCAAGGGGCTTTCGATCTAAACTGAAAAAGGGCAAGAAGGCAGGAAGTATTATTGCTTTTATTTTGGACATGGGGAGCTGAAACACTTGTGGAAAGAGAGGTGGACCTGACAACTTTAATCATGACTGTGATGTTCCCAGATCAGTGTTTTGGCACCTTTCGTCTTCTAGGGGAGTTCGCAAGCTTTGAGAATGGGACTGCTTATGACTGGCCAGTGATATTCACTAAGGTTTTTGCTTTCAGTACTCTCATTTCCAAATAACATAGCTAAGGCACAGTTTGCAGCATGGTAGGAGTTATACTGCCCAAGACAGACTTCAGGATGCCAGCGAGCAGCTAAGTTACCTGCTGTATGACAGCTGAGAGCTGCAGGGCCAGTCAGGCTCCTGATGTGGAAATCGCAGAAGGCAAGGTCTCTTCCATCAAAGCCCCATGCTTTGAAACTCCTCTGCTATGCATCATTTTTTGGTTTTAAGTTAGTGCTTGAAGTTGCTTTTATTTGTATCTGTTTTTAACTGTTTAGTTTATTACTACTATGTTTTGTGTGGCCCTCTCCCACTTTCTATATCAAACTGATTATCTGAGTGTTGAGTGTGGAGGAATTAATTTTGTAATTTAAACAAGCACATGTTTTTAAAGCCCAGCAAACCAAACAGTGGCAGTTTCCTTCTGGTATGACACTGGTGTAAAAGGGCAGACTTTGCCTTCTCCATTTTGTTGAAATCATGAATTTTGCTTAGCTCTTAGTCTGCATTATTTCAGTGAGTTGTATCAACCCATCCTTAAGTATTTTATTGCAAAAGAGTTTTTGGGGCTATCAGGCTCTAAACACAGTGAGAGGCTAAGTACCCATCTGATCTCCCACTTTTGTTTTCCGCAGTGCTTGATCTTTAGCTGGGAAAAGATAGATACATTCTAACTTCTAAAGAACAGTTACTGACTGGCAGTCCCTGTTTGAAACAGCTCAACCTACCAGCATGATGATTTGTTCCCTCACTTTCTCAAAAGAGATTTGGGAGAGAGGATCTTTGGGTGTGGGATACACCAGTGTTGCAGAAGAAACTATAGGATTAGCCAGGAGTGGAGATAAGATCTGTGGAAGCCTTCTTGCACTTGGAAATAAAGCAATATCCTGCACTTAAAATGCCCTGGGTGAAATCATGGCTGCACTGAAACCAGTGAGAATTTGGCTTTCGTTTTACTGCAGCTAGGATGATATCTTTGTGCTTATGGCAAGATCAGAAATGCGCTTGTTAACAGAAAATACTCATACCTTTGCAGGTGGGTGGTGTTGTCCATGTTCCATTTTCTAAGCAAATGCTCCGCAGGGGCCCTTCCAGCATGTACCCACTGTAGCATGAGTAGGTAACCATGTCTCCATACTGATAGAAGCTACCACGGATCAGAGCATTCTCTGTGTGAGCTGGGGGCCCGCAAGATATCTCTAAAGAAAACAAATCGCCCAGAGGCTTGGTCAGCTGCAATGTCTGCATGATACGATTTTAAATCCTGGACACAGTGCTTTGCACAAAGGACTGAAGAGGGGCCGAGACACCTCAGTTACGGGAGAGCAGTAAGGAGGGCTTCTTCATGGTGCAGACGCAAAGCACTCACAGGGTGAACCTGTACTTACACCCATATGAGTACCTGTGAGCAGGAGGATGGTTAGGAGCAGCAATTTTAGGTAATGCAACAATGACTGCATCTATCATACACATAGCAGACACTTTCAGATGGTCAGCTATACATGAGGCCAAGGCTGTAGGGTCAGGTGATGTCCTAGCCAATACTGTTGGAAGAAGCCAAACAGTTTTCTGACATGCTTGAAAAAGGGTGTCATACCTCGTATCAGTGTCAGTTGATACAATAAAAGATATTACCTCTCCCTACAACCTGTGACTCACCTATAGTCTCACAGCAGTCATTTGTAGGATATTTGGGGTATCCAACAACCCATCCCAGCAGCAGTACTTACAAAAGGTAAATTGAAAAGAAAATGATGGTAGGGCAGGAGTGCTTTCAGTGCACCAGCCCACACAGACACATTCTGCCTCCTTCTCAAGAAATAACACCTCTTTCATAGGGCTTCTTAGTTCACCTTTATGTGCCAGGGTCTCCAGCAGAGACCCAGTTTACACCTTCAGAAGCTTTCCTGTCAGTGGAGTGACACACCTTTCCAAATGACAGCTGCAGACAGAAGCTCTCTTCATCCAGAATAACTGCATTTAGAGGGTTCTGCCCACACATCTGTGCTGTCGTGCTCCGGTTGTGATACAGCTGTTGTCACCAACCCTCTAGAAAGGACCAAGCAGGACTGCAACTCCTGTACTTACTTTCACACTTAGCTGTTGTTGGAGTCCACGTTTCATCAGCATTGCAGGTGATCACAGACTGCCCTTTCAGCTGGTAGCCTTCCCTGCACCTGATGGATACATTCTGCCCAACATAAAAATCCATTTCAGAGAGCAGGGCGTTTTCTGGGATTATGAAAGGCACTGGACAAGGATTTGCTGTTCAAAGAAAGGGTGTGAGGGAAGAGGAAAAGGAAGGAAGGAGAGAGAGAAGGAAAGAAGAAAGAGTACTTTAGAAGAATATTTCCAAATTTCAAAATCAAGTCATACAAAGAACAATCTGCTCACAAGCCCCATTTGTAATTTGATGTCAAGTTATGAGATTTGGGCTTACAAAAAAATGACAAAAGGCTTGACTCTCTGCTGTTGCGTGACTTTTTACCATACTGTACAGACACCAATGGAAGAGGTATTGAGGATTTAAATGGAGAATATTTTACATGACACTATCAAACCACTCTCCCTTGGCCTGCCCCTTTACCAAAACCTTACTGTAAAATGATTCAGAGCTATTGTATTTAGCTGTTTAGAGGGTCTGGAGCAATATAAAGCAGCAGAAAATCCAGGTATTTGTACAGAAACCCTCAGTAATATTCATTAGAATTTAAAATTTCTCTGATAGTCTTATTTATTGCTGGCTGTAGGCTTGCCAAGCCTTTTCTGAATAGTCTGCTGATCTGTCATCATAAATGTGAGAAAGATTGGACTCTAAATACAGCAGAGATTGATGCCAGTTTCCTAAAACTAAAACCATACACGTCCTTTGTTATGCAACAATTAAATGTCTCAGCTGCTATCCTGAGACTAGACATTAAGATTAGCTACAGACAGATAGGGCAACAAGGAAGGCTACTGTGGGTGTATGTGTGCAGTGCATGTGTGTGTAAGGTGCTGTTTCATAGAATAATTTATGAAGTCATTTAGACAATCTCCTTCTCAAAGCAGGGCCAACTACGTCAGGTTGCTGAGGGTTTTGTCCAGTTGAGCTTTGAATACCTCCAAGGACAGAGACTCTACATCCTCTCTGGGCCCCTGTTCCAATGTTTGACTGCTGCCATCATGAAAAGTTTCTTCTAATATTTATTTGGAATTTTCTGTGTTGCAATTTGTGTCCATTGTCTCTCATCCTATCACTGAGCACGTGCGGGAAGTCTGTTTTCTTGTGAAGTTTCCTTTACACCCTACCAACAGTCAGCTGTAGACAGCCATAAAGTTTCCCCTTTGCTTTCTCTTCACAAGGCTGAACAAATCTAGTTCTCTTACCCTCTCCTCATATATCAAGTGCTTGACTCCATTTGACTCCAATGTAAGCCAGTTTTCCAACTAAAGGGATCAATGTAGAGCACAGTTCATTCTTTCACTATCACAAAAATATACTCAGACAAGTTACTGCTTTAACATGGCTCAGTAGCTGCTCCCTTTGTTCCCCCATAAACATGGGATGCACCCCAAGAGGCAATCTCCCAACGAAGACCAAACCAATCTTTTCAGCTACGAATAACAAACTCTGTTCTTGGCCACTCCAAAAGAAAATTACAGTCCATCTCCACAAGGATCTGCAGAAGTTGCTCTTAATTACTACCCCTTTAAATAAAGAGCAGTCTGGTCTTTAATGCTTACAAACTGAGACCACTTTTTTGTTACAAAGCAAACACACACGTTTACAGAGAGGGATGGGATTACTCCATCTTCCATCCTTTGTGCACTCTGCTGCAGGTTCCCCTTCCAAGCTGTATCCCCTCTTGCAGAAATACTCTATAGTACTGCCAACTGTATTGTTTTCATAGATCACCTTCCCGTTCAGCAAGGAAACTGGAACTCTGCATCTGGTCTCTGCAAAAGAAGAGCTCTCATTAATTCAGCTTGATATTATTCCAACAATTCCTGACTTATTCACACAATACATTTAAAGTAGCAACCACAGACTAATAAATTATAAGGAATATTATGGATGAGTTCAGTTCGCTGGGAAGAAAACGTAGCCATGCTGGGGAAGGAGCTCCTCCCAGTGATGGAGAAAAGCCACAGCCTCCTGTTTTTCAGGTCAGCAGAATCTCACAGTGTTGGTGAGGAGAGGACACATTTATAACTTCCTGCTGGGGTTAATAGGGCAGAACATGAATGGCTCCTTCTCACCACTGAGAGATACCTCAGAAGCTTGCAGCCCTTTGTGCCTTCCTTTTCACCAGACTGGAAATACCGGACAAGATGCAGGAAGGGTTGCGACGAGATGCTGACACTTACATTACTAATTGCTCCACTCAGGACTTTCAGCTCTGTTTCTGAAGCCAGCAGGCAGACAGCCCAAGCGGGGTTACCACTACCACAGAAGAGACTCTGTTCTTTGTCCCATTTTCCATATGATTTCCCTGGGATCTGCATAATAGCAGGATGACTGAAGAGTAAGCTACCAAAGACTGAGGCAAGACTGTCAGGCAGGTGGAAGAGACTATTTTAAGGATGTAACAGCTACCCTGTTCCTGAAGGGGCCGTGCCTGACCTTGTTCAAGACAGTCTTCTTAACTTATGGCTTGTTTCAGAACTGCTAGCCTGTAACTTTTCTTAGGTGCCTGGACAGGTACTTGAGACCTTCTCTCCAATGTGGATGATAACAACCAACTTTGCAGATTGCTGCTAGACGGGCTGCAAAGCACTGTGCACTACAAGGTGCACAGTGAGCTGTGTACTGTGTGGTCACCCACACAGAATCTGATGGTCTCTTCTACGAGAAACAGGTCCTGCATTAAAGGATCAGTCGGGCATTTGCATCTATCACCCAAGACTGTCTCCATCACAAGGAAGGTCACAACTGGCCTGCCCTCACGCTATTTCTGCAGCTCTGGTGACAGGAACCTAACATGTACCTTGAGTGGAAGATAATTACCTGTCTTACTCGGGTGGAGCTGTCAGAGTATCCTGGTCCCCTCTGAATATGTGTGAGGAGCTGGGTGCAGAGAAATCAACATCCCAGCTTCATGTGAGAATGCCAGGGGCAACTAAGGAAGGCAAGCAGGATCTAGAGTCTAGCATGGGGAGACCAGGAACGTGAGCAGCAGGGACAAGAACAGCCTTAAATGAAGTGTGATGGGCAAGAAATGAACTAGTGTGTTTCTGAGAGAAAAGGAAAGGTGGGAAGCACACAGAAAGCCCAGGCTTTGCCTTTTTATGGCAAAGAGGCTGGGAAAGGGGAACACCCACACTTAAAGGTTTATAATGTATAATGTAATTTATTAAGCTTCCATATGCTTTACATTTTGAATAGTCATCCAACAATACTGAGTTCATACTTGGGATCTCAGGATTTTGTGCTGTTTTTCTGTTAACAACAGCCTTGTTTCCACATACCCCTGCCCAGTCCATATGACACAGACAGTTCTTGCTTGGCACTCATTCTGCTTTGTGGCAGGAGCAACAGGACCTACTGAAGGAGCATTTCAAAGCAGTTATTTCCAGAATGGTAAACATCATACATTCATGGTGCGTGTTCATGTGAGGAGTGTGGTGGTGAAAGGCTGAGCTGCTGAGACAGTTCTCAAGACAACCCTGCTGCTGAGTTTGAGACCAAAAATTCAGAAAAGAAAATCAACCTAGCAACTGACTTTAGAAGACTGCTGGGAGAAAAGTCATTTGTCCTCCCAATCCATCATCTTCTGTTACGGGTTTGATTCTCTGAGATGGTAAGCAGCCTCACCTCTCATTAGGACTGTAAAACTGCAGATTAAGACCCTAAAGAAAAATCATGTCCAAGATCCCTTCTGCTTTGGTAATTGCTCCCTGTGAAACATTTCATCTCTTGTGCACCATCTCAGATATCATCTCAGGCATCTCTCAGGGATCATCTCAGCCATTAATGCACATTACAGAACCATTTCCAGAAGCAGTTCAATTCCTGGATCATATGGTATGCATGCATAAGGGGGGCACTGTTGTTTACCCCACATCAGAATGTGCTGGGGCCATGAGACCAAACAGTTACCTTCACAGAAAGGCAAGGGTTTACTCCAGCTCCCATTGGCAAGACACGTGATGTTCTGGGGCCCAACAAGATGGTATCCAGAGTTGCACACAAAGGTCACGTTACTTCTATACGTGCTTCCTGTAGGCATGGCTTCTGCTTTTTCTACTAAGGGATGCAGCCCACAAGTAATTCCTAGAAGAGGAGAAAACTTTTTGGTTTTGTACAGATAACAAGGCTCACTGTGTATATCTGCTACACATAGTTTGACATCTCATTTCACACACTGAAATCAATAGAAAGACAAGGAGAAGAAAGAAGCTGTATAAGTATTATACGGAGTAGGGTTATGCAGTGCCTTGTCTGCCCTCTCTCCTGGTGTTCAGGCTGCAGGTGTTTCAGGTGCCTACCTGAAAGAGAACCTGCTTAAGTGTATCTAATGGTATAGTAAAGGTGCCTATAAGGTGCCTTCAGTCAAACAGAGAGTGATCCAGGGTATTTCCTCTGACCAGAGCAGAGGCTGCATTTGCAGGCTCCTTTGCTCCCTGTACACTGGAAGGTGGCCTCAAGGAAAATGGCGGTAGTTAAGAAAGATCTTGTCCCCTGCCCCACTCTTCCTATGGAGACCAGACAAATTGGTTAATTCTGAGAGAGAAGAATGCAAGGGTGTAGGAATGTGATATCACCACAAGAAGGTGGGAGATAATTTATTGGTAAAGGCTATGAAATCTTTGTATTTTTTTTTTATAAGCTGTGTGAAATAAGTCATAAATCCTTATACCCATGCTCCTGCAACTAATTGCCCTCTGCTGTGGGGTTACTAGAAAGCCAAGACTTGATCCTAGGGAGTACAACTTTGAGCTCCAGACACAGAGTGGCCACAATATATTAGCCTTGGCATTGCAAAGTGCAGAGCAAATCAAACACAACAGGCCACGTTCCTCCCCTAGTGATCTGAACACAGCTCCATGCCTGTGCCATTTTAATGCGCCAGAAGGAGCTCCCTTCAGATCAAAGAGGAACTGCCAATGAGAACTGCTCAGCTGGCTTTTCCCTTGGCTTCTCCTGTTACAGCCCTCCGGCTGGAGGGGGAAACCAGGAGGAAGCCAGCAAAAGCTCTCTCACAGTTTGCTTCCCAGCCCTCCTGGAAAACTGCCACCGTTTTGCTCTGCTCACTACTTACTCGTGCACGAAGGGACGGAGGGGCTCCACTTTTTGTCAACGTGGCAGATCCTTCGGCTCGGTCCCTGTAGTTCAAAGCCAGGGTCGCAGCTGTAAAGAGCCTCGCTGCCAAACAGGAACTCCTCTCCCTGAACAGATCCATTTTCTACCATCTCCGGGGGCCCACATGATATCCCTATAACATATGTTATATGGGAATATGTTCCAATCAGACATAATGCAAACAGTCTGTCCTACTCCCAGCTCCTCCACAGTTTATACTCTGTGAAACAGGGGAAGAACATGGTGTTTCTACAGGCATTCCCAGGTATTTGCCCCTAAGTAGAGCAAAGATACAGTAGAGTAATCATGCTTGACTCTTCCAGTTACTGCTAAAAGACAAAATGCATCGTGGTGGTGTCGGCAGGAAGCCTTGGGAGATTCCAGCGTTGCCACTTACAGTCAATAGCTGAAAACCACATAAGTATTTATGTAGCCAACTCCTATTCCAGCACTGCAATCAGTGGGAATTAGACATCTCACAAAAGTGTAGTACCTGAGAAAATATGTGCCCACAGGGTTAAATTTCAGGATGTTGAGCACCTGTGAATCCTGGTAGCTCTGGTGTTCAGAGGTCCTCAGTAGCCCTAGAAATCATGACCTCAAGTGCCAGAATTGATTAAACTTCAAATATGACCCTTCAAAGGTGGACAGTAATCTGTTACAGCAAGAACACCAGCTTTCCTAATGATCATTGCTGCTTTTTATATGTTTAAGTTTTTGGAGAAGGCTCTATACTGCTCTCATCTTATTTAAAAGTGAAGTTAACACAAAAAGTTTAAACTTTTTCACATCATTAATGATTTCCAAAAAAGTATCTAAAGACTCACAAAACTAAAACAGCAGAAAGAATGCATCAAAGGCTTGATTGTGCAACCAGCCCTATCTAATGTCTGAAGTAAAGGATCCAGAAATGGAAGTATTCAAAAGCACTAGTCACTTTGGGAGCTGTTTGCCCAGTTTTCTTGGGGGCTGGGGAGTAGAGGAGGAAAGTGTAGTGATTTATTTTCCACTGTTACCAGTATACACCAGCAATTTTGCAAGTCTTCTAGGATATATCAGTGGTACTTACTGAAAATTTTAGGTATATGCAGACAGTCTGAGTTATAAAGCAAGGAAAACAAGCATTAGCATTTCTTGCTGAGTAAAACCACCCTTGACCAAATTCACCAAACAACAACTCAGGTGGAACCTACTTCTGCACACTGGTGCTGTGCCACTCCAAAGCTTGTCTCCTTGGCAAGTCCGTTCTGTATCACCCTATGAAACAAAAGGAAGAGCTCAAAGAACAACTTTACTTAGTGATCTCTTCTCTCCCATCAGCCCTAGGATTCAGCAAGGACAGTACATTTTCCCCCCATAGGCAACCCACACAAAGAGAAGGTTAAATGCTAGAGACCAAGCCTGCTAGGAGACTTTCGGTAGAACTCCTTCCTGAAAATTGCAGGGTATTGTTGACAAAGTTTGTGGGCCAGTTAGGCAGTTCTCTTGTCTTTCTCCATGGAATATCATCTCTCTTGACAATTGCACCATTCTTGTTTCCAGGAATGTGCTACAATGGTAAATTTTCTCCTTCCAGTACTCATTTAATGAAAATCCAACTACCATTTTTTTTCAAGAACAATACAAGCAAGTACAAGCAACTACAAGCAAGTACAAGTTTTGTAACAAGTTTTGTAAACATACTGTACTAATTTTGACCATATCCCAAATGCTCATTATTTAAATTTGCTAATAAACTATTTCGTTTCTTTCTTATGTACTCATTTTATAGCCAGTCTAATGCCCCATGATTAATTTCCTATTTCATTCCAGGACATGGAGAAAAACATCTAAATTTGTCCCTTAAAGTAATGTACTTTCATTACTAAGCAAATCCATTGACAAGGCAGCTATCTGAAACGAGAACGTACACATGGCATTACACCCAGCAGACTCTGCCTTCCACAGGAAAAAAATAGCAGGGAGGCAAGATTGACACTAGGTGGCGAAGCTGGAATACAAAACTTGGCAGGACTTTTTAATATAAGAATGCACTGGCTTATTATCACCCAAAACTACACTAAACAGCACTTCTACCCGTCTAATTACCAAGTCATCCCTCCATCCCCCAGCAATATTATATATGTAACATACATATTACAAATTGACTTTATTATTAGCTGAGCATCCTCTAAACTCTCCTGATTTTTATATTTGAATTTGGCAATGGTCTCTTCTCTCTGGTTGAGAAAGCAACTCTTCTAATTTTAATTCCAAATGCTGTCAGATCTAGCTGCTAGCATAAAATGTGCCTCCTGTATTACAGAAATGCTCCAACTCACTTTTTGCCCCTGTCTCCTTCTCCTGTGCTTTCTGTCTTGTGGCCTATGCAGATACTCCCTAGAGTTTCTGTCAGGAGGAATACCCACATTTTTGGCCATACTCCATGGGACTACCCCACTGCAGAACCAACAGAGAGATGCTCAGTGCTCTGCTGGTTCCACTCCTGGCTGGATGAATTCACGTGCAGGAAATTCTTATCCACTGTTGGTGCTACCACAGCCCCAGGGAATGCGATCACGCATTCTGCTATGTGCTCGCAAAACACAGTACTAAGAGACAGCCCCTGACCTGGAGATATCTTGCTAGCTCACGCCTCTGGATGGGGTTGCTCCCTATTCTGCCATCACCTGGGGACGGGGGAGGCCACACTGTGCCTTGGAAATGTATTTTCCTTTCTCAGTTCTCTGTAGCTTGTGACAGCACACCTGAGGCTAGCATGGGTCCTGATAACAAGCCACAGTGGCGCCTCAGAGCTCAGACGGGGCTAATCGCCCGATGCCGATACTAAAAACAATGGACAGAGCCAGAAGGAGAGGGCTTTGTTTCCATCTCTATCAGGGAATAAAGCTGCCACTGAACAAGCTGCGGTCTCTTTGCCTTATTAAAACAAGAGATATCACTTCCATACTTCCTAGCAATATCACAGAACTGAGGGCGGCAGAGTCTATCAGGAGCTTTGAGTCTGACAGGCACAAAGCAGCAGACATAGTCCTTGGGATATTATGAAATTGAAGGAGGAAAGCAGCCTAACTGAGGCTGGAGGTCCAGTTAAATAGAGGTGAAAAATTAACTCTTCAATGGTTTATGTTTGCAAGCATATAACAACGGTCACTGATGTAACAGAAAAGTTGTATTTTCAGAGGGCTGAAACAGCATGCACTTAAAACCCCAAACACTGGAAGGTGTCTGTTGAATATGTATCCTTGGCCAGGATGCTTATATTTGCCTCAATTATACTTTAAGACATTCAAGAAAGATCCCAGACATGCCTGTAGCATTCTATAGACAACAACAAAAGCAGACATCCAATGTCATTTTCAGCTTGGGAAATATATCACTATTGGAACAGGCAAAAAACATTCCCAGAGTCGTCATATCAGAACCAGAAATGACAACGAAAGGCTTAGTGTGATGGGGATTCAGCTTCCTTACTTGCAGTTCATAGCCAGAATCACATTTATAAAGAATCACATCTTCATAATTGTATTTAGTGCCAACCACAAATCCATGCTCTGGAGCTTCTGGGGTCCCACAGGACACAGGAATGCAGATGTCATCAGAAAACAGTGGCACCCAAATACCACTCTCCTGAAAAAGAGATGTGAAAAAAAAAAAGCAGGAATGCATCATTTCATATGAGAAATTCACATTTAAATAAAAAAACTAGGAAAGTCATAGTAGAAACATCTAATGGTTGTTCAGATGCGGTTACTGTAACATTATTTGTGCAATCATCTTTAGCGACACTCAGTAATTCAAGCAACACTTTAAGACAACCTAGACGAACTCATCTGTGACAGGAATGTTCAGCCTTGATGTATAAGACAGAAGGAAGAAAATGTAAACAGGGAAATGGAGGCTTGGAAAAGCAAGGTTACTTGTACAAGATCACACAATAGTGCAGTGAACACAGCAGGTAAAGAACCAAAACTACAGCTGTCTGAAGCACCATGCTCTGCACTTCAGTCCTGGGTGCATTTCTAATAATATGACAAAGTTCTTCAGCTGCCCTCCTGGAACTGCAAGAGAAGTCTGATACCTGGAGAGGCAATCAGCAAAAATATGGGAGTAAAATTAATTTTCTTATGGTCTGTGCTGACTTGTAAGCAGCAGCAAAGCAAAACCAGCTACTCCTGCAAAACCATACATGCTCAGCTTTACTCATATGAGCTTTACTCATTTGACTTCAAAATTTATTTGCAAGCTTAAGTAACAGATGCAAGCTTGCATCTTATATGTAAGAAGAGGCTACTAGCAGAACTGATAAAGTCATTTGTTCTTTAATATACAGGGAATTGAAGTTTCTACAGCTTGCTCAGTGGAATAAAATGTGTGTTATCTGTTATTTTGGAGAAAAGAAAAAGCTGTGCACATGATCCTAAAAATATATTAGAAATCTCAGACATCATTTCTCAAAAATCTCAGATATGATTTATTCTCTGAAATGTTCCTCTGAAATTAAGTGGAAATGCATTAAAAGGAATGCTTTTCTGTAGGACAGCATTATTTTTAGATGGAAGAAGAAATCATTAGTTTCTAGTTCTGAAATCTATACATGGAAAATGAATAATCATTCTTACGGGGGAACAAGGATACATATATTTTGCAGGACATGCTTTATATTTTTAATGTGATGAGTGCAATTAAGGGCCAAGAGCTAACTGCAGATCAGAGCATGGGGAGGACTCTCCCGCAAAATAAACTGTGCAGATAACACTGTACCTTGCACGTCGATGTGCTTGCTCCCACCAGAGTATAGCCTTCTACACATGACAGAGTGACATTAGTATTCACGGTGAAGTTGTCCCCAAGTACGATTACATGGGTGATATTTGCTGGGAGCGGACACTTTCTGGGGCAGCAGGAAATACTTTGAGGAGACCACTGTCCATCTTCCTGACAAGTGCATATATCCACGTCTGTCACCATTGTGTAACCTTCCAGGCATCTGCAACAGAACATGAACATCTGACCACAGGCATACATCTAGAGACAAGCTAGTCCACAAGTTACAAATCAGGCAGTCATTTTCCAGCATAGCCTTCTATAAGCACACCTAGAGATTTCTCTATTATTTCGAGGTAATATTTCAAGAAGCATGTCTGGGCTGGGTTTATTCTATGGCAAGAGCTGGAARTTTTAGACCTCATCTCCAGCTGCTTCATGCTGCCGCAGCAGCATGTTGGAAAGTGAGTTGGTGGCTTTAGTGCTTGGAAGATCCTGACTGATTTAGGAGAATCCCAGTACTAGTGCAGGTCCTGCACTGCCTTTTCTTTGTGAGGATGATTTTCAGTTAGGTAAAGAGCATGTGAGCACCAAGTGCTCTCAATGCCGCATTTATAACCACGAGCAATTCCAAAGACACTCTCATTTTCTTCTATGAACAAACCAAGCTTCAGGCTGGTTGTGAGCTGTTGTGAAAATTAAGGCTGATTTGCTTTGTTCCATACAATGCATCATGAAGTGTAACCCAGCTGGGCTGAAGAACCTGGCCATCAGTGGGTTCACTTGTAAATAGGTACATACAGTCACCCCCCCCCACACACACCTTGTTAGGATGCAGGGAAATGACTGATTACATTAAATTCCTCCATGTGCCATCTCCCATTTCTGTCTATGACTATTAATTGCCTTTACTGACAAAAAAGCATCCACCCTTCTGCCAAGGGAATTTCTCTCCTCAGAGAAATGGATCTGCAGCGTGCACACTCTAGGGAACTAATACCAACCCCTCTCTTGTCTCTGAGAAAGGAGTAACCGCGTATCAACAACAGTTGCTGACACTGCAGTGTGGTAGTGCAGAAAATGGGGTAAAAGGAAGATCAACACTTCTGTATTACAACAAGCAACTGAAGCAGCAAGAAGAGGTAAATGGAGTGCCGAATGGGGACATACTGCTGACTGTTGCTGCCACCTGCTAAAAAAGCTGAACGTCCAGAGAAATGTTTCAAAGGAGGTGAGGAGGAAGACAAAGAGGAATGGGAAACTAAAGGCAGGGGAGGAGTGCAGCCCCAGGTGCCAAAATATCTTGCTGGAGTTCTGACAGTGAATTTCCCAATAGTATTCTGTTTGTGCAAGGCAGCGTGGGATTTGTCAGTCTGAGCATGTAATAAGGCACAGTGTTTCTTCCAGGTCTTAAAATCCTGTGCTAATTGAGGATGCTTAAACCTCCCATCTTCATCCCTTAAAAGATTTTATGGAAACCGAAAGGCAGCAACCTTCTTACCTGTACTGGACCTTGCTCCCATAGGTGTGAGTATTCCCAATAACTTCTGCATTTGGGACAGAAGGCGGTGGGCCACAGCTTAGCAGCTCACAGCGTGGGTATGGCTTCTTCCAGACACCTGTCTCAGCACAAGTCAGCTCTGGACTCCCCTGCATGACAAAACCCGTCATGCAGTTATAGATGATGGTGTTCTCATCTGCAGAGCTGCTCCCGTTGATAAATGTGTTGGGGATCACAGGTGGGGAGCCACAGGAAATCTGTCCACAGCGAGGAAACCCAGAACTCCACTTGCCCGCTGCTTCACAGGAGATTTCAGAAGGCCCTAGTAGTTTAAAGCCCTCCAGGCATTGAAACTGGGCACTTTTACCACAGCTGAAATGTTTACCAAGAACGACCCCATTCTGAATCTGTGGCACAGGACACTCACAGGGGAGGCAAGATGGAAGGCTTCCACTCCAGGAACCATTGGACAAACACTGCCGTAATGGATTACCATGGAGCTCATAACCAGGGAAGCACTCGTACTGGACAAATTCCCCATAGGTAAAGCCTGAGCCATTCAGAAAGCCATGGGAGATGTCTTCAGGAGGTCCACAAATGACTGGATCACAATGTGGAGCTTCTGAATCCCAAGTACCGTCATTCTGACAGGTAAGTGTAGACACTCCTTGCAGGCTATAACCTTCATTGCAGTGATACTGCACTTTCTTCTTAAAGCCAAAATCTGAGCCACTGGTTTTCCCATTAAGGAGAGGCAGTGGCACAGGGCAGATCACAGCTTTGCAAACTGGAGTGATCCCACTCCAGCTTCCATTTGCAAGGCAGACTCTACTCTTGTCCCCGTCTAACAGGAAACCTTCTTTGCAGCTGTACTCCGTACGTCTCTGGAATGTGTATTCCTCTCCAGTCACTTGACCATTCTCTAAAACTGGTGGTGGGCTGCAGGAAACAGGAATGCAAATCGGTTCACTGCCATCCCACTTCTGGCTCTCCTGGCATGTCCTCTGCGTGGGGCCATTTAACTGGTATCCAGGATCACACTCATAGTAGATAACACTCCCATATGTGTAGTTTTCCCCTTTTATGTTTCCATTCATGAGCTGGGTGGGGGAGCTGCACATTATCACCTTGCAGTACGGAGCAGTGTTACTCCACTGACGATCTGGCAAACACAGCCGTGTGTCGGGGCCAACAAGTGTGAAACCTGGCTTACAGGAGTACTGCACCACACTACCGAGCGTGTTCTCAGTAAAATGCAAAAAGCCATTCTCTGGAGGTGACAACAAGGTACACTCTATTGAAACACAGGCAGGGGCAGTGCCATTCCAGGCCCCATCTTCTTGGCAAGCTATAACAGCATTTCCCAACAGCTCGTAACCAGAATAACATGTATATAGAATGGTAGCTCCAAATAAGAAATTGGTCTGCTGCATTGCACTGTTCCCCTTCAAAGAACTTTTGAAATCTTTCCAGTTGTCAGCTAGTAATATGTGGGAAAGGGAGGGACTCTCTGTAACACTCTCCTGGTCAGAATGTCTTTCCCCATGTCTCACCTGCATGTACTCCCCAAAGTCAATGTGAGGAGGCAGGCCACAGTCTGTTGGGAGGCAGGTTGGAGTGGAGCTAGACCAGCCTGATTCTTCACAGGTCTGCATGGCGAGGCCAGAAAGCTGGAAGCCCGGTACACAGCTGTAAATAACCATGGCCCCATAGCTGTAATCTGCACCTTCCACAAAGCCATTCTCAATGGGCTGAGGGGGCTGGCAATTTATGGCTTTGCAGGAGGGAACCTCTGTATTCCACTGCCCTGTTTCTAGGCAACTTAGAGTTTCCTCCCCTTGGAGCTGGAAACCTCTGTCGCAGGAATACCTTACAGTCTGCCCATAATGGAAGTTTGTGTACGAGTATTTGCCGTTGAGAATCTTCTTAGGTCTTGGGCATTCAATAGGTTTGCAAACTGGCCTTCCTCCTAGCCACTGGCCATCTTCTCCACAGAGGATAGTGGTGTTCCCCATCAGTTCAAACCCTGGCTTACATGTATAGAGGGCTGTGCTAAGGAAGGTGAGACCCTGCACATCGACAATGCCATTCGGAATTTCTTCTGGCTGGGGGCACTCCACAGGAATACATTCTGGCAAAGGCAAGCTCCATGATCCGTCAGCCTGGCATCTAATTGTAGACTCACCCTTCAGCAAAAACCCATCCACACAGATGTACCTCACTGTGCTACCAAAATGAAGGGATGAAGTCAAAGGGTCACCAAAGGGGATATATGGAGGCGCATGACACTGTACAACCTTGCAGAAAGGAAAGGAATCATTCCACTGTTGGGAGGGCAAGCATTTCAGCACAGAGGAGCCATGCAAAACATAACCCTCCTTGCAGGAGAACTGTACAACACCAACTTGGTAAGCCACCTCCTTCAAGACCAGCTGGTTTTCTGCTAAGGGTGGTTCTGGACATTTTGTTGGCACACACTTTGGGCTTTGCTTCTTGCTCCATTTCCCAGACTTCTGACATGTCCATGAGACATCCCCAATCAAGTCATAGCCTTCATCACAAAGAAACTCAACTTTGGAGCCCATATCAAAGCTTTCTCCCTTGGTGTAGCCATGCTGGATGGGTGGAGGTTTTCCACAGCTGAGGGGAACACACTGAGGAAGTGATTCACTGTACCATTGCCGATTGGCTTGGCAGATAAATACTGAGCTCCCAACCAGCCGGTAGCCAGACTCGCACTCATAATTCACCTGATTCTCAAAGAAGTGTCCAGTTGTTTCCTGTAAAACAGATAAGACAGGGACATGTCTGAAATGAAGATTCATTATTGGGGTAGTGCAAGGTTGATTCTACTACTTGTGTATTCTTGGTCTAATTTCTGGCTGCAAGGCAGCAAGGGCTGTCTTCAAAGAAACGAACATACATAACTGGAAGTGACACAGCACATCTCGCCTCGAATGATATACTCTGCTGCTAGGAAAACTGAGGGCACCACCAAAAGAAAACAGAAAATGCAAGGTTTAAATGTAAGAGCTAGAAAATATTTCCTCTCTATTCTCTCTTCATCACCCTTGAGGCCAAAAGAACAGGAAGACAAGAAATGGGCCAGGAGAAGCTGACAGGAAATGGCTTATTGCTTTTATGACTCTTTAGCTTACAGCTGTACAGGCTAGCTTTCAGGCTGGAGCCTTCAGGTGTACTGAAGGTGCCATATGTGCAGTTGCAGGGTCTTGAGCAGGCAGCTGAGGAACCTGCAGAAGGTGCAGACTGAGCTGAGATTGAGGTATTAAAAAAGGGTCTCTACCTGGAACAGCTGGAGGAACGATCCTGCCTAGGGAAGATAACACAGAGTAATACACAACAATTAGAGGATGTATCTGTGTGAGAATCTCAACACAAATTGTTGCTATTAATGCTGGAAGCTCAAGTAGGAACTAGGATGCAAACCCCCTCAAATTTTAGCAAATGTAGAGTCCCTGCTGGCTGGACATATGGAAGGAGGGGAAGTTCAGTAGAAAAATGCTTAAAAGAAAACCAAATCTAAATCTTTATGATAGTGTTCTTGGATCTTCCTTACCACAATATTACACTTGTGCATCAAAACACAACACATTAAGTAGCTGTTACAGCTTTTGGCTGCCAGAAGGAGATCTTTACCTTCAGGTGTACTGTGACTTAATTTGACAGGGAAATGACAAGTTCTGATTTCAATAAAGAAGTGTGCTTGCATCCAAAGGAGAGAAAGTATCCCAAAGCAATTCATCTATTTCAAATCAGATGATTCTTTTTTTAGCAGTGAAAAGAGCATGGCTTGTGAACGGACAACAGTACTTCACATGTCTCTAAATGGCAATGGGAAGCCACCCACAGACTGAGCAAATGAAGAGTGAGACATTAAGGAAATCAATTGATTGTCATAGGACACCTCTTGAGTCTCCTAACTGAAAGACCACTTGAAGAGAGGAAATCCCATTAAACTGCCCATATTTTTGAATCATATCAAGACATTTGATCTGCTACAAATACACCCCATTTTCCTTTGCTTATTTATTCCAGTCACATTCTTTCTCAATTTTAGCTGGAAAGCAGAAAATAAAATACAACGGTGGCAATTCTGAAGACCCATCCATTTTGCTACAGAATCAGGCAGCTGAGAAAACTCATTCTGTACCTTAATAAAGCCATTCTCAAGCTGGGGTGGTTCTCCACAGGACACTGGGTGGCATGTGGGCAAACTGCCACTCCAGTTGCCAGTGGCTTCACAGGTCCGCTTCTTCTCCCCCTTGATGTAGAACCCCTTGTTGCAGCTGTAAGCCACCACTGCTCCGAAGCTGTAGTTGGTCCCACTAGCATAGCCATTGCTGATGTGGGGAGGTTCTCCGCAGCGAACTGGGATGCACTGGATACTCAAGGGAGAAGGATTCCACTGGCCACCTCGAAAGCACTCGATCTTGGCTGAAGTGTTCAGAACAAAGCCTTCCATGCACTTGAAGCTCACGATGGAGCCAGCCGCAAACCTGGCTTTACTGATGGACTCCAGGATGCTGTAGGAGACGGTGGATGGCTTTTCACAGAAATCAGCTATGCAGTGGGGCATCTCCCTGCCCTCCGGAGGCACCCACTTCCCTTCTGCATTGCAAAGAAGCTGAGAGTTATCGGCCAGGCTGTAGCCATCTGAGCAGAAGTAATAAGCTATATCGCCAAAGAGGCGGTGACCACTCTCTGGGGATGCATTTTCCACATGGGGTGGTTCATCACAGGACACTGCCAGGCACTGCTGGTGGCTCATGCTCCACTCACCGCTGGCTAAGCACTCTATGGTTGCAGGGCCAACTAATGTGTAACTGTGGATAAGGAAACCACACAGGAAGTCAAAAAGACAAGCATCGTCAAACCCTACCCACTGTTTCCTGAAGTCCCCGCAGACCAAGCTTGCTAGCACCCTGGAAGATGGATGAATAGAAACCTTTACAAGATATACTATCAAAAAATTCAAGAGGCAAATCGTGAAGTCTGCTTGGCCATGGATAAGGTATCCCAATGAGGGAGATCTTAGAACACCTTGTATATATTACTCCTCTCTGGACACAGAGGCAGCTTGTCTGCCCATCTGATTACAGTTCCTGAACTTGCATTTCGGTACAAACTTCTCTTCTATAACAAACATAGTAATGCACTCTGATAGTCCATCTACTCCTGAAAGAAATTACCCCCCACAGAATTTCTTCCTCTTTAGCAGATCTGAATGGAGAAGAAAACAATGAAAAGTCCATATAGGTCATTTGAGTTCCTGTTCCAGGCATATCAATTTATTTTTACACTTGCAAACAATGAGAAAATCCTTTGCTAGTTACCCAGAAATGCTGTTGATGGTAATGCAAACGGTAGTTTTGTAACAACTTCTTCCTAAAAATTCACTGTTAAGACTGCTGTGAAAGCACATGCTTTTAATACTCAATAGGGATAAAAACCATAATCTTCTACAATGAAATTCTTCTACATGGTTATGGTTAGTGTTGTTGTATTTCTCTAACCTGTCTCTGGCATGCAGTGACAGGCATTACTCCATGCTGCTAATTGTCCCACATAAATCCCAGCTGTTTAAAAATGCAATGTATTATCTGTGGCTTTGTTTTTGCTTTGTTTTACATTCTCTGTTGTGTGCTCCCACAGAAAGCAAAGAAACAATATGTACTGCAAAGTTCCCAGTGACTCTTTCTAGCTGTGGATTGGGAACTTATTGTTCAGATTTTGATGGCAACACCTGTAAAAGCGTTGTCTTGTTTGCAGAATTTGTTTCCAGAGCATCGTGACTGGACTGCAGAAAAAGAGTCTACTACATGCCAATATTTAATATGATCCACCCTATTCTTTGTCACACAGGCAGCACTGGTCCTTTTTAAATGCTGTTATTCTACCCCATTTAAAATGCTTGCATAGGCAAGAGAAGCAGCATTTTGAATCTTAACACAGTCAAGAAAACACAATAAGGAGGATTTGTTTCAATTATATTTCAAATAATACTGCAAAGCCAGTTCATAAGAAAAATGCTGCCATATTCATGTACCTTTTTTCATCAAGAAGGAGCACAAAATCCTCCAGTCATTTAGGGTAGGACCTTGCAAAGCTCCGCATACCTGCTCTGCCTTTTGGGCAAAACAGCTTCAAGAAATTCAATGGGGCTGCTCACAGGCTGTAAAGACAAGCATGTGCAAAAGTTCTTGCAGGATCAGAGCCAGCATTACATTCATGCTAGACATCACCAGAATGGAACTGTTTCTCTGATGAGATTTACTCTGTAAAGCTCACAGCAACACAAAAACTACACTAAGTAGACAGAAATCAGAGATGAATAAGGCACCCCAATAAACAAGAAGTGAAACTTTTAAGGAAGCAGAATTTACCACACCAGAACAGGTAGGTTAGTCCTCATACACACCAAATACCACTGATATGGTGTGAAGAGAAATGAAGAATTCCTTATGAACAGGGCCTTGAGTTTACCTCAGAAGTACTAGTTCTGTAGTAACTCCAAAGTAAGGGGATTTCTATTGCACTGCTCTGTCATGCATTCAGCCACTTCACTCCACTCCACTCTCCTATTCCAGGGTGTATTCAGCTGGCTTGAAGTTGACTACTTGAAGAAATACCTGCTTGGGACCCATGCTAACCTGCCAGCCCACAAAAACAATCCATCATCTTTAATTTCCAGAGAGTTCAAAGAGAAATTGTAAAAATGAATTAGTGTGCAAGTTATAAAGGACTTGTGAAGCAGCAAAGGACACAGCTTTGCTGATAAGTCTGTGTGGCCTGAAACCAGTTTTACTTGTCCTGAGTATTACTCCAGTAGTGCTAATCTACATACCCTTCCTTACACGTGTAAGAGACTGTGTTTCCAAAAGTGAAGTTACTTCCGTTGATGACCGCATCTTTGATGGCAGGAGGGGGTCCACAAGAGACAATGCTGCAAGCTGGAGGTGTGTTGTTCCAGCTCCCTGAAGATTCACAGACAAGTACAGAGGGTCCCTGAAGGCTGAGACACAAAGATCATTATTAAGGCCATCATTTCAGTTAGTGAGGAACTGAGAGCTAAAAGGAACCTTGCTCCTCACGGACTTCCTGGCCCCAATGAAGCCAAGGGGAGTCACTTCAACAGAAGCCAGAATCTTGCCCTCTGTTCATGAAAAAACACTGCTGATGCTATCACTGGAGCTGGTCTTCAGATCGTTTTGAAGAGAAAGCTGACAATTCATGTGGGGTCTGAACACGCCATGCAAACGTACAGAACTTCTGCTGTAGCTTTGCCCATTTTGAGCTATAACAGAAGGTCATGGGCTGCTTAAATATTTATTTAAGCTTGAAGATTTATTTGTATGCCATCATCAACCATGCCCATCTTGAAAGAACTGAGACCTGATTCACTCAAGGACTCTAACACTACCTTCACTCAGAAAACTGAAGGAAATTCTGCAGTTCGGGTTTGTTTACAAAAAGGCATTCGGTTCATTCAGGACAAAAAGGACTTTGCTTGATTGAATGGCCACATACATTTGAAGTTAATGATATTCTTTGGTCTCCTTAGCTAACGAAACACAGCAATGCATGGGTACACAAGGTAGGACTCAATCATCTAAAACAGGCATTGAACACCATCCTGAGATGACCTGGGGCATCCCCTGGTCTCCAGCAGCCATGTCAGCTGGCTGTGGTCCCCAGTAGGTCCCATGTCATATCTGCACAGGTGTCTCCAATTCCCTAGAATTCATTCTTAAATGATACTAGGCACCCATGTTTAGGCTTACTGAATTGTGCTCTGGGGTTAAAGGAAGAGAATGACATTGACCTGTTGAGTCCTTATAGATGAGGCATAGGTCCCTCTTAGGGCAGTGGTCTCTGCCCCCATTCAGGAATATGGGTGAGGCAAAAAGCACATAAATGTGCCTGCAGGAAGAGACTGGGCACACCCTTAGGCCCAGACACAACATGTAAGAGGGACATGATGTGGGAGGGCTTTCCTTTGAGTGGTGACCAAAGGACAGAGGACTTCTCTCACAAACCTAGGCTAGACAGGTAAAGGGAAAGACTCACAACTGATGTGATATTTATTGCCCGGATGTCCCGACTCCACAGTCAAAAAACTCATTCAAATCAGTAAAAGCACTTATTCAGTTTAGCAGGGTAAAACTTAGCCCACACTTTGGATCTACGACCTACTGTTACACTGTGCTGCAGCTCAGGTACCCATTTATATTAGCATTATTAAAACATTCACCAGATGAGTATGCCTCATCTACCTGCCTGCATCTGGAAAAGTGGGTGCCTGCAGCAGGAGAATGCAGAAGAAAATCAGACCTAAATAGGTCCATATAAGCTTATGTCACAGCACAGCTGCTAGAGGGACAAGCAGATTATCAAGGACAAGCAGTAGCTTGTAATTAAAATTAAATCCCTGCATATAGCATTCGTGTATTCATTTTTAATTGCAGCTTGTTAAAAATGTGTTTACAACATAATTGATTTATGAATGTAAAACAGAAAAAAAGCTTAAAATAAATAACTATTATATACTTTTCTAGAAGTACCTGAATAACTTCCAGAAGGTTCTTTGACCAGCATGTTAAGGGCATTGTGAAACAACAGCAAAAATAATATTGTATGTGCACTAAAGATAATTAGGCATATGATAGTCATTAAAAATGAATGACAACTTCCAAACATAATGACAACCGATTTCTGAGCATTCAAAATACGCATTTGAGCTTGATGGTAAAGTAAAAGCATTACATATATATATATGGCAGACACTGAGTGACCTTCTTGCAGCTGCTCCAATTTGTATGTAATACAGAAAGTACCTCAAATATTAAAAAGTCTTTTAAAATTTTATTTTACTATTTTATCTGTGAGCCATCATCCCAGCCTTGATTATTACAGACATAAGTAAGACATTCCAGCAAGTCTTTTTATTCAACAAGCATATTGTCTGTATCTGACTCAGGAATGTTCCTGCATTTACCTGTATCCACTGTCACACGTGTATGATACATAGGAAAGGTAGGTTGTGCCAGTGAGCATGTATTTTCCATTGCTGATGTCTTCTGGGCTAGGACACGTTACTATTTCACAGGAAGGGGGAGGATGATTCCAAACGCCACTAGCAAGGCACAGAATTTCCTTTGCACCCACTAAGTTGTAGCCATCATTGCATCTATGTTAGAAGAAAAGAACCACTATCAAACACATAGCCTTTTATTCACAACATTGTCACCAGCCTCCCCTTTGCTTTCTATGTCCACACCAACGTTCACTGTAGAGCACAGAGAGTTAGCACCGGAGTAAACATTCAACTTGGCTAGTTTTCAACAGTTTTATCCACATGTCTTTCCATTATTTTTATCCTGCTTTGTCCTCTCCCTCTGTTTATTTCAATCACTCTTTGAGTTCAGCCACACTTTCTCATTTGTTGCCAGATTCTCAATGAATTATTAATGTAGCATCCCAAACATACTGAATTCCTACCTGTATATCACCTTATTGCGGTATGTAAAATTTGAGCCCCAAATGGCACCGTTCTCTGGAACAACTGGATCACCACAGGATACAGCTTTAAAAGATGGGATCACAAGAGAGGTTGATATAACACAAATCAAAGAGAACCAAAAATCAGGATTGCTGTGTTTTCACTAAATGGGTGTGGAGAGATCTAAAGCCCTTAGCAACACTGGGTTTTTGGCTAAGTTATAACTGATTTAACACTTTTGGGCTCATGATCTGTCTTCAAACCTACTGAGAAGTTTGACTAACTGGAAATAGATAGGTGAGACTGTTCCACAATCTACAGGCTTGACTGTCAGGAGGACTCCACATCCATCTCAAAATTACTTTAGTTTGTTCTTTCCCACTGCTTCATTTTACCCTGTTGCTTCACCTTATTAGTCATGGTTTTCTAAGGAAACAAGTTTCGCAGTCATGCCATGTATATGCACGTGTACCAGCCTGTCCTCCCTGTTTGCTTTTCCACTGAAACACAATTAATGGTCTTTAAGATATTAAGCTCCCACAAGTTCCTTGAAAACAGGGGGCTGGGTGGAGAAGAAAGACGCTTTCAATGCTTACTGTAAGAAAGGCAATGATATCATTCTTTGAGACTTTGGAGAATCTGCATAAGAGAGTGACACTGTGAATATGGTAACTGTTGGAAAAGCTTCAGTTGGTGCTTACATCTCTTTAGACAACAGAGATTTCAACCCTGAGACCGAAGTCCCCAGGGCCAAGGTTTCATTAGCTCCTCTGCTCTCTGAACTACTTCTCTCTCTTACTTTCCACCTCTCTAACAATGCACATTACAATCAACCTTCTCCCCAAGAACAATACCTTTACAATATGGTATTGGGTGGCTCCACTCTCCAGACTCCAGGCATGTAACTTTAGTCATTCCTGTCAGCTGAAACCCTTCTTCACAGGAAAAAGTTACTTCACTGCCAACACTGTAAGTGTCCCCATAAAAATGACCATTCTCTGGGTTTCCCGGATTATAACATTTCACCGGTTCTGAAAAGGAAGAGAGACAACTGACTAATAGCATGACTAAGTATCAGGTCTTATAAACCAGATGCTGGAGACATCCTCAGGAATTTCATGAAAAGTAAGAAGGCAGAACATGTGCAAAACACCCATAAGTAATCTTCAGGTTTGCCAGATTTCCTCTGGTCTATATGCAAGTGAGAGGCACTGAAGGCTGATGCTAGTAAGCTAATTTCAATGCAGAAGAGTTTGCATTCACAGTTTGAACACTCTTTTTGCATTTATTGTCAGAACAAACATATCTCACAGTTGTTTTTCCCTCCCTGAGGGAAAACTGACTGCAGCACACCCAGCCCTGAGCTGGAAATCAGCTCAGTTGCTTTCTGTCCCAACTTCAGCCACTGTCTTGGCATCTTCTTGCAAAGCTACCTTGCTTAATGTTTCCATGCAATAGGCAGCTTAACTCCTACTCAGATGCCTATCGTCAGATATTTCTTCTTTTCATAGCTCTGCTCTGAGAAGTGACACATAAGTAGTGGCATGTGGCTTTCCCAGGTCTTAAGCATATGTGCTCCATTTAGCAGGAAAATGTTTTTGCATGTGTCTGTCTCCTAACCGGCATCCCTACGTCCTAATGATAGTTTTGTCCATAGAGACAGGTGTGCTCTCAAGAAACAAAAGGAGGCCCTTCATCATGCTCTGATTTAGGCCAAAGTGATCTGGAGAAGAGGGCACGCTTGCACCATCCCTCCTTAGATATCCATCCCTGGCAACTGTCCTCCACAGGGGGAGGCAGGATATTGGCCTATAAAGAACCTTGGAAAGGCTAGCTTGATGTTTTTCTCTCCCATACCTGCACATTTTTTACCATCTCCTGTGTATGGAGGAATGCAAGTGCAAACATAGGATCCATTTGTGTTAAGACAAGATGCATGCTCATCACAGTCTGATCCGACAGCACATTCATCAACATCTACAAAAAAAAGAAAAAGACACAATGAAGATGTTGCTTGGTTGGTACTTGTAATAAACATCTGCTTCAAATTTCTGTCTCACTGTCAGAAGGAATTTCTTTAATTAGTATAATTAAGAATCACTCTTAATTCAATCACATCTTTGATGCACTAGTAGAAAGACGCAATATTTATGCATTCTGGTAAATTTATGATAAAATATTATAAAACCATGGAAAAGTCAGAGACCCCTCTATTATCCTTTTGCCAGTGTTTCCACAAAAAGTATTTTGTTTCCAAGTAGTAGATGAACAGACATCTCAGTTCATGTGCTGTTATCTGCTGGTTTGTACAGACACTAGGAAGGAGGACTCTTTTGCATTAAACACTTTGCTAGGAAATTCTTTGTGCCTCAAACTTCCCACCGGTAAGGCAGGAAAACTTAGGCAAGAGGGGAACGACTTTGAACATAAAACACAAGAAGAGTCCAGTTTTTGTGGAACAGAATTTTGCTAGAATAAGAATGAGAAGTACCTGCAGTTGCCAGAAAGGTTAAAATGATTTCAAAATGTCTTAGTTATTATGATTAATTATTTATATGACAATAGTGCCTAGAAATGCCAATTGATGATTTATGCTCCATGTGGCTCAGTACTGTACAGCAAACCAAATCCCTGGCTCCAGATCACTTCATATCAGCTTTCAAATCCTGACTGTACAGAAGTGTTCTTGGTATGTAAACAATGAGTCATAAATTGTGAGGGGTCAATTTGGAAGCATCTCATTGAAAAATGCCAGCATCAGGGATTATTCCTCATACAAACCAGAGTCTTAGAGAACAGAACAATTCTTAATTTAAACATCTGCTATAGGACAGCTGTTGAATTGGGTATAACAGGCAAACACATAGCTAGAGTTCTTTGTCCATTTCCAGGCAAAAAATGCAGAGACCATTTCCAGGCAAAAATTGCAGAGCAAATGGAGCAAATAGATTAAAAATTGGTCTATGGCATTGGTGTGCTCATTCTTCACTGCTGAATGAGTCTGGTCAGCATGAAAGAACCAACAACACTCTGAACAGAAACGGTGTTTCTCTCTGATATGCAGGACTAGAAGTGTTAAATAAAATCAAACCAGTTGCCAATTATACAAGCGTCAGGAGAATGCAATGTGATACCACAGCAGAACGGGAAGGGCTGCTCTTCATGTAACGTCTCATATGGTGAGGAAGAGAGGATGGGCACTATGAATCAGATCTGCTCCAGAGCAAAAGGTGTACCATGCTTTGCTGGCACCTGCCTGGAGCATGAATCAGAAAGGCAAAGGGTGGGCCAGGGTGCCAAACCCATTTTTGGTTCCATTTTACACTCTACTCTGCTTTATGAGGTCAAGGCAAGCTGCAAGGTGGGGCACAGGGTGTTTTCTTCCCAACACATGCTCCCTACTGCACAGATGTGGAATTATGTGGACAGCACTGCAGCATCTGTTCTGAGCCTGCTCATCTTTGTGCCATGCTATAAAGTGCAGGGGAGAAAAACAAAGAGTAGAACAACAGACTGCATTGTCTGTTTGGAGGTTCTGAAGTAGTCCTGATGAAAGAAAAGGGATCCTGCTCCACAGGAAATTTTGGCAGAGCTAAAAGGCTATTGGCTTTGCTTTTGTTCATCTTGCATTGAAAAAATGTGTGCTCTACCTACTTGTTTAGACAGAGCAACCAGCCAAACCAAATGTAAATCATGTCAAGCTGTTACCCTGTAACTCACACATTAGGCATGATTAAAACAGCAGCTTACGAAGCAAGTCAGTTACAGCTAGCTAGTGGATTTCAGTGGGAATTTGTTGGAGAGATGGTCCTACAAGACCTGTCCTTCCTGGTCCTTTGTGTGCAATACAATGCTACAGGCTCTCTCAGCTTTCAGATCCTGCAGCTGCATCTGGTATGTCAGATTCCTGATCAAGAAATAAGTTATGGTGTGGCAAATGTGTGAACTGTGGACCTAACTGTGTTCCCAGACTTCTCAATGCTGCAGCTGCTTGCTGATAGGCATGCTGAAGCACAGGGAGATGCACAGGTTAGAAACAGAGGATGCAAGGTCTCTAGGGCTAAAAGAACCTGGAAGGAGAGAGGGAATACAGGCTGAGAGTAAGAGCCTGTATTTACTGAGGCTTACTGAGTAGGAACATAGAGTTTGGGACATATAGAGGGATGGAGAGGGGAAGGTGACAAGATGTTGAACACTGGATTTCAGTAGCACGAACATTTTGGAGCGTGATTCCTCAGATTCTGAGCAGCCTGCTCAATACCAGAACCCAATCCCACCCAAACCCAAAGGCACAAGAGAAGCACAGGATCACCAGCCCATGCAGCCACATGTATGGCGTATCTCACCAAGGCAAGATGGTGAAATGCCATTCCAGCTCCCATTGTCTGTGCAGAACATCCTGGAGTCCCCCAACAAATAGTAGCCATTATTGCACTGATAGGTAACAGTACTGCCAGCGAAAAAGTCCTCGGCTGAATAAAATCCATTTTCTAAAGGAGGAGGCACTCCACAGCTGATCCCTGAAACATGAGTGAAAAGAGTGCACAGATATTAGCAGATCAGACACAGGAAGATTAACTTAAGTGTAATTCCACACCAGAACCACCACTAGAGATTTATTCTCTGTGACAACTGTGGTATTGTGTCCACCAGAAGGCCCAAACCTTTTCTGAGGTAACTAATTGATTCTGGCTCCAGGGGAGAGTCTTGTTCTGTGGACACTTGTCGAACAGTGACTGAGCAGGACTCTTCAGCTCCTGCCATTCTGCTAGCCCTGGAGGAGAGGTCTGTGATGCAACACTAAGGTCTGAGTAGATGCCCTTCACTTACAAGAAACTTTCCCGATGATCAAATGGTCCTTAATGAGTTTTAAGGAAAAAGAGAAATAAATTTGCTCTCAGGCAGGTTCCTGTTATTTCCCTTCCCTATTGCTGAAAAACAAGCTCAGTGTTACTGTGTTTAAACACTGCAAAGTTGGCGAACAGGTTACTGCTGAGTGGTTGAAGAACAGTATAAATCTGAGACCAGGGAGTGTATGAGTGGTGGAGAGACCGGAACTGACCTCATATACATGCACAGGCAAATCACTTCAGCTATAGTAAATAATTTCTTCTGATCCCAGCTCTGCCAGCAGAAGGTGTCACTGTACCTAGCTGCCGGAGGTTGCTATCTATTCTAGCAGAGTTGCTCCTGTGAATCCTCGTTTCAATCAGAATGACAAGAACTTACTCTGGTGGTTACACAGCCCATCTTTGTAACTACATGGATTGCAGCAATTCCTTGCTTCCCAGACATTTGCAAAGATCGAACAATAGACACTTTGTGCAGAGCCCACTGTGATGGAGGCTATAGCACCTGCTAAAGAGAGCCTGTAACAAGGACACGCTGTCAGGGGTTGGGGACAGGAAGATTTGGGGATCTTTGGAAGCAGGAGAAGGATCCTGGTAAGTAAAGGTAATCATTACAATCATTACAAGCCTGATTTACTCAGTAGAAGAACATTTTCTGACCAGGCCACTATGAATCCTGCAGCTGTTTATGCAGGAAATAGCTACTTTCGTCCCACTTTTATCGATCAGATACTTGTGGAACCGGCTGAGAAAGGTCAGTAAGTCTGACCCTTGGTCGTTCAGCACGTTTGCGGCAGACCAACCCTGTTCTCTCTGAGTTCTGTGCTCAAGGAGGAACATTGCCTGCTCCAACACAGAGAAAACAGACAGCAACACCAACAGAATTTTGGTGCCCTGTCATTGATAAAACACCAAAATACCAAAAAGGGATAAACACCAAAACACCGAAAAGGAGCAAAGCTGTCTCTGCCACTGAAATTAGGCTCTGCCTAAGAGGGCTTACTTTTGGGTAATCCTCACACACATGTTATTCTTTAGGCAGAAGAGGAGATCTGTGTTATGAGCAACTGAATAAAGGGGAAGAAAGAACAACCACATCAAATCTAGTTCAAACTATAAAAAAGATTTTAACCCACACAAAAATGAATTTTCTCCAAATTGAACAGTTTTGGGATCATGCATGCTTGCTTCTGGAGCAAACTTACTACTATGCTGAAATGAGAAATACAGTCAGCTCCAACATGTACAACTGCAGTCAGACGTGCAGTCACAATACAGGAGGACAAATGAAAGGAGAAAATAGGAGTTAGGAAGGCAGGAACCAAAGAACCTTGTGAACCTAAATGTATGCAGCCCGGTTTCATAAAAGCCTTGTAGCACTTCTCAGTCCTGACAGGATTATCTGTCACCTTTAAAGAAGTTATTCTACAAAATACCTAATGCCAAGGCTTTTATCTCAAACCAGGCATTCTAAGTGATATTTAAAAATCACATAGATATTTTAGCATTTCCTGTGCATCTTCCACATGCCTGGTATCATTGGAGAGAAAAGCTCAGAGCATGAGAGCTCTGATCCAAATAGATCATTTCTGCCATGCACATTTGAAAATGACTGAAAAAGGTGGCAGAACTGGACCACAGGGTAGCTCCATTCAGTAAAATGTAAATTAAGTTTTAAGCATATATGTATATGCTGCAACATGGATGGATTAGATGCTTTGCTGTAGCAGGGATAAATAGGCTGAGAACACTAGTAGGATCTAAATGGAAGCTGAAATTTCCTAATCCTGCCAGCCCATTCAGACAACTCACTTTCACAGCGGGGAAGAGGCCGGGTCCACTGTCCCAGGTTAAGGCAGTGTTGAACGGAGTTGCCCACTATCTGGAAACCTGGGTCACAAGAAAGACTCACTTTTGACCCTGGCTTTAAATCAGCCGAAGAAGCCCGCAGATGTGGTATGGATCCTTGCAAGGCTGGGCAGTCTGTGGACAAAATACATTGCACGGAGTATGAGATGTGGTGCTGAAAGCAATACATTTGTTATCTGACTGTTTGATCCTGTATAAATTTATCCATGAGAAAGTTTGGGGAAATGTTATGCTATTCTATGCCCCGCTCAGATTCAAAAAGTTTTGAGAATCAGCAACATTGAAGATCAGACAAGTAATCCATAAGAAAAGGGGTGAGGAGGCAGCAGATATTATAATACACTCCAATTATTTTTAGTATAAAGGACAAGAAAAACCTTTTTCTGACCCAGCACTGTCTCATTCTTTCAACATCTCAATTCAGGAAGCAATAAATCTCTGTCTGAGATTCCAGTGAACTTTCATTACAAAACCCTGGAATTTGAGGAATGAAGGACTGAATGTTCCAAATGTTAAATTATCAAAATAATTTATTCAAGGCTAGTAGGGCAAAAGCTGCAAGCCAGCACATTTAACCTTACAACACAGTTTTCTTACAATATTGTTCAAAACAAAAAGGGTTCTAGGAAACAAAGTTCTAACCAGCACAAAATATACTCTTGTAGTCTATCTTCACTCTTCCAACAACTCCTGGCAGGAAATCTGGCCAGGCTAGTACATTTCCTTTTTGGAGTTCTTCTGGACAGGATGTAGCCAGAGATTTTACCTATGGATTTAAAACAGGTGATTAGGTGCTGTTTAAGGACCTTGTAGGAAAAGAATGCAAACAAATATTCCTTCCATGCCTGCATGCAACACTGAAACAGATCATTCGGAAAGCGATGCTTTTCCTTTCTAGCACAAGAAGTTTCTGGTCAAACTAATTGCTCTTCTGTATTTATAAGCCAGCTAGTTATAGAGAGGCATGTACTGAAGTAATACCTAAAAGAATATTTGTCATACAAGCAAAACATGAAACGTAATCCTTGAAACAATGTTGTGCTTGCTAGTGGGAAAGAAGAATGTATTTATGTCACAGACAAGGCAGATAGGAGGACACAACCTGAAGAGAAGACCTGATGTATTTGCAGAAAAATGTCAAATGGGAGCCAAGAGGAACTGAAAGTTAAGGAGTGGCATTCCTCAAACAGTGCTATCACAGCACCACATTTAAGGACCAGAAACACAAAAAGGAGCACTAAATGAAGCAGTCTGCTGTTTCCAGGACAAGTGTTTTGTGAATCCAATAAACTAGGCTATATTGTGGTTCTTCAAAACACTGCAGGTAAGACATACCTATACCAATATTATTGTTGGTTTTGGCATTGTCTTCAACTGAGGTAGGACAAGGCCATATCTAACCATATATTGAATGTGAAATGGGAATAGGCAAACTGAGGACAGGACAAAGAAAGGAACACATTTTTAGATCAGCAGCAGGTCAATATCTTAAGAACTGACCTGGTCAAACATCTTTGATAGAAAAGTTTTCCATTTAAAACATAACTTCTTTAATGGAACTACTAGAGGTTTCTTTTGGATTTTTACTAGGGAAAAAAAACCACCCTGAAATGCCAATGGGAAACTTTGAGTTGTTTCCATGTCCTATTTTAATGTCAATTATTTTTTTCAATAAGATTAAAATGTTTCAACTTCCTCATTGTGAATCTGACAACCTATTAAACACAGTAATGTAATCATATTTCTGTATGGCTACCAATAGCAGGAACTTGGGGACCATAAATCCACATGTCACAGAACCATTAAGCTATTCAGACACCAACAGTGAATCCTCGGCAGAAGTAAGAATATGCAGACAGACTCTTATTGATGGGATGTCAAATAAATAGTGACCACGTAGTGGTTCCCTGCAACGAACTCAGATGTCCTGACTGTGCCATTGGCAAAAAAAGGCAGCTGACTAGTTCCATTGGATGCCCAGGGAAATTTCTATTATATAAAAGCATTTTAAAAATGCAAATGAAAGAACCAAGGCTTTGGAATCACTCTGCACTACCTTTGCTCACTGTAACTCCAAGAACAGAAAGGGAACATAGTACCAGGAGGTGCTTAAAAACAATTCTAATTCGTAATATTGGCATAGTACTTTCTATTACATTTCTCCCTATCACGGAAGAAGCAGTTATCTGGCCCATGGAACTACTTAAAATAATATACATGCCCTTAGGAGGACAAAGGTGCAATAAAAGGATAAACAAAAGGATAATTAATCCTCTATTAATGCATCAAAGCCCGAAGTGGTCTATGGAGAAAAGATAGTTATTCAATTAAGAGAACATGTTAGTAATTAGGCTACCAAGCCTACTTCCTACTCCGTGGCTGTCCTGTGCTGGAGGATCATTGCAGTAATTCCCTGGCAGAAAAAAAGGAATGTTTTCTTTAGCTGCATGAAAGAATGAATTAAAAGAGCAAAGATGAGCAGCTCAATAGGCTGTGCACATCTCAGCACAGCCAGCTTGGCCCTGTAGTACACGCAGCATGGCTTCAAGGCAGAGTTAGCTGGTTAAAAAACACAGGTGTGCCAGGCCCATGCTGAGCAGCTGGGAAACTGCCTTTTCCAGAAGGGTGACTGACTTCTGTCCAGTCTCCGGTGGATGAAATCAGCCACTGTGCTATACTGGCTGTCTTTGGGAGGAGGGAAGCTACACCGTGAACCTCACACTGAATTATTCTCACATTCCCTGTCCTGAGCTCCACTGGGGCTGACCAGAGTGCAGAGCCAGCTCAACCGGAGACAAGAGTGACCACACCTGCTTATTCTGTAGCTGTTTCAAAGATCTGACTTCAACTGTCTGTGCTGATGTGAACTGCTTAGGCCACGAGCTGCAAACAACCTGCACGGAAAATGCCCTACTGCGGGCCAGGGGAGTGTGGGAATCATTTCTTCCAAGCAGTATGGAGGGCAGGAAAGGACCTCACGACAACTCATATTTCTACTGCTCCCTACTCAACAACAAACAGCCAGAATGTTGGTTTACCTATACAAAATTATTGTGTGAATGGATGGGCAACTAAAGTGGATTTAGCTTTTGTTATTCACTTGGCAACATATTTTCTTGCCCCGGTTTCCTTTATGGCTGAGAACAGGAAAATAAGACTTACTGAATAGTTGCAGCTGGCTAGAACATAACTGATAATAAAAGAGATAATGATAGTGATTTACTACCCCAATCTCTAAAAACAAATGAGGTAAAAAATTAATAGGAAGCTTACTTGGCTCAGTTCCCTGTCTCTGTCACATCCGTCTTCAGATTAAGAATATGGATACCATAAATGAAAGGTAGGATTTTCTTCCTTGCCCTAACTGTATGACTGCTGAAGCCAATAGGAATTTTACCAAGCCTGTCAAGAGCATTAAAGACAGGCCAGTACTGAGAAATTTTCTAAGTGGCCTTAGAAAATCCCACTTAAATTCTTCACCAGTGTCCTGTAAAATCATGTGTACTAATTGTTCTCAGCATTGCTCTTGTACATGAAAACCCAAAGATTTGACTTGCAAATGCAGCACTCGGTGACCCAAAAGGCAAAGAAAAGTACCAGATTGCTGGTACTTCTGAACCTAGCAGAAAGCCAAAGACATAAAGACAGGAAGAGAGAAACAGAGGAGACATTTGGATGATAGAAGCAAAGATTCTGATTATATTCTTTTCAATTTCCTGTTAATTTTATTATTTTTTTATTTGGACCATGGATAACAAATAGTGATAAATAAGCAAACAGTAGTAAAACTGTAAAAATACATCAAAACAAAAACTTTTAATCACAACCCCTTTCCTCCCAAGAAATGCCTCTGACTTTGAACATTAGTCCTTGCTGTTTAGGCTTTTCTAACAGTTTCAGGAAAGGCTGAGAGAGCTGGGCCTGTTTAGYCTGGAGAAGAGAAGGCTGAGAGGGGAGCTTATCAATGTGTACAAGTATCTGAAGGGAGGGTGTCGAGAGGATGGGACCAGACTCTTTTCAGTGGTGCCGAGCGACAGGACGCGAGGCAACGGGCACAAACTGAAACACAGAAAGTTCCATCTGAACATGAGGAAAAACTTTTTCACTGTGAGGGGTGACAGAGCACTGGAAGAGGTTGCCCAGAGAGGTTGTGGAGTCTCYTTCTCTGGAGATATTCAAAACCCGCCTGGACGCGATCCTGTGCAATGTGCTCTAGGTGACCCTGCTTGAGCAGGGGGGTTGGACTAGATGATCTCCAGAGGCCCCTTCCAATCTCAACCATTCTGTGATCCTGTGATTTCTGACCTTCAGGATTGAAACACTATTTATTATCTTTATCTATGACCAGGAGCAGGTGATGGAGCACAATCATCAAGTTTACAGATGATGCCAAACTGTGGGACCAGTCAGCATGCTCAAGGATACAGCTGCCATCCAGAGGGACCTCAACACACTGGAGGAATGGGCCAACAGGAACCCCATGAAATTCAACAGGGACAAACTGGAAGGAAAAATCCCTACAATGAAACAGGCTGAGGACAACATGGCCAGGGAGCAGCTCTGTGGAGAAGGCCTTGGGTGCTCTGGTGGACAGCAAGCTGATCATGGGCCAGCAGTGCACCCTTGCAGCAACAACGGCCAACAACATCCTAGGCTGTGTGAACAGGGGCACAGCTAGAAGAGAAAGGGAGTGCTTATCCCCTTTCCTTGGCACTTATTAGACTACATCTGGCATATTACATTCCACTGTGGGCTCTTCAGTACATAAAAATCATCAATAAATTGGAACAAGTTCAAGGGAGGCCACCAAGAAAGTCAAGGATTGCAAAATTTTCCCAGTGAAGAGAGACTGGGGCTTGTTCAGCTTGCAGAAGAGATGGCTTCAGGGGCACCTAACAGCAGCCTCCTGGTGCAGGTAGATCGTCAAGGAGATGGAGCCAGGCTCTTCAGAGCAGTGTGTGGTGGGAGAGTGAGATAGTAGTCATAAACTGAAGTGGGAGGTCCCATTTGGACCACTTCCACTCTGAGGACAATCAGCCACTGGAACTGTCTCCCAGAGAGGTTGTAGGATCTCTGTCCTCGGAGGTTTTCAAGATCTGACTAGACAAAGCCCTGAGTCCCCTGTCTGATTTCAGTGTTCACCCTGCTAAAGCAGGAGGTTGGATTAGAGACCTCCCATGGTCCCTTCCATCCACAGTAATTTTGTAATTCTGTGAAAGTTTAGCATCAAACTTGTATTTTTGGTACCTGAAAAAAAGAAGCCTAATATTCAGTGATGCTGATCATTCAGACTTTTCCCTGAATGATATAGTTCAGAGATTTTATATACTGTCTAATGTATTGGCTTAAATTCTGATGCCTTACCTCTGAAGTTTTACCAATGCCTTCACATGGCAGCATGAGGGAATTGAAACTTGTAAAGTAAGCCCTGAGCTCATTTCATACAGTTTTCTCCCTCTTCTAACAGGATTACTAGCTTTTGTGTGTCTTCATTTTTCTTTCAAAGACATTTAATATAGAAAGGCTCAGTCAAAAAAAGATGGTGACTTCAATGTTGATTTTACCATACCTAGGCTTGCTTAAAGCTACTACACTTACTACACTAAGCTTATAACCCTAAGCCAAGGCTTCTTCTTGTCCCCACTGACTTCTGTGCAAACAGTAAAGTCTATCCAATAAGCTAACTTGGAATGCATTTTCATGTGTTCATCCTATGCTCAGAGCCCTGTGCTCAAACACTGCAGTAAGGACTTACCTGCTGTGGGGACAGGACATGGTCCCAAATGTTGAGCTGACTGATGGAGCCCACAAAAGATTCGGCTGGGTTGAATCCTTCTCCCTTCTGATCTTGTTCTTGTCCCAGTACTAGAGCACCTCCACCTAAACTCAGAGACAATTAGAACAGGGATAGGAAACAAAGCCTCACAGCAGGTATCCCCACAGAAGAACTTTTTAAAAAAGTTTTCTAGCTCATATTACTGAGGTTTTATAAAGCAGAACACCAGCCACCTTCAACAAACTCGCCCAGCAAACTTCTGGGAAGCCTTATTCTAGATTGAGGTGAGTGAGCATAAAAATTAGGAAGTGATCCTCAAACAGGAATAAGCATTAGTTGCTCCCACAAAACCATTCTGAAATCAGTTCAGAACAGGCTCCTTTACAGACTAAACTCTGTCACCACCAAAACAAGTGGTCTACTACTTTACCCTAGAAATAGTCACTTAGTCTTCACTGAGGCTGAGTAAGGGAACTATCCTCATAAACAAAAAGAGCAAACATGAGCACTGTATAAATGCTGAAAACCTGAAAACATACTAGAAACATCAAAATAAGCATATCCTTGCACGCAAAGCAAACTCTGTAATAAAAAAAGGAAAAAGGAAAAAGATCTGGTGTAATGTAAATAAAGCATACCAGGGATTTTTGAGCCGACTGAGAGCCCACTGCCTCCATCAGACAGCTTTCCATCAATGTACACTTTCCATGCCCCATCCGTGCATGTCCATGTGACTGCAATGTGATGCCAGTTACCATCGTTTACTGAAGGACAGTCTGTGATCCTCTCTTTCCCATTTACATAAAGAACCCAGCTGCATGGAGAAGGAAGATGAAGGCATACTCAGTTGTTTGCAGCAACTTGAAGAGTACAGCCTGTCCCACACTACCCAAAGAAATGTCGTTTGCTAAACGGGGTAACTTTGTCCACCTCGTACACAAAATCTCTCTTGAAATATCTGTAGTCTTTGAGAGAACTTGGAAGTGACTATTATCATATGCAAAGTATAGTGAAATAAGTAATGTGTTCTGCACCACAATGTGAAGACTCAAGTTATGGTTGTATAGAGGATTCTTAAACTTGTCCCTTGATCCATCTCTGCATTGAGAATCATACCTACAAGTACTCTGAGTGCTGAGCTCCAGTTTTACCCCGTCATTGATTCAATTCTTTTAAATATGCTGTAAATATAATCCAAAGGGAAATACCCTGTTTTCTAAACTTCACATTGCTTTCTTGCTGTTACTCTTGTATTGGCAAAAAGTGAAGGAAAGAAAGTAACAGAGAAAACAACACAAGGGGGCAACTTCAGCTACAAAGTTTGGATCCAAATTCGCCTACCCCAAAATAGGCAAAGCTGATATTCAGACTTTTGGATTGTACTTTCTCTATCAAGTAAAGACAGGTGCAAGCTAGAGAAAAGCAGATTTGTGATTTACCCATTGTAATCTGTCAGGAGAAATGCATTATCACTTCCATTTTCCACTGCATAAGAAATGGGAGTCCCATAGTTTGTGGTGTCAGTGGATTTCATCCAGAATGTACAGGTGATGTCACCAAGAGATGGGAGAACACCATCAAACATGACATATCCATAGATGCCAGAGACTTCAAAATCGAGATTGAAACCAGAGGACTGTTCTGCAACAAAGAAGAGTTTTTAGAGCTATATTCTTACAAACACAGAAACAAATCAAATGCAATCTAACCAAATGCAGTAAAATGGAACATAACCCATCTACAGAAATACTTCACTTTAAATTGGTCAGAGCTAGAAGAATGTATACCAGCCTGGCACCAGCCAGCCCATAGAGTTTTCCAAGGCTAGAGAACACAGAGCATTTGGAAAAATACAACTGGAAAAGGAGCTGATAGTCTAACAGAGAATGAACATGAACCTTGTATAGCACTGGATATGCTTTTCACCCTCTGCCCATGAACGTACAAATCCATCTGCCCATCCATCAGCCCAAAAGGGCATGATCATTTGTTTTCATTTCATCCATAAGAACCAAGATTTAAAAAAATAAAGAAAGAGAAAGAGAGAGAAAGATGACTTCTGCTCTGGAATGACTGAAATACACTGCACTGATACGAACAGCACTCCCGTGGTGCTCACATTTAATGCAGAGTGACATGGTTTATAGCAAAGTTCAAAGACCACTGTGTGCAAATATACCAGCTAAAGCTCTCCTGAAAGCTGGGTGCTATTTAAACTTAAACATAAGATGTGATCTAAATGACCCATATGTCCTCCACTATCTCTGTAGAAACCAGTGCAGGTCCTCAGCTTCCATCTGAAGATCCATCAGCTACAGGTACAAGACAGTACAATTTTTATGGGTTGGCTGAAAGACAGAGTTGAGCCCCATGGATGTGCAGTGTAACTGCACAGCCATCCAGTGAGTTGAACCAGGTGAGTATAAGGCTTGTTTTGCCCCACTGTAGGGAACTTGATTTTCTTAGTACTTTTGAAGCTGAGACTACCATGCCCTCATCTTTAACCTTGCGATGCCAAGTTCTAAACAAAATAAAAGAAACACAAAGAGCTAATTAACTGAGATATACAGAGCAAATCCAAATTAAATTTGACAAGCCTTCTTGGTATTAAAAAGATAGACCTGTGCCTTTACAAAAAGAGAAAGGAATAAAAATATGATCTAGCACACAGGCTGTTACTTGTTTGCAATTACGATTACAATAGCACTGCAGTCACACAGGCTCCACTCAGATTCTCAGAGACCCACTACACCTAGCTGCTTTCTGGGGAAGCTGTATAAAACCAATTCAGCCAGTGCAAATCTTGCCCAGACACTTAATCAAGCCGCCTTTTTCTGACACTTTGGTCCTGTGTACCTGTTTCACACCTGCTGCCTGTAAAGCCAGGGGGACATTTACAAACGTACGAGTTCAAGGCATCCACACAGGTGGCTTGGTTTAAGCAGGGACTGGAGTCACAGTCATTGATGTTCACTTCACAGTTCAGTCCTGTGTATCCTGTTACACACAGACACCTAAGGAGAAGAGAAACATACTTCAAATATGGCAGCTGTGATAACAAAAAATCCTTGCCACGAGGCCCGTTCCCACCAATGGGAATGGCATATACTGAAAAACCTGCAGAACAGATACTACAGAGTTTTATTTTGGATGCTCCTTTTAAGTATGACTGAGCTGCAGTTTTTCTTCTGGAGAAGGACAATAAAATATTTAAATGTAGTAACTGCATAATTTCATATGAAATTGGGAGAGACTTGGGAAAGTGGATTTCTTTTGGCAGAACAATACTCAGATCTCTCACACGGTACATGTCTTGCAGTCCTACCATGCTGACACATCTAACCCTGCACATTCTCCTTGCTGTCTATCTCAGCATTTTCTAAGAGGTGAGGACACCAAGATTTTTCTTCTCTTTTAAAATCTCCTTTAGAGTGCATAAGGGGTCCAATTATCGGATCAGGCTGTTGAGCCCTTTGCTGAAATCTAAGAAGGCCCAAGCACCACAACATATCTGGCTTCTCACACTCCATTATAGCAATCATCTGTTTTTCACCTGAAGCTGTTGATACCATCTCTGCATGTAGCCCCGTTCCTACAGGGTCTGCTGAGACACTCATCGATGTTTCTTTCACACAAGATACCAGTAAAACCCGGAAGGCACTTGCAGGAGAAACTGCCGATGCGGTCCTCACAAACAGCCCTATTAAGACACGGGTTTGAAAGGCATTCATTGACCTCCACTTCACAATGAGCACCTGAGAAGAAAAGAACAAAGTCACGGCTCCGCCTTGCTTTAATCTGAGAAAGAAGGTCACAAAACCATTCCTGGCTTCTGAGGACTCTTGCCAACAAATGATTTTATGGGAAATGGCAAATATCAGGGTAGTTATGCAGGTTCTGGATTTACTCTATTAACTGAGGGAAAGTGGCCATAGAAGAGTTACAGGAATCATTTTTGCAGTTGCATAAATGAACACTCAGCGTGACGTTGGGAGTCTAAACAGATATTGCCAATTATGTGAGTCATTTAGGCTGAATCAGGAAAGCACCTAAGAAATGAGCAACTAATGAGAAGCTGCGACAAAAGAAATTAAGCTGGAAGCCTAAGTCTACAGTGAAATGTAAAAGCCAAACACATGGGACTTCGGGATTTTTGCTGGGAAGGAGGCTCCATGTTACAAGCATAGAAGAATGGATGGGAGTAGTTTTAATATAGACAACTTTGTCCAAAGCTGTGCCACAGAGTAAGTTCACAGCAAAGCTAGGAAGAGGAAACATATCACCTAATACATCCTTCTGAAGTCACACTGTTGCACTACAGGCACTATGGGAAACTACATGGACACAGGGAAGACTAATGCATCCAAATCAATGCACAATATATGCAACGTATAGCAATAACATTGAAATACTTTGGCCAGGGTAGGCAGGCATTTTTCTGGGCAGAAAGAGTGATGGCTGGCTTAAACAAGAAATGGTGTACCTGTGAACCCTTCTGCACAAGTGCAGTGGTAACTGTTCTTGTCATCGACACAATGGGCTCCATTCAAACATGGGCTGGAGCTACATTCATTTATGTCTTCTTCACACAAGAGACCTTCAAACAGCAAGCGTAACATGGCATGATATATCAACACATAGTCAAGACCTGTATGCTGCAGTGACTGGGTTTGGAAGCCAGCGCAGCTCTGTAGTTCCTGTACAATAAAAGGCTACTGAGATCAGATGATAAAACTCCATGTTTGACTGCATTACTGCAAATATCTGCAGAGATCATCTGTGTTATTTAGCTGTTGAGCTGCAAAAGATGCCAAGGCCAGGATTTGTCTTTATAAAGTTTTAAAAATATTCAGCAAGTGTTGCTGTCATAAACGTAGGGCCATAAATGTGAAAAATGAGGGAGGCCATTTTCAGTGGAAAATACTAGGCCTTTTTTTTAAACCTGCTCACAGAATTATCTCCTCAAAAAGCTTACTTCAATATTTAGAAGTTACGATGCTGTTTTGGCAAAGTACTCAAGCATGTCAGTCGCTTCAAAGATTTCAATACCCTGAACATGCTTGCAGGTGAGAGTTAAAAAGACTGAGAACAAAGATATGAAAGACACTCACTTACTAACAGGCCTGCACCTCCATAAATGCTTTGTCTAATCAAGTCACATTCAATTTCATAACAATTTTTCCCTCTGAATTTTCTGCATTCTCTAATCTTTCCTTTTTTTTTCCAGATCAGAACTGTCACAAAACACAAGCACGCACGCACACACACACACAGACCGTCCTTCTTGAATGCTCTTCCTTTTATTTTGAAAACTATTCACATACATTAGGACTTTCCTCTAGCCTGTGGATCCGACTGCTTTTCTGTTGTAATTCTATTAATGTCGGTGAAGCAAGCACAGCCCTTGTGTTGTGTTTTTTCTACTTAGCACAGAAACAATGCCTCTCTGAAGAAGAGCTATGAAGCAATTAAATCACCTGAATAGCCTGGTTGGCAACGGCAAACAAAGGCCCCAATGCCATCTTTACACATCCCATTGTGGTGACAAGGAGATGATTTACACTCATCAATTTCAGTTTCACACTTCAAGCCTAAAATGCAAAACAAAGAACAGAGAACAGAGAGACAAAAATGAAATTGTTCAAAAACACAGAGGTCATGAATACTTAATGTAGGAAAACATCAGACTGATTAATTGCCTGGATTACTAGACATTTTGGTTCATTATCTTTTCTTTAAACTGTGTTTTAACAGAGATCTGGAAGAAAATGCTGTTAGAAAGGTATAATGTAGATCAGGCAATGGTCTGATCAGTTCCAGATGGTAGTACTTAATATTCTATTACAAATAACTGAGACCACTAATTTCTTGATACTAGCTAAATAATATAAATTATCTGTTTGCTTTGGACCAACTGCAAAGCTGACAGGAGAACAGGAAGATGTGGTGGGATTGCCTGTTCATAGTACAAATTTCCAGTTTTTGCTTATCAAAAATAATTGCTAAGCAATAAGATTTTCAAATCCCCAAAGTTTTGTCCAGTGCTGCTCCAGCTGAAGTCTGTGAGACTTTTCATTAACTCCATTAAAAGAAACTCCAGTCAAACTCCCTTTCTGCCAAACACTATATAATTTAGCAACAACGGGAACGATTTGTTTTCTTAATACTTAATGTAGTAAATCTGTGGTGGGCAATCCAATTTGTTAGGCTATATTTTTGCCTTTTACACTGAAATGTTTTGCTCCTTTATGCTTGCTCACATTAAGAGTATGAAGCCATGTTTATTCCTCCACCCACTTCTGACATTTTTACCTGTATATCCAAGTGGACATATGCAAGTATATCCACTTCCCAACTGTTTACATGTCCCATTGTTGTGGCACGGTTCCAGGAAACACTCATGAAAGACCTGCCATAGGCAAGAATGATGTAATTAAAGTAAACATGGAAATACATTTGGAAAGAAATATTCCAATTTTAAACTGCAAACTCCATAGTTATTTTTAAAAAACTGGAAAAAAGCCCTGAGATTAACTTCTAGCTCTTCCCCTTTGTCTCACCTGAGTGTCAACCACTCTTATTTCTAGGGAAAACTGCCAGGAATTTGAATAATTTTTTTAAATGGTCTTTTTTATTTAGCAAAAAGTGATCACCTTCCTAGCTATGACTGACAGCAGACATATTATACCATGCTATATTTCATACAATACTTCTCCAGCATTTCTTTTCCTCTGCTTCCTTTTACATTGATTGATAATGACTTCCTTCAGCTGGTTGTCTTTTGGAACAAAGAGAGGTGAATCTGTGGGGGACTTCACTGTATAGGGTTATTTATTCTCAGATAGCAAATCTGAATTCAACAGAGCCCTTAAGAAAACGGTCAACTACAGTCGTGGGGGATCTGTTTGTCATCTGCCCATATTTTAAACCAGCAGTTCAGACCACACTTATCATCAGTCAACTCTGCTCCTGTAACATAACGTCTCAGCTTGAGATTCATAGAAAGCAGCCTTGTCACAGTTACAGCTAGGGGCTGTGGCAAACATCACTGGAGTAGCTTCTATCACATGAGGACTTGCCTCCATTTCAGGGAGGGTACTCACAGCAGAAGGGAGTTCTGCTTTTTTCTTCTCAAGTGTATCTTTATTGTAATAAGTAAAAATAAAGATTCTACAGTTGGGACTTAGATATCTGGTAGCATCTTCTGGAATCCAGCATACAGAAGCCATCAAATGACTGAGCATGAGCAACCTACTTTTTAGAGACTGACTGAACCTCTTCCAAGAGGTTCATGTTTCTTTAAAAAGTGTGACAGGTATTTCATAAATCAGGTTGAAGGCTTCAAGCTCCAAAATTTAAGATTGCCAATAACTGATGCAGCTTCTTTTATTCAACAGGAGTGTTTCTATAATCACAAAGAGAATTTGAAAGCTGAAATAGCTGTGAATCTATGCATGTTGTCACTGGCTAGCAAAGCGCAATTTTTATGAGTTCTGCTGAGTAAGACTGACATGTAGGTCAGCAGGACCAGAAGTCCTAGCTTTAATGGTATCTGTCAAATAAAGTAGCTCCCATTACCATCACTCTCACCTCTTCAGGAGATATAGTCAACATAACAATTACACTAAAGAAAGCATTACTCATTTACTGCTGGTGTAAGACACTGTTTCTTTCATTAGAGTCAACATTAGAAAATGTATCTGGTCCTTGCCTGACTGCTGACTTTGTACTGCTTGCTGATATTTTCTGGAGAGGCTGGTACCATCATAACACTTTCCTCAGCTGCTGAGAAAGTAGAGCCAAAACCTGAAAAGGAAAGATATGGAAGTGCTGTTAATAACACTCTACAACCAGATCCCTGTTCCATGAGGGCATCATAATTTCATTTTAGTAATGCATCTAAATGATGATAGAAGTGGATTTGTGGGAATAAATATAACAATTTACAGTAACCACATAGTATTCTATGTATGTCATATATTATAAACATATATATTTCTAAAATACATGCATGTGTATGTACATATAAAAATACACACATATTTTTATATAGGTACCTATACATACACACACACACACATATATTTATGTGTGTGTATATATATATTTATGTATATATAAAGATTTACTGTGTTTTTTATGGGCCTGAAGGAGAACTCTTATCAAGTTCAGTGGGGTCAAGAATCCCTATTCTGTAAGTGAGCCTTAGTACATATCACAGAGTCACCCCTTCCACAATAACCCAGAGACAACATTAGTAGGCAGAAACAGGTGCGAACTGCACTGGTTGAAATGGGAGGTCTACATATGTTCTGAGAGAGCATAGGATGTTTTCCCTTCGGGCAGTTGCTTGCCACACCTTTAGATGCTCCCTTTATTCACATTCTTCTGGGGAGATATTTTGGCTTACTTGAACAATCTGTGATGGATCTGGCACCAGTGATGGTTGTTGTCCCATAAAAGGGACAAGACAAGCAGTAGGACTTTCCTGGGTCTGGCTGATAGTAGTCTCTGGGACAAGGGTAGCAAGGTATCAAACCTGTACGAGAAAACTCTCCTGCAGGACATGGTACTGCAAGAACAAAAGGACATTTTCTTCAGTGATCATTTGTCCCCTTTCTGGTCATTTTCTCTCCTCCCACCACAGTTCCTCCTCAGACCTACAGCATTTGGGTGAAACCCACAAGGAATTCACAACTCTGAAAAATCCTTATTTAACCTGTGCTGTTAGGTGACACGTGGACCTCAGTGAATCACAGAAATATCTGGGAAGTATTTTTGTCTATTCCCTTCTCTGCTGTGGAGAGAGCTTTCAACTGCAAATTCCCTTCCCCTTCATCTCACATCACCTTGCTTCCTGCCTCCCCCCCCCCCCCAAAAAAAAAAAAAGGTCTACGGACCAAAGACAAGTTTTTTGTACCATTTTCCCTGCAGACTGTTTGCTTTGGGGATCTTTCTGGCAAAACTTTCCCCAGGACAGTTGAGGACAGTTTCTTGAAAAAGGAAATGGTACAAACTAAAAAAAATTCAGAATTTTTGCAGAGCAGATGTGGAAACTGTGGAACTGTGGTTCCCAGGATAATGGTGGTGAAACATACTGTCATTCCTGCCCTCTTCTGAATGGGAAAAGGCTTTATTTTCACACAGATACTCATCAGAGGGCTCATTCTATTCATCTTTAGTTAAGAACTCATCTTGGAAATCAGAAGGAGGGTGTTTCAAAAATTCAGGGTGTTAGGAAATAGCCTGTCATTGTGCTGGGAAATTCTGCTGGTCTACACTTAACCATAGGCTGAATTAAATCTCAGGTAGATGGATTGGACTACATTAGCTGCTGTTTAAACGCTGCTTCATTTTTAGAAGTTTCATAGCCCCTTTTGTTACAAACCTCCACAGGCTGAGACATCCACAGCACCTCTTTTTACTGTTGACATCTTTTCTGGGCAGGAAATGCAGTTCCTGGATCCAAATGCTGGCTGATACATGCCAAGTGGACATGACTCGCAGGTCTCAAGACCATTTACTGAATATGTTCCCTGCTTGCACTGAGCTATAAGGCAGAGCAATTCATAAAGATTAAGCAGTATCCAACAGGAAACGTGATTCCTAACCTCTAAAAATAATGCTGAAACCACAATAATCATCACAGAGACTGTTTATTTCTACTATTTTTTAGTTTACTCTGAAGGGCTTCATGAATACAAAGAGCTAAAAAATGGAATTCTTTAAGTGTGGGATGTGCTAAGTTACTGACAGTGCATTTGCAAATTATTAACCAGTTAATTTTTTCCAAATAACTGCACAGATGATTTATTTTAACTCAGCTACTCATTTTTAACCAACAAAGGCAATGGCAAGACAATCAACAGAAGACGAAACTAGCAGCTTCTCTTTCAGAAACAAGTTGCAAAGATAAAGACGTGCTGAAGAGCTCTGTGCCAAAGCCTTGTAGAGTGGAATACAGACATTTCATCTTCCATCACTGCAGGATGGAGAATAGCTCGTAAGGAGAAGAATGGCATTGTTAGAAGAGTAAGCAACCGCATCAGTCAGGGAAGCAGGCTCACAATCTCACAAAGGCAAAACCGAAACAAAGCCTCAAAGACCAGTTCTTCTTAGACTTAAAACCATTTGTGTTGGTATTCTGCATGCCACGGCAGTGGGGAAACCTGTGTTTTCTCTTTGCATGTGCATCAAGGGGCAGTCAGGACTGCTCCTCGCTTCATAGGCTAGTCTCATTCCAATACTCCTGCAATGAGGAGCAAAAAGACAGCCACGAGACATTTTAAAACAGCTGCCCGAAGAAGGTGACATCCTCACCTTTGCATTCAGAGATGCTTCTGGAGTGCAGGTACTCTGTATAGGTACCAGATGGACAACTTTTGCATTCCAGCTGACCTTCCTCATCTTGGTAGGACCCAGTCCAGCAGCTTTCACAGGCGCGATGCTCCAGAGAGTAAAAGGTACCCAGTGGGCAGTTGACTGTAACATTGGAGACATAAGCGCCCCTCAGAACACACAGTCACACATACTTGCCTTGCCTCTAGAGCTCCCACTTAATCAAACCCTGTTTGTGTGAAATGTGACTCTGCTCCTCAGCAAAAGGGCTTGCACTGGGTGTCTATCTGGCACCTTCTAAAGATTTCACTGAGTGCAAGAAATAAAATCCAACACCCTATCTTAGTTACACATCATCTACAAGACTAACAGAGTTAAAAGACATATAAAGCACTGTTTTCCTGAGTATTATCAAGTGTATGGATATGTCTGATTTCCCCCATGGCGTGGAACCCTGGGTATAAAAGCGTTCTTTTTCCGTAGTCCTTGGTTACAAACACAAACATCCCCTGGAAGTCAAACTGTGCAAAGCATTGGAGAGTTTATTGTTCTGGGAGACCACAAGCACTGGGTTGTGCCAATCCCTTACCCTCTTCAAACATTGTCTAAAACCTTGCTTTTTAAAATGATTTTAAATACATGTAAAGGAGTAAGTCATCTGGCTTACCACACATTCTTCCTCTCAGCACGGAGCCAGGCCTGCAGAAAAGAAAAGCCTTCTCGGTCTCCAGTGAGTTGCTGTCAGCTACAATGAGTTCGGATGCAAACTGAAAAGAATACATGGGTTCCTTATTGAGAGTCCTATTCAGCCTGTTCGTGATAGTCTCTAGAGTTTTAAGGAGCCTTTGCTGGTTTTCCAGTTCCAGTGTATCATTCCTTTCATCAGGCAATGGCACGCTAGCTGGGATTTAAAGAGAACACACAACAAGCACACAGATTTTACAGTCAGCACTTTGGTGTACTCTGGGAGTGCAACACTCAAGCTTGCCAGTGCAAAGTGGAAAGCAGGCCATGTGCATTGTGCTATCCATGAACAACATGCTGTGATCTTTCCCCAAGCAGAAAGTCTGAGAAAATTGGGCTATGAATGTCTCCAGAAAACTGTCATCTGCATCTCTAGCAGGCTTTGTGAACTGAAGACAAAGTTTTACTGAATGTATTAGAAACACATTTTTTTAGAAAGGAGGAACAGGAGAAGGCAGATATTCTGATTTCCTCACCTGTGATGTTAAATATTAATTTAATTTTGTGGTCAGTCATTGGAATGTTGAGCTTTTTATGTCTTTTCACCCGAGTGGGCGCTGCCTTTACAGAGGCAGAGAGATGCTTGGATAGGTCTTCTTCCTGCACTGTATCAATGAAATCACCATAGGAATAATCCAGCTGGTTTGCTGCCCCCCAGCCAGCAGGTCCTGCCGGGCATTGTGAAAGAAAAAAAAAAAAAAGAGAGAAATATAATCATGTATAAAAATGAGGCCTATTATATTTACACTTATTTTTAAAATATCTCCCCTATAGAATGGGATCTATTTGAAGCTCCAGACAACATGCATTGGCTTTGCCTATGCAAAAAGGCTTTAATGGTATAATAACAAGGTGATTATCAAAATGTAACTCTCCCTTTCTTTACAACACCCTGCCTATAAGTAGAGTTCCACCACTCTTTATGCTGATATCACTTATTCTGGTTTAGAAAAAGTAATGAACCATGCTGGAAAATCATCTCTTGTAGCAGGATTATGGCTAGAAATTTAACCAGCTCCATACAGAAAGAAAAAGGAAACAAGTCTCTCTGATGATCAGTGAAGTCTCACTTATACCCTAGAGCTCCTGAAACTTGTGTCTTTAGCCAAAACCTTAAAAAATTACTGCCGTAAAAGTTATAAAATAAATTTCTGATAAAAGTAACAAATCTCTTCCTGCTCGGTCTTCACATGGGCCCTCTACTGCCAGTAACATCTTCTACAACAATCCCATAGAGCTCTCTCTTCTTTTTCCTGCTTAAATATTGCTAGCATGGCTTATGCCACGCATATCCATTACACCTCTTTCTCATAACTCTTTGAATGGTTGTACCTGCCTGACCTCTCAGAAGAGGATGGCAACGTCACCTTACGTGTTCAATCCCCTCAGACAGGCATTTACTGTTACACATAGTGGGTTAAATTCACCTCCAGTATAATGTCCTGATGTCATCATCTACAGTGTGCACTCAACTAGCTTGTCTTGCCTAAACATTTGTTTCTGTACATAATCTGCCTTCTCATAATGACTGAAATTAGATGCACACATTTTTTCATTAATCTAGCTTTTTTTCTTTTGAAAATGTGACAGTATAAAAAAATTCCGCCTATTACTAGTTAACAGTCATCTATATTATCCTTAGTTTACGGCAAAACTGAGGTAAGTTAACCCCACAGCTCTGGGGTTAATACTGTGCAATTATTCCATAACTCATCTTCTAAACTACTGTCCCTTATGACCTGAGAGGAGTTCTGATCTTTACCCTCCTTGAGGTAAATCACAGGAAATTCCAGAAAAAGCAACAAGGTTATTCTGAAAAGAAGTTGACATGAACCGAAAGAAAACAGAGCCCTGTATCTCATTTTCTCAACATTGTCTTCACTGTTTTAGATGACTTTTGAAATTAGTTTCAGCTGTCATTAATAATCACCCTTCCCCTGATGACAATTGGAAATTGCAGCCTCCTGTGTTTGGTTACAAACAAATGTGCTCTCATCAAGCTCAGTGACACATGTCTGAAAGGTGAGAATAAGAAGGAAGTTGTAGCACAGTAATCGCATTATGAACCCCCAAAAGAGCCGCAGCCTTAAGGCAAAGTAAGCGTTCTGAGGTTGCCCTGCCAAATGCCTCCCACCAAGATAGGTGATGCAAGTTCATTTTCTGTGTTCTTAGCCCTTCTGCTCTAAGCACCCCCAAAGGACTCAGAGGTGCCAACCACAACAACTGTACAACATGGACACTAATATGCTTGAAAATGGAATGAAAATGACAGTGTACTTGGCATAAAGCAAAACAGGAACAATCATGAGGACTAGCATAGCTTTCATTCAGATATAACCACAGTCTGAATCTTGCAAAAGAACTGTCCTTGCATACAGAAAGTCATTTCACAGCTAATGGGCAAACTTAAGCTCTTTTAGCTTTACATGGTGAGGGTTCCTTTTTGTCCTGATGCTCTCCAGGATCATCATTCTTTTTTGAATATTTTGGTTTGAAACTGTATGTTTTTTAAAAGTTCCTTTCTTGAAGGCTAATCAAACAGGTGTTGGGGGTTTCTGCTTTTTTAAATCTCCATCATGAGGCATTTCAGTAAACTTTTTCTCTACATGTGTGGTATATAGGAAGCAGTATCAAAACCAGATAACAAACAGTTTCAAAATACTGTTATCAAGCTTATTATTTAATTCCTTAGCATATTAAGAGCTCTATAATTGTTTTCTTTAAATATTCCACACAACACAGCGCAGTACTTCAGAACAAAGGGAATTAAGCCACATTAAGCCTGGATGGCTAACAATCTATGCAATCAGTAATTACCAATGGCAAATCCATTTTCGTAATCGTAATTATATTCTAAGCAATGTTTATGTGTCTGGTCTTCCAATCTGCAGTCAATATCATCAACATCATTACAGAATGATGGGACCTTCAAACAGAAAGAAGAATAACATTAAAAAACAAAACCACATAGCCATCCCTGACTGAAAAAAACTTCTAATTATGATGTAAAGCAACAGTCCTGCCCTTTCTCTGACACTAGATTTCTCCTTTCATCCCTGTTATAATCCTCATAAAGTCTGCTGGAAGAGGTATATTCTATTGATACAGCTAGGAAAGAAGAGGGAAACTTGTAGGCAGACAAGCTCTTTTGCATGCTCTTAACATTTATGCAAGACAAGAGGTCCATTCAGTTAACCTCTGCACCATTCTTGCCTGCAAAATCCCATAATATAAAAGAAAGTTCAGGCTTGTTTCTCCAGGCTGAAGACAACAGGAGAGCTTACAGGTCTGAAAACATCTTTGTTGTTTTCAAGGCACGTAACCTGTAATTCTGTCAGGGTTATAGCAACACTGTTAGTATGTTTCTAGCTTTCAAATCTTATTTCTTCATATCTACCTCCTCTCCACCCATGGGGAGGTATTCATGCATTCTTTCAAGAGACCTCAGAAGACAGCAGAAGTCATCTGAGGAGAAGGACGGTCTTTTGAACAGGGTACACAATTAGCTGCTGAGGAAATTAGATGGTAGTGGTGGCTCTACCGGTGCATTTCTGGATATTACATGCCATTTACTTAACTTCCTCTTGCTTGTTTCCCAGTTTGGGATAACAGCAGTGGCATACAACTCCACTGCATGAAGGCTGTAACTCAGAAATACTTGTAAAACCTTGAAAGAGCCCCTCCTAAAAGAGGCTACAAAAGCAAAGAAGTATTTCCAACCATGTGAACAACGCATTGGAGAGAAGTGTGACTCTCCATCTTAGTGACAGAGTCCAGCTAGTAGAAAGTTACAGTAATTTGGGCCATGCATGCCTGCCCCTTCTCATTGGTAATTTCCAGGGTGACCTGCCTGGAACATAGCATGGCCTGAGGGCACTAATAGGCCTTAATGGCCCTTAACAGCCTCAGCTGAGGCCTCCCCCACAAACTCTGCCCACGGGCCCATTTAAGCTCAGGTCAGAGACTTAGATTGCTGTCTGAGTAATGTTGGAGGATCTTTAGTTCAGCTATAGCCACGATATTACCTAGCTACAGACCCCACTGATAGAGATCTTGACCTGCAGATTGACTTCTCAGCTTGAATTTGGACCTGCCTCAAACCTATGAACTTGACTGGTGATCTCAGTTCTTGGCTGAATCTTGCCATGATCTCTGGTTTTGCCTTGCTTGGGTGCTGTGGGACTGGGTGCTTGCTGGTGAGGCTCATGCCCTGCTGACTGCGATGTTCCCCCTTGGCTCCCAGCTTCCCTGGCCCTTAGGGAATAGCTGACCCTTGCTGCTCTCTGGCAGAATGAGCTTCGAAAACACTAAACAGAAAGCTCTACAAAAACCTTCTTGGTACTGGTGATTTCTTCTCTCCACAAAGGCAGCAGAGGCTCTATAAGAATAAATGAAAGCATGAATGATTTTTTTGATCAAATCCATGTTTCTCTTTCTAGAAAGGCTTCAAGCAGGGTGGGCTCTAAGATGTGTTTCTGAATTTCTTTGCTTTTTCCATATCATTTTTTCATTGGAGAAGTGGCTCCTGCTAATTCCCTGCCTCTCTTCAGGTCTCTGTTAGAATTCCAAATTCATAAGAGCAGGACTGGGCATATTCAAAACAGTTTTCATGACTCTTTTCCCAGACTGCTGCATTTTGATGTAACTGCTTGGGCTGGTCATCAAGCGCTTTGCCTTATATCTTGCTTTCTGGTTCCAATGCCCTAAGCACTGGAATCTAGTGGTAGTTGATAAATATGCTCTCGGGAGAAAGGAATGGAAATAAAACCAGGATTTTCCTATTGGAAGACAATAAACCTGAAGCAAGACAAGAGAGTGACAGATGTTTAGGCCACAGATTGCCTGGAAGGGTTATGTAGGCTCTGAACCATTTGAACAGTGCTATTGTCATCTGTGTGGATCCCAAAGCTGTAGCAGTTTGTCCCTCAGCTGTATGTGTTAATAATGCTTTTGAGTTAATGGTGGAGCTTTTAGCACATGGATCTTTCTTTGGTCCTCCAGAATCGGTACTTGCCCAGTGTTCTCTTCTGGAGCAATGCTACTGGACTAGGCCTGGACTGTCAACTCCTTAGCCCACCCCTCAAAGTCCTGCTGCTTCTGCTCTGTGGCTGAGGATATATTTGTGGATTAGGAGGGGAGACTGTCGTACTGAGGTAGAAAGGAAAAGATGCTGCAGAAAGGGATCAGGCTACCTGTTCATGTTCAGGGCCATACAGCTGTTTTTGATAACAGGGAGAACTTAGAAACTTGAGAAATCTGAGAGCACAGAGCAAATTATTTAAATCAGAGCCACTGGATTTAAGTGCCTGGGCTTAGGTACCAAATGTGGAATGCATGTATTTTTTATATGTGCATATTTAATTATTTAGGTATGCCATATATATTCTATATAAAATATATTTTGGCACCATATCCAACTATCAAAAGTAACATTGAGTTTAAGGGACAACTGACTGGGTTTTTCAAACATGAACAGGTATCTCTGGAAGCCTACTGAAAATCTGTAAATCAGGTCCCCAAGCTACTTGCAGCACATCCTAAGTAGGCTAATTGGATTCTGTCCTAAGTAACTCTGCACTGAAGATTGAAATGAGTTACATTAAAATGCCAGTGTATTCTTTTCATCTTTAAAGGAGACATTTCATCTTCTGAAATGAAACAACCTTCAGTTTCAAGTTTCTGTGCTATTTTCCTTGTAAGCAATTAGTTAGCTTTGAAAAGTAACAATAAGGTGCATCTTGGGTTGGAGGGAAGTAGTAAAAGGAAGGACTATTTACTAACCTACCATTTTACCAAGTGCACTCTGGAATGCATCAGCAAAGCTATTTAGAAGACTGTTGTCATCACATCGTGTTGCTTTATACAGCATCTCAAAGGATTTGAACCCATGGTTTGCAAAACGATTTACTGAAAAATGGAGAAAAATTTGTATTGGTCAGAGTAATAGTTTCTGAGGACTGGCTGAAACTAGATTACACTAAACTAAGAAGCCTTGTCTTTAAATCAGCAGTTCAGATTCCCAGGGCTGTACATGAAAATGTGTCTGTTAGTCTAAAACAGATCACTTAAATCTCAGTCAATGGAGTTGAATATAACAGCACGTAGAATGCCCCTCAACAGGCATGAAACTTTCATGACACTGCTGAATATTTCAATGTGAAAGCTACTGGGGACTAAAGATGTCAATCATTGACCTATCTCAGTATTTTCTTAGTGGGAGAAATCTGTCAACAGGCATAATATCAACCTCCGCACTTTCTACAGAGAGAGAAAGAAACAAAAGATATTAAAATGCTATTACTAATACTGTTTGGCTAAATGTGGAAAAACTCTCGCCCAGAATTCAAGCAAGTCAAAGTTTAAGTATCCAAATTATGGATTTTGAGTTGACAAGTAGGTCTGAAACATAACTTTTGTTGGTTTATAGCTGAAATATTGCTCTTGTTCACTGAAACCAAGGAAGCTACTCTGATAAAAGTGGACACAACACGGTGCCAAGACTGGCTTTGACTGCAGCTCTTACATTCATATTTGGATTTAATATGCCACCAAAGCTGAGAAAGCCCGCAGCTGAAGTTTTGCATATGTTTATCACAAGTAAGAAAATACATTAGAGCTTCTGATTTGGTGGTAAGCAGGTAGGTAATTATAGCATTTGCATTGACAATTTGCAAAAGCCATTGAAATTCCTGTTGAAATGGCATTGTTAGTGTTGTCAACAGACAAACTATTTCAAATGCTAATGACAGGCAAACTTTGTTAACTTTGGCATCTTTGCTGTCTGGCGAATTCCAGAACTCAAATTTACTACTGTTTTTATATTTTAGAAAGCTTCTGAAATAATACCTTTAGGGACTTCTAGCGTTCTTTTGCAATATTTCTAACCATTTAGAGGCAGAAGATAGAGAAGATTTATTATCATTAAGCCGCCATCCTAATTTCTAAAATACTTTCATTTACTTCCTCCTTAGACACACTGTTTGAGCCTCGGATTCATTTTGCAAAACAAAGTCTAATAATAAGAAGACTTACAAGAGCAGTCGGGCCACTGTGGAGAGTAAGGTGGCTTCCAGACACCATCCTCGTAAGTACAATAGTAGTTTTCACTTGATCCTTCTGAAAGGCTATAACCATCCGCGCAGCGTAATGTGCAATTAACACCTGCTTCATCTGATGTGCATGTAAAATCGCCATTCACAGGCTCAAAGGAGATTTCACAGGGGGAACCTGTGCAAAATACAGAGATTTTATATATGGATGATTGTGGTGAAGCTAGTATGTACACAGGAAAACTGCAGATAAGATTTCCAAAAGCACCAAGTATCAATCTGATTCTACTTCTGCTGGAAGTCTGTCTACTTCTTGTGATTTTCATAAAAGCAGAATTAGGCTAGTGCCAATTCTTTTTGAACTCTGCCACTGGAATTTGAAATCCAGAAACAAAGACTCAATTTGTGATATATATGTGAAACTCAAAAAAAAAAAAAAATTGGAAATGCAAGACTTATTTAATCTTTCTGTACTTTTTCAAAGGTGCATTTACGTATGCAGTAAAATAATACAAAACACTAAACTATATCTTCTATGCAAACTTTCATGAGTGAATTATATTAAAATATATTACATACTGAATTCTGAAACTAAGTATTATTCATTCTGCACTGTTGCAACAACACATGGATTTGATCTGGATACCTAAGAAGTCAGAATTATCTTAGTACTGTAAAGCCTCAGTTAGAATGTATTTTTATGGGACCATTGTGAAGAATTTGAACACTTGAAAATTTTATGCCCCAAGCACTGAGACCACAAAAAATCTGAGGTGGTCTAGAATTTGAAATAATGCCAGTTCTAAGAACTGGCTTTTTCTTGTTAAGTTTTACAAAAGCAGATCAGAAATTAGGACAGCCTTCTGCAAGTTACCTTTTTGTAAACCTGTAACCAAAACCCCAGTCTGCATGTTTTTAAATTTTCTATTCACTAGCAGATTTTTCTATATAAATGTCCAACATAAGCACTAGAGGGCAGAATTCAAGTGGAATTTGCATCCTTTGTTCTTCATCTGCCAAATAGCTGTTTGGCCTTTAAAGAAGAAAGCGGGCTTGATAACAGGAGGAAAGTAGTGTCTATGCCAGCAATACAAACACATGAGTATATCTATAGGTACAGATAGCTTCTAAAATCTAAAAAGTGTTATAATACCTGGTAGGATATTTGCAGGTAATTACAAAAATCTTTCCATGGAAATTTTCCTTTCTAACTACAGATTCTACAGATTTGATATGAGACTTCAACAACATCTGTTAATCCATTTCGCACTGTATTTGTCACTGACAAACAACTGGATCCATTACCAAACATTTTACTGCATAATGAATAGTAACTTCAGTGCTTTTACACTTATTTGAATTTATAGGACCCAATTTACTGCTGTGCTGCTTCAGTCTCAGATAATTTATTGATTTTAAAAAATATCCTTACTTCCTTCAAGTTATTCCCATATAAAATGGGATGGGAATAACTAAATGAAAAAGTGTAGGCTGAATGAAAAAGTGGAGTAGGGTTGCATCCTTTGTCATATTCAGTTATAACAAAGCTATACACTCTTGCTGGTTTGAGGATACTGATCTGTAGCACCACATGTTACACTACAGCTTATGTGTGATGGATCTGTGCCAGCAGACAGAAAAAAATTAGGATAACAAACCTTTGATGACAATGTGGATCTCACATGTCCTGTTATTGCCAGAAGGGTCCATAGCTATGTACTGAACTGTTGTCTCTCCTTTGGGGAAGAGACCTCCAGGTGCATGACTTCTGGTAATAGTGAGTACAGCACCTAGAAGAGTTAAAAGACAACCTAAAATATCAATAAGAAGGTTTTTCTGGCCTAGCTTACAGCAGCTCTTCCTACTGACACTGAACACAAAATCAGCAAAATAGGATTGCCTGTGCTCAAGCTTGGCAACTGGAGAAGGAAATGGCAGCATGTCTTCCAAACAGTGTGTTCCTAAAAATAAATAAGTAAAAAAAAAAAAAAAAAAAAAACTGAATGCCAAGGCATCATGGGTAAGCAGGTTGGATCTCCCTAGTCCCACACTGTTGTGTGCATGCTTAGGGGTGCATTATCTCACCTGAATTGTCTGAAAACTGAGGTTCCTCCCATGTGGCTGGGTACTCATTCTCCAATGCCTGAACAGGAGGTGGGGATCTGCATCTGTCAATTACAGGAGGTTCTGCATCTATAGGATTTGAAGGGATGGCATGAAATTAGCTCACTGAACTGCAGTCACGCTCAGGTAAAATCTATGATCAGAAGAAGTCATTTAAACAGTAGTTTAAGTTCACACCAGGAGATATAAAAAAGTTAGATATAATAAAGTTAGGTGCACACTTGTGAGTAAACTGCTTCAACTGGTAGATGCTGAGGGAAAGGAATGGCAATAAGGCAAATTCTTCAGCTGAACTGTTTTCTGCATTCTGTTTGTGTTCTACAGAGCCAATCTTTGCTCACAGGACTGCTGAATGACAAGAGTGTCTGATATAAATATTTGAACAATGATTTGCATCAGGAACATGAAAGAACTTTTAAAGTTCTTTGTTGGTATGGAGTCTTTCAAGAAGGAAAAAAAAAAGATGTGTATGATGAACACAATAAAAAATTAACTTACAACATAACAAGGCATTAATTTACCGATAGGAGGAGAAATTTTGAGATTCAGAATGAAGAACACAACAAAACACAACCCAAACAGAGCATCTGGCAGCAGTGATGCTGCCCACTGTGCAAACCGTGGCCCGAGATCAGCAAAGCATTTAGGGAGAGATGATATTATTCCTGGGCTTATACATGCACACATAAAGGCCACAGTGATTCATAGTCTTTTTCTGCACAAAATGAGAAGGTTTCCTCCATGACAGACTCTTCCCCACTGATTTTTAGCAGCAGATATTTAACTTACCAATAACCTTGACACTGAATGTACAGCTTGCCTCATTGCCTGACTTATCAACCGCTGTGTAAGTAATAGCAACTTCGCCGATCGGGAGAAGATATGGTGGTATGAAAGCTGGGGTAACATGAACTGAGACCTTTTATAGGAAGACACTTGTTACTTAAAAAACAAACCTGGTTAGTAATCACAACACTCATGTATCTCAAGAAATGGACACTAACAGTATCGTTTAATGTTAATGCTGTTCATACTTGAATGCAAACAGCCCCTTTACGTAGCAAAGGCAGACTCTGCAGAAGACTGCCTTGCTTCCCTTCCCGATACTGCCTTTCACAGCAAGAGGCATTTACTGGCTCAGGAGTTGGACCTTGTCCTGCTACACTTCACAGCCTTGTGCGTTAGGACAACCTGAGCCTGACTCCTGTCTGCCTCAACACCCGGAATTGAAACTATGCTAGCTCAGGACGTGCTTTGTCTGCAGTTCAGATCTCCAGCTGCAAAGGGAGTAGTCCTAGCAGATGTGTGGGGCAGCCAGTTGTGGGCCACAAGGACTTAACATACCCATTTTTAATCTGCATGTATTTGTGACTCACTAGACTGCAAATGCTTCAAATGATCCTGGCAGTACAAAGGAGTCCTTTATTTGGAGTAAATGACACTTAAATGCTCTCCATGGCTCCTTCACAGGGGCTGGAACTGTGTAAAGTCACTTCTCTCTAAGACAACTGGCTCCACGTGAGCAAAGTAGTTTATCTGAGAACTATGGCTTTGACAAACCAGCTGCAACTGAGAGCTAAGGTACTTCGTTTCTACAGCTTAATGAATGATCCTGTGTCAACAGAGCTATAGTGGCTGACCGTGGCTGTACTGTATCAAAAAATGCATTAACTTAAACCTCTTTACTGTGAAAGCTCACAGCTTCCAAGTGCAAAAAACTCCTGTGTTTGCAGCAGATGAAGAGCATGCACACAGTCACTGTTCTTCTGCTGACTCATGATAATGCATTCGGTTGCTGTAACTTGATCGTGTCTGAGCCTGCAGGGAATGTTAGTCTTCATGAAACAGCTCTGGAGCAAATTCTGCTTACAACTCCATTCCCAGACCTCTGACACCCATTGTAGTCAAAGGCCCACATCTTGCATGGCATAAGAAAATGGGATTTTTCTCTCACTCAGAAAGCTGAATCAAGTTTTTACTTATCACATCATGTTCTTGTTAGCCTTTTAGATTAATGAACTGGTTTACTTCCGTATGAGAGGAGTTTATTAAACTTCTTCACATTCTAAGAGCTCATTTTTAAAGTGGCTGTCTCCATTTTATAAACAAGGGCACATTCTTTCTTTTGACCACATAAATTAACCATATGAGATTTTATCCACTTAAACACCACGCAGTGTCCTGTGACTGCATAACCTTAACTGAGAAAAAAAATGCTGAGTTCTCAAGATACAAAGTTTTCAGCAGATCTTTCTTTTACTTCTGCTTATCAGAAAAAGAAATTCTAGGGGTTCAGAAAATTAATTCTAAATAGCTAGCAAAAGAATGCTATCAAAAGGCTGCATCCAGTCAAATGTACAGATTTTAACTTGCCTCATCTCCAGAGTTATCTTCAGCTGTTGGGACCTGCCAGCTGATATTAGCAGAATTCTGATGTTCCAGAGTCTTAGTCTCAATATTTTCTGGACAGCGGATCTGAGGAGCTTCAATATCTGACCCAGAATAAAACAAACAAGTTTTATATGTCAAACTATAGCAATAAAACCTCTATAATAGTTAGACTGCAGCTTGTTAAAACCACTCTTTTCTGTACTGCCTGGGCTTTTTTTTTTTTTTTACAGACTTCCTGCCTCTGCCTCTTTTAATTCTTGCCTACTTGCTCATACATAAATAATAAATTCTCCTGGGGAAGGGACTGCTTTTTGCTGTATTTTTTGTACATGCTTTAGCACAAGACTCTTGTCTCTACATGCAACCGTAAGGCAAAGAGTCAATAAGACAGAATGATGACTTGGTTTCTTTTATTATTCATCTATTCGTTAGACACACCTACTCATTAAAAAGGAATGGTTTCTCTATCCTTTCACTTCCCAAAATACATGCATGACACATACAGATATAAGCACTTATTTCTGATCATCAGTGACTTAAAAAAAGTCTTTGTGACATGACATATGTACTATGAGCAAGACAGTAGTGACTCTCGCATTCTTTGGAGCACGGTGTAGAACTGACTTGCTGCAAGGTGCTACGCATGGCAAATGGGATCTTCTAGCCACCTATGTGACAATGCCGGATGGTTCAAAGGACTGCTGGTACAACATGGGGAACACCACCAGCCACATTTAGGCCTCAAGTTTCTCTGACAAACTTGAGGTACTTCATTATTTCCCTGGCAGAGGGCCTCTCAAAACATTCGTGGTCAGGTTATTTTATTGCTGCAGCGTTGTTTGATAAACGGTCTCTAGACTCACGAGACAAGGACAACAGCATTCAGCTCTGAACTCATATATACCCAGGAGGCTTTAAAACAACTCAGGACTGATACTGCTTATATTTTTATTGCTAAATAGTTCCAGCAAAGACATAACTCAGTCAATTAAAGCCCCATAATTAAGAGCACTAAACAATAAATACAAGTGGTTTTGCCTTCCTCTGAACTCATTCTGATGAAAACTTTATTAGAAATGCACTCTTTTAAATAACTACCAGTTATGATTCACACTCCCTTGACCACAGCCTTCAGGCTAGGGCAAATTCCATTTAAAAGTGAATTCAGAAGAAAGACTAATAGATAAGTCATAAAGAAAATGGCTATTTTGAACTAGCCAAATATTTTGGCAGCAAAATAAAGAGAGACACTAACAAGAATGAAAGCAATCGAAACACAACTGCTCTCATCTTTACTAGGGAAGCATAACCTTCAGAGATTTTTGGTGCCTCTTATTTTAGGGTTTTATGCAGTGGTAATGTCTAAAAGCTTGATCCCAAACCATGCTGCTTTATCTCAGTCCAAACACTTCAGCCAGTAGCCTTGTGCTGGGATCCCATCATATATTAAAAACTGCGGTTTGGCACAGGTTTACACAAGAGATTCGGAACAACGATGTGGTACATCACACTGTGGGGAATTATATGTTTAAAGGGAGGGATAAAATCTTCCTGGCCATTACAGAGAAACAGTTCCCACCTCAGTTTCTGTACTGATTTGGCATGATGACTGTCCTAGCTTTTTTTTGGTTCTGCTCTTTTATGCAGTCTGTGGGGGGCCCTTATTCTCTGTGGAAGCATCATTTCTACCAGCACAACGGTTCATGAGGAGGTGAGCCGTGGCTCTCGGACAGACCGCACTTTACTTGTGTTCTCCTACAATCCAAAGTCAAACTCCTTCCGACCCAGCCTGTATGTGTGTAAGAGAACAAATAATCTAACATTTCTAGAAGAGGTGGGCAAACATATTAGAACCATATTCGAATGTATGTAGCCATTTTCTGTCCGTCTGCGTACTCTGTGCAGTTGTGACAGTCAATTTTGGCCTGAACCCTTGTGCACTGTTTCTCAGGGCAGGTAAACAGCCATAGTCAATTCAGAGTCAACTGAAAAGAAACATCCCTCTATAGTGTGTATACCAGCCAGGGTTTACACAGCATTTACAGATCTGCTTAGACCACAGGGGTCACATAAACCTGTGATAAACTAGTAATAGTATTATTATTGTTTTATTYCTAGGAGTATGGTTTCTACTTTGACCATTTTTAAGCTAAGGGCTTCTCACTTTTACTCTGAAATTTCCAATTTATCTTCACATTAGGCCTTTAAGCAGGCAGCTTCCCAACAAGAGAGGTATGAGATGGATGCTAGGAGAGACAGCTCATGATGAACACTGTAAGGCTGCTCTCAAGCAACCCTTTGAGCTCCACATATTCATTACAAACTACAAGTAACCTGACAGGCAAGCTATAATGGCACAAACAACACTTTTAATAGACTGCTTATATAGAGCTTTCCCCAGTTCAAATCTGTGCTCATTCTGTCCTTTGTTATGTCCTTCCCTTCAATCCTGCACATACGTGTACATAGAAAAGATTTTGTGCTGGTCTCTACCTTTACACAGAGCCTCCTGGACGTTTGCACTCCATCTCCCAAATGAAATGCACCTTAGTTCTTCTTTAGCTCCAGACAAGATGAATCCCTGGGAACAGCTCAGCTGGCACACAGTCCCAGAAACAGCTGGCTCCAGCCCACAGCGGGGAGGGAGTACTCTCACACCTGCAGGTTTCTGGAAGATGGGGCAACGCACTTCTACAAGAGACCAGTATAGTGTTATCAACTGACATACATAAAAGTGCATGTTTTAACCAGCCTGCAAATAAAGTCACATGGCAATGCAGAGGGAACACAAAATATACACACTTTTCAAAAGAGTCTGCATGCTCTGCAAGCACTTCAGAACGCTAGAAACTCTGCTAATGCTTTGCACTTCAGTGCTGATTGAAGTAAACAGCACCCAGCATACCAGTTCTTTTATTTTGTTGCTTGTGCTTTTCACTGGGACAGAAACACTGGGTTTTTGGTGTGGCTCCACTATATTCTACTCCATCTCTCTTTCTTTTTCTTTTTCCATAACTTCACCTTTCACTATTGCTTTGTAGCTCCATCCTCTTGCCTTCTACGGAAACCAGATCTTCGTAGCAGGAGACTATAGTCTTGTATAGTAATAGTCTTGTATTTGTTGCCTTATACAGCTTTTACATTATCTCATGAAATAATAATGATCAAAGGACAAGGATACCCTGCCAGAAGCTCATATGAGATTAGGGAAATGGCATCTGACTTTGCCTACTCCACTTCAAACTGAATGAAATTAGGCTTGGCCGTGACTATATTCAAACCCAGATGCACAGACTCAAGGGAACTACAAATGGCACCAGAGAAGTAGGACCTTCCCTGCAGACCTAGGAAGGGCTAATAGTTGCTTACAGGATTAAAATCAAAGTTTTAAAATATTCCATTATTAGGATTCATTACAAATTCTGAAGAATATTTACATCAAAGTGTAAACTTCCAAAAAATATGATGTAGGTAAATGGGCTCAATTTTCACAAAAACTTTGTTCCATTTTTGAGCTGCTGTTTTTACCATGCAAAACAAGGAATGTTATTTTTGCTGCAAACATGGAAACATTAACAAGCAGGGCAAAAAGGGGCACTGAGTGCAGTTAACAGACTTCCAGTAATGTATCTTACAACAGGTAATAAGCAAATGTGGAAGAAAAATGCTCCACCCTTTATAACAAATGAGAAGAACTGTCACTCTTTAGCTAGCCAGTGGAGAAAACGTACTGGTCTTAACACAAGGGTCTCACAAAGAGCAACCCAATCCAGCTACCGAGGGCAGACCTCTGTGTATCCTGTAGCGATGGTTTAATGACGCAGAAGTGATTCACATTCAGAACACTTCATATCTCTTTCCTCTCCTCTCCCAAAATATGCAGCAAGTCATTGAAAGCTGGCTCTTCTACATGAAACAAAATTTAAAGAGTCTAAGCATTTTAAGTATTTCCTGCCCTTTAAACTCTCAATACTGAAAATGTGTTTACAGGCTAAACATTTATTAACTGCAGTTCATTTCAATAGGCTGCAAAGACCATAAGTGTTAACACATTTGTTCACTTCAGGCAAAGACAATATTGGCTATGAAATCTAAAACTAATCTATCTGAAAAAACCCTAACTTTGGGTTGTTCACCACAGGAATGAAACTGATAAATGGCAGAAAGATCAGAGAATGGTTGGAAGAATATTCTAAAAGAAAAGCTAAAGGCACTAAGATGTGTATTAGTCAGATAGAAAACAATTAGGGGAATGGATGTGAAAGGTGTAAGCATAAAAAAAAAAAGAAAACTGCAGTTATGGGGAAATGGTAAGAGTCCTCCTGGCTGGGATGCTTCCAACTAGGCCTGCAAAATCCTAGTATGGCACAATCCTGAATCATCCAACAAACATTCAGGATAACATTCGGCAGTTCTAGTCTTAGAGAATCTCTTCTCAGTCAGGCAGATCTTTACCGGAAATAAGTTGTACAGTGCTGTTTGGTTCTTTAATCTGTTCTCACTACAGAAGTTGATAAAAATGACCCAGGAAGTCTGGATTTCATGTGGAGCAGAGTGATATCCATATTAGTCCTACGGATAGGGAATTAATAGAGACAGAGGAAAAAATACTTCCAAGGAGAGACAGGAATCTGCTTTTGTCTGCAACTGCCTGTGATGAACTACAGCAGTATATTATAATTCATCAAGATGAATTTGAATGTAATAATTAAAGAAAAGACTGCCAAGAAAATCACGCCTCTTTCACTCAACTCCTTAATGACCACATAAGTTCAGGGCCAACCACAATTAGAAGTGTGGAACATTAATTCTTTCAACCCTAGATGGCATCAATATCCTTGATGCCATCTGCATTCTTACCTTTCTTCACTAACCCTTGAACAAAGCAAGGAGAACAATACTTTGCAAAATTCTGTAATTTAAAAGTTCTAGCTATTAAACTTTCACTAGTGAAATACAATGGGGAAAGAAACAAAAGAATATAATTGTGGATTTTTTTTTCCAACTTGGACAAATGACAAAGTCTCTCTTTTTTACAAGATACATTGTTTTTAAGCCCATAACATAATGTAACCTACTCAAAAGTAACTCATTGTAAATACCACCTTCCATGGAAAAATATCTAAATTAAAAATACATGCAATAGACAAACTTGAATTAACTTCCATTCTCTCTGTAAAAAGATGCATATGACAACAGATCTCACAGAAGTAAATGTAAACTATCCAGACTATGTTATGATACAGTGTCAGCTACGGTTATAGATGGTTGTAGTACAGTGTCAGTGAGATAACTTTTAAAATGGTAAACCTTACACTGATGTCTACTCCAACTGGAAAGAGTTCAGAAAAAAAGCTCAGAGAGTACCCTGACATTTAAAATATCTGTCTCAAAGTGGGAGACTGAACCCAAACCCACTTCATTTTTCTAACAGAAGGGTAGGAAATGAATAAATCATCAGTTACAAATACCTAAATATGGAAGGATTTCTGCTCTCTTTCATCTAGCAGATGATAAATAATAGTTAGAAACTGTTCAGTCTAGAAATAAATGGGAGAAACTGTTAAGTCTCGAAATAAATAGGGAGTATCTCCATGATAATAATAATAAACATTCTGAAAATTAGTACAAAGGATACTTTTTTTGGGGGGGGGGCATGCTATGAGAGACTCTTCTGGTTTGCATCCTTCTGTGAATGAAACTCCACACATCTATAACAACCAGGAATTTAGGCAAGCTTGTTCTGGACAGCAGTCATGACAAAAACTAGCACAGATTTTTCCAGTATATACTTTTCCCCCTGGGACAACCAAAGCTAACTTTTGTACTGGATTTTCAGACTCAGCAAAAATAAGACATTGCCATGGGTAATCTAGGAATGGAAGCAATACTGCAGGGTATGAAGAAATCTTTTGATATAGAATGAAGCTGGACTTTAGTAATCAAAATGTTAAGCTAGAACAGATGAATTCAGCTGATTATTACAGTAAGTCTTCCAGTTATGATCTTCCAGTGGGATTTCAGGGTCCCTTTCCTTTTGAAGTTAATTGAAGATTTTTTCACTGACTTCAACAGAAGAAAGATTAGGATCTTTTAATGAACTGTCCTCATAAATTAATACTTGTGGATTATTTTCATCGTTTTTAGAGCATATATCTGCAGTTAGAAATTTAGTCTTGTCTCATGCAAAGTCCTCATTTTTAATCTTGGGGTTAAACAGTACAAATAGTCAAGGGTCCAATCAAAGTCACCTACTGACATCACATTCACTGGAAACGGGGGACATTACTGGAGACTGCTGACATGTGTTTCACCCTGACTTTTTGTCAGAACCAGTTCAGTTTCTGAAATGCTGGGCTTTAAGCTCATGATTTCTTTCTTGCAGCCTGTCCTCAGAGAGTTTTTAAATGTATTTCTTCCCCTCACCTTTTTAAGTGAATTTAGTACCTGCCAGATAGTCCTGCAGTCTGCAGTCCTTTATTTCTCCACATAACAGAGAGAGTCAGAAAGAGCAATACATGCTTACTTACTGCTGCACAGTATGAATGAACTCTGAAATCTGCGCCAGGGGCGTTTAGTCCCTAACGCCTCTCAACTCTTACCTCTTGCTGGGAGTTCAGGGAAAGTGACAAAGCCATAACTCCATTCGGCACTCACAGTGTCTGGCTAATGCACATTAGTCTTTGGCTTTACCTTTAAGAGCCTCAACCCTCTGGTTGTTCATATTTCATATGCTCATATTTAATCTGTAATACAGGCCCTGTTTGCTACAACATGTAGCAAGCCCAGCAGATGAGACCGACTTTTTGGTTATCAGTTATTTGTGCTGGATTTCAGCCGTAATCTGGACACCTTCTCCATTTACAAATTCCTTTGCTCCTCCCCAACTTGTAAGACCTGTTACAACAGCCACAGACGCATCCTCATTCTTACTTTACTCCACCAGATATTAAAATAGGGATAGTTTCTCATGCGTGACAGCATGCCAGTCAAGGCCACACTCAGACACGAACAGACATAGTGGGGTTAGATACCTACCCACACACTTTGGCTCCTTTGAATCCCACTGTGAGTTTCCCTGGCAGGTCAGCTTGGTGTTTCCTTCTAGTTCATAGCCCTCACTGCAGGTCACAAAACACACTGTCTTATAGGAGACATCAGACGTTGAACAATTAATGTGTCCGTTTTCAGGAGCCCGAAGTTTGGGACATGTTCGAACTGCAAATGGGAAAAACAAACCTGATCACTCTGCAGCCCTGAAAACCCAGGTAGTTACAGAATTTTGCCCAGATTTCCAGGAGTGAGGCAGGGACTGGTCTGTGTACTAGTTATGATAGATTGTATAGATTTGGGGAGAGGGGATTTTGTCTGCCCAGCTAATTTTTTCAAAGGGCTGATGCCTTATTTTTCCTGAAACACAGTCCTACGTAGCATATATGAGGTTAGGCACACAGTTTCCTACTCACCTAAGTTCCAATATAAGTTTGCCTCTTCAGGCAGTACCCTCAGCTCTGGCATTTGTCCCCTTGCTACCCTCTCAGTAAGACTCTGAGCTAAATATACGGTGCCAGGCCTTTGGACCCATCTGTGTCAAATGACTAAGCTGTACACACCTACTGACTACCGAGATACTATATGCATGACAGCAAGCCCAAATGTGTAGATGCATTTTCTCAGTCAAAGCTGGTTGATATTGTTCAATATGTTCAAAAGTTATTAGGAGGAGAAAGACATACAAGGGCAAACAGTGTGATTACACAAAAATATAATCAAGAAGGCTGCAGTTCCCTAAACTGCTGTCTCTAGGGATTGTTTTCCACAACTTCTATTGGCCTTGCAGGCAGGGGCCAAGCTCTAATGATATATGACTTCAGAGATCTGGATGACTTCTCTAGTGTGGTTTAGAAAGTTGATTTCACCAACCAATGCATCCTCCCTGCCACCGGGTAGGAGACAAACCACTACCTTCTTTCCAAATGCACTCAAAAGCAAGCCAATTTGGCAACTTTCTCGCTTCTTTCCTGTAGTTGTTTACTGTACATACTGATGAGATTTGAGATTTGAGACTCCCTCAAACTAATACATGTGCAGGTATCCTGAGCAGCCCTTCAAATGAAACCAAGTTGAACAAATGGCAATAACTGCAAGCCCCTCAAAGTTTCAAAAAACCTTATTAAATAATTCATCTTTTTTTGGAAATAGTTATAGAAGCACCCGGGTGGAAAAAAAAAAAGATCTACAGCAAAACCTAGGTAAATTGGATAGGAAAGAAAAGAGAAAGCCACTCAGATGCGCATGATACATCTTTGTATTACAGATGCTTCATGTTCACAGTTTGAAAATACTGTTCCTCTCATGCAGGCTTATACTTAGGCATACTCTAGAAAGTGCATTTAAAACTGCAACAAAGATCCTGAAACTTCCATTTTGCCAGTGGCATTTTGAGAATAAGAGCAACTTTCTAATCCATTGTATTTTAACTTCAATACAGTGAACAAAACAGACATTTTACAGCTGAATCACACATATTTTATGTAGAAGAGAATAGGCTTTCTCTTTTATGATTTCTATGGAGGGCTTTAACACCAAATTTGTGGTAAAAGGAGCAAACAGCTTTGAAAAACCACCAAATTCTATGAGCATTATTGTGGAAGCCTGAATGAATTAAGACCACTGTTATGAGCCTTTAGAGATGGCAGAGGGCACTCCTCTGCACCACCTCATAAGTCTAGTCATCTCTTCTGGAAGGAGTGTATAGCTGTAGTGCTCCTGCCTCCTCAGAGTTTCAGACTCCAGTATATGACTGTAATGTATTACCATTCACACTGTATCCCTAGGCCAAGAGGTGGAAAGTGCCTGTGTTTTATGCAGGAGGGGAAGAATGCTCTGTTTTCCTTCTTGATTTCCTTCTTGAATCTATCGCTTGTAAGGGCTTGCTTGGGCAACAGAGACTCCACAGCATAAAAGATCTATCTCCTGATCCTTTTTAGAAATCTTTGGTGGCTAAAATGAATACATACTATTTCTTTCAGCCCTCATGGATGCTGTGTTTTGGAATAAAATGGATCTGGACAAAATGCCAATCCAAAATGTGACAAACTTGAAACCTGATTTTTCCATTTCTCTCTCCCCTTTTTCTATCTTCCCAACAAGCTTACTCAAAGAAAGCTGAATAGCCTGATCCCCCCAATACCACATTCTCTGTATAGCCGAGACTCCTTGTGAAGCTGGAAACAGTGCTGGGTGTACCAAATGTAAAGCTGAAGTGCAGAAAATGCCTGAGCCATCATCACAAACCCAGGAGTTAATGTAGCCATCATCATAAACCCAGGGAGTCAGGCAATGCCACCATCCCCATTTTAAAGATGAGGAGCTGACCGTCTAAGAATTCATGCTAGTTCCCTGAAATATCTCTCTGGCGGAAATCTGGAACTGAGCCCATGTTATCCTGGTCATGGTCTCATGCCTTAGATACAAAATCATCCTCTTGTCAGTTTGGCATTTTCCATGACCAAGAAACATGTCCATAAAGTCAGTTAAAAAAACCCAGAACAACAACAGTATGTTCTGCCAACTCTTGAGTTTTCTCCTAATATATTTTTCTGGATTAAATACACACTTTGCAGGGCTTTTTTCATGGATCACAGTTGATTGCAAGACATGACTGCAGTAATCACTTTCCAATAGCATTGAAGATTTTAGCTATCAGAGCAGTTGAGGAGTATTTAATGTCAAAATCCAAAGCAGCATGGAGGGATTAGAATCCTTCCACTGTCTCTTCTTAATTTATGTGATAAAATACTCCTGGGCTTAACAAGACAGCTATAAACTGTGCCTTTGATCTTGCTCTCTTTCATAGTCTATAGGGATGAATGGAGAATAGCAGATCCAGCACATGCAAAGGTAGGATTTTTTAATAATTAGTATTTTTTAATTGGAAGACTTCAGCATGATGGAGAGTGGCAGGAGAAAAGTAAAATGATATCCTCTCAGTGCTTCAAAGGAAATTAACACAACATCAAGATAATACCTCAAGGCAGAATTTTATTTTCCTCCACTTTCCAGACAAATTCCCTGTTTAAGGAAGATCATGGTGCTTTTCCAAGCACCAACACCCAGCAGGATGAAGACTTTTTAGATGCTTCAAAAAGTTTTCCAAGTACTATAGTCTTCCACTTCTTTCTACAAGTAGTAAAGGTGAAGGACCCCTTCTTTGTGCTTGACTTTCTCCAGACTTTTTGTGCTGGAGACTATTGTGTATGAGAAGCTTTGACAGACATATGCTTTCTCTCAGTATCCCAGTCTACCTGAAGTAGTATACACTTTCGGGCTGTGTTTTGTCTTCTGAAAAGTCAAACTGCCTAAATCTAGGTTCTCCCTTCCTCAAGCAACTGTCCAGCAATTTATTTTTTACTGCAAACTTCCCCTTCCTGTCTCTTTCAGGGTGAATGGAAGAAATAAAGGAAGAATAAGTTCTCCAGGATTATCTGAGGCAGAGACTCAAAATGTAAGCAAAGAGTGAACATAAGAATGCTGCTGCTGCTACATAAGAATGCCCTCAGGAACAGATCTCTAGCTCAGATCCCTTCTTTCACATCATGATTTCCTTTTTTCCTATGGGCTGCAGTGTTTGCTGTAGCGGCATAATGCGCTAATACCTCTAGGGACCTATCCTGCCTGTTTCCCTGAAATCATAGCCAGGGCAAGACTTGCAGCAGGAGCTGTTGGCTTCTTATCTACTAGTTTCTGGGGCAGCATACTGGTGTAAAGCATATGCAACTTAAGTTAAACAGGTCGAACTATAAACCGTGGCTGTTGAGGAGCTGAGGAGCTGCTGTTTGTTTTTTCAGGCAGAACAGGATGGCGATGCAGATCCCACTCCAAACCATCAAGAACCAAATCCCAGGTAAAGGCAAGATTTAGAAAGGAAAACAGTGTTCCTATGTACTTGTAAGAGCTCCAGAAGGAAAAGAATGCTTTTCAGGATGCTCTTTCCCGTGTCTTCCTCCTTGTACCCCTTCTGTTTCTTTCTTTTCCAGCTGACATTCCCTTACAGCAAATTTCTAGGATACTGCTAGTTGCTCCCCAGTGAACCTCCACTCAAAATTCTTCTGAAGCCTATGCTTCATGCCCAAACTTTCCTACTTTAATTTTGCATAATAAACCCAAGAACTGAAAAAAGCAAGATGGAATTCTTTCATGCTTAATGAATGTCTCCAAATGCCGATACACATGTATGCCAAGAGACTGATGGATATTCTAAAACACCCGCATTGCAAGGTCTTGTTATATATTTGACTCTGTATTTTTACCAGCTTTACATAATGCAGATACAAAATTCACAGAAATTATGTGGAGAGAGGAGTAAGAAAGGGCAGTGAAGACTCGCTTGCAAGAGACTGACTCTCTGCTAAATATTGCTCTACATTTTCTATTATAGATGTTTCCTCTTTCCTAAAAAGGAAGGAGGAAAACAGAATGACTGTGGTGGAAGTTCACCTTTGGAACATTCTTTCACTTAAGGGCTAACAGGGTCAAATCTGCATGCACAGGTGGGTAATGAGCAAAGTAAACCATTGTGAAGGACTAACCCAACTGAAAACAACTTCTTCAAACACACAACATCCATACCTCTGCACGTAGCCTCTGAACCAGACCACTGGCCATTTGGTTGACAAAGTCGGATGCTGCTTCCCACGAGATCAAATCCTGCTTTACATCTGATTCCACAGGCAGCATTAAAGTAATTGTTGCAGATGTTCTGGACAAAGTAACCATTTTCAGGGGGCTTCAGTTCAGGGCAGTGAACAACTAAATAATTAAACAACAACAGAGTTATGATGCCAGTTGGAGTGCACTAGGCTACTTAAGGAAAGCAATTTTCATTTCCAACTCAGCTTGCACCTTGGTACTTTTGTTGTTTTGGAATGACATCAACAATCTTGCATACAGCTTGTCATCTCTTTCACAGTGCAAAACCAAATAATTGTCCAAGCACTGTACAATGCATTTCAGGACTTTTCTGCTCCTGGATAGAAATACTTACCTTCACAGGTTTGTCCTACAGCACGATATCCCTCCCGGCATGTACAATCCTCAATGGAGGTACTTCCTGGTGGAGAAGTATGATTTTCATTGGGACATGAGATGCAAGTGCTAACTCCACCTGGTGAACCTTCAGGCTTGTATGTTCCTGGTGGACAAGCTGTTGAGCAAAAGAAAACAAGAAGGAAAATGGTAGTATTGCATTTCTTCTAAAAATAGATCGCACTACCAATTTCCTTTTCTCATTAAAAAATAGAATTTCTTTTTTTAATGAGCTTCATCTTCCAAGAGCTGAAGAACTTAAGATACTTGTATTTCACAGCTAGCATCACTTTTCAAGTGTGTTGCTTTACTTTTTTACATGCTTATTTTTCTTTCTCATATAGCTGGTGCCATTGAGGCAGGAACATTCTCTGCTCAAGGTGCTTGTAGAGTTCTTAAGGAACTGAACTAAAGCCCCCTAAACTTAGTGGAGGTCTCTCCAGTGACTTCTGGGCATTTGGGATTAAGTCCATGATTTATCTTCTTCCAAAAAAGCCCACACACCATATTTTCATTGATACAACCTGCAATGATTTCATGAAAACATTCTGGATTTAGAGCTAGAGTACAAAAGTAGTTCAGATAAAACACTATCATTCTAAACTACACTAAAGCTTAATGCATACAAATTCTTAGTAAAACAAGCTAGCAAAACCCCCTGCATTCGATCTACATATTATGATTTACACACTATGCTTTCTATAATGCATGAACCACAAGCAATAAAGCAATTAATCAAAACAATTGCTCCCAGAAGCTTTTGCAGTCATTTATATCCCATTTAATATTTTAACTCTGTGTATGTGCATGCACAAACCTTAAAGAGATTTAGAAGATGTCTTCAGAGGCAAGGAAATATGTAAGCAAGAAGGATGAATAACAGCACAAATAAGAGATGAAAGATGCTCCAGTGATTATAGCCTTGGTCAGGGACTGGAGATCACATTATTCAATTCTTTGCTCTGCCAGACTTCTTGATGGAACTTGACCAAATTACGCAGGTCATTTCTAACTGAAGTTCCTAAGGTAGGACTATGTACTTTACAACCAACAAGAGACAGGCTTTGACCCAGATCAAGACAATGTAGGCAAAAATAAATCTGGTAATTCCAGGAATGGCCAGCCAGGTCCAGACCAAGCCAGACAAGCTCTCACTGCCATGAGACAGAGAGAGACTGAAGAAATGGATGGAGCTGGGAAAACCAGAACAAATCCAAGGTGTGCCCTTAGGAACTACTGCCTCTCTTCTTTGCCTCTGCTTTACAGAGGGAGCATAGGGAAAAGACACTCCAAGCTTGAGACCTTCAGTTAGGCTGGATAAGGAACCTCTCATTTCATTAACTCAATTGTCTGCAAATTTTCCCAATGCCCAAAATTTCTCTTGCAGACTACTAGTTAGCCTCTCATCTCTTGCCCTCAATACAGTCACTTTGTACCATCTGATGTAGCTTTGCATGGTATAAAAAACTGTACAGGGCAATGGAGAGTTTGGCTCTGTACCTCTAAGATGACTGAGTCTGACCATAAATGCCCTCCAGTGTCTTCTTCCTTAAGAAGATGTGCTCTCTTTCTAGATGTAAATCTTTCCTATTGAAGTGCTAGAGTCATAATTCCTGGAGTTCAGCGACTCTGGCAATATCAGTCTTTTCTCTGGACCAGCTCTTCTTGTTCAGTGAACTAGGTGTTAAAACACTCTGACACTTGTCTTATTAATGAAAAACAGCTTTCTGCTTTCTTGGCAACCACAAAAAAAAAAAAAACCTCTCCCCCTGCCACCAAACCCACCCTCTTCCCCTCCCGTCAAAGGAGATTTAAGTTTAAGTCAAATTTTGTGGATTAAACCTTAAAAAAATGAACCTGTGTGAACAGTTGACACTTTTTCCTCTCCAAAAAGCATGGCCTTTTCAATAGTTTCCAGAGATAATATTTTTATTTTATTTTCAGGAAAATTTGCAGTTTTATTTTGAACAAAGCAATCAAAGAAGCAAGAAATTAAGAGCTGATTTTAGGTGCTGTAAACAGACTTCACGCATCCATATTTAAAACACATTTTAAAAAGACAATAAAAATGACCAAATAATAAAGGATATAACTAAAAGTCAAAGCACTTTGTGGGAAAATGGACAGAAAACCTGGGAATTTTTCATTCTTGTTTTGGGATTTTGAAAAAGCGTTTGCAAGAAAACACCTTTGTATGGTTCACCCGCTCTTCCCCTCCAAGACATTCCCCTCAGATTACTACTGGTTCTTTCTTCCTCTGGCAGGCGTTAGGTGTCCCTGAACATTCCCTCATGCCTCAGATGATCACCTCCAGAAAAGCTAATATATCCCTGGTATTGCTCTGTTTCTGAAGTGTTTCCTCCTGGCACTTTGTGGAAGTGTCTGCACATCCTTGTTAAAACTAATGTGTATCCAGCAGGAAGTGATAATGTGCATCCAAAAAGATACAGGAAAGAGTGCAAGAGGTAAGCCTCGCAGGGAACCTTAGCTCTGTTGTCTGACAAAGACACCCTCCATGTAATAGAGAAATCAGTCCTTCCTGTTCTGTGTCTGGTGTATAAAATAAGATGGTATCTAAAAAAAAGTATTTCATTAAAAGAAAACAAAACAAAAACCTAGCCTAACTTCTCTTTGTCATGGAAACGCCACTTTAGATGAAGAAATAGCTGTTTTAACTCTATTTTGAGAACTATGGCATAAAAATGGTCAACTGTTCAATAACCTGGGCATTTTTACAAACAAACTCAAGTATTTGCTTATGGCTTTCTATGAGTCTGGCTTGGAGGATGACTGTTCTTTCTGAAAAGTATTTACAACTAGTTCTTTCCAGTGAATCAGCATGAGGTAAATAACACTGTCAAAATGGTTCCTAACATATCTCATCCACTGAAGAAGACCAGTTTCCCCAAATGTCCTGATATTTTTGTATGCTTGAAATGCTTGCCACTGCCTTTTTAAAAAGCTGACTTTTTATGTAGAATTTTCTCCAAGCCTCAGCCTCTGAACTGCTCACTGATCCCAAACTTCCCCTAGACTTACTCAGCTACCAGCCTCCACATGAGGTACACCCAACATTTCCACAAGATAACGCTTGCTTGCAGAGCGTATAAGATCACACAGTCTATCCTGTGAGGCTAAGAGACTGCTTAAGAAGGGAGTATAAGCACACCGACCTCTGCATTTTCATCGCAGCTGCAGTGGTTAGCCTGGCCACAGCTTAGGTTAAAGCTGTCCACAACATGCTGTGGAAGAGCCAAGCTCAGGCTGCCTGATGTGGACACTCTTGGCCCGGTCAGTACCTGACCCAGCTAGACTGCAGACCCCTTCTCCCCTGCTCCAGCCAGTGCTAGAGCACGGCCCCGCTCTACCCACAGGGACACACTCAGAGTGGGGGACTTTTGATGATATTTGTGGGGGAATCGCATCTGGAGAACATTTGGCACATATGGCCCCGTGCTTGACTGATCATACAGGTCTCTCTGCGGCATCATCTGAGAATCAGGCAGTGCCAAACCTTTATAACATTCTAGCACAATCTGTCTTCACCAACATGACCCCTATACCTGCAATAAAAACAGCAGGGAAAGGTCGTCTTCTCCAGTTCTAATCTAAAAACAATGTAAACATTTTTTCAAGGCTTGATTCTCCTTCCCAAGACTGTGATGGTGGAAAAGGGCTCAAAAGCATGTGTGTGAATGAACTCCAGTGTAAATAAGCATCAAGCCAGCACTGTCAAGAATGACAAAAAAAACATGGATTTTAGAAGTGGGGCAACAATTTCAAAAGTATCAGCCTTTAAAGAAAGGGAGAGGGCACTCGCAAAATATACGCATCTGCATATATGATCTTCTCAGGAAGAGAATTAACTATTGCCAGTATGGCAACTGCATTGTTCTTTCCCCAAAAGCATGGGGACAAGCAAGAAAATACCTTTTGTTTAATGTAATACCCCTCCTGAGACAAGAATAGTGAATACTGAGCTATGCTAGAGGATTACCTCCTTGTTACAAGAGCAAAAGGATATCTGGAAGCAGAGGTTATAATGCTAACTCAGATGAGCACAGGCCCTAAACTTCCCAAGCATGCAAAGATGGCTCACATTGCAGTTGTGATCAGCAACAACCTGCCTTCACAAAATGGTGGTTATTCACCCGTGATCCATGTTCAGATTCTCCTGTCTATGGTAGTGACACTGCAATAGCCTTCATATGAGAAATGGGAATGAAATAATACATGCTTACTTCAGCCTGCCTCCTGCATTATCCTCCCCAGTTATGCTCCCCTAGGGTCTACAACTAATTGAAAAAAAAAAAAAAGAAAATATAACATCTCTTATGTTTGTGAATACTGCAGGGCTTGATGACTTCTTAGACCATCAATGGAACACACTGTCTTCTTTATCAAAAAAAAAAAAAAAAAAAAAAAAATCAAAGTTGCATGTAGGAGAGAAATCACTAGAAAGCAAATGTGATATAGGCTTGCTAGAAAAAAAACCCACAGGGCACGCATAAAAACATTTCAGTCAAGGCATATGCACGACAGCATAAATATATGTTAAGACATGGCCTGAAGCTGAACAACAGACATAGATAGCTAAGAAGGTCTGCAAAAAATCAAAAGACAGCCCTTCAAATTTAGCAGGAATTCTTCTGCTCTTCCTGCCTACAATAATGACTAACTTAATATTCTAATCTGCAAGCAATAAGAATTTAAAGTTGTAAAAGTGACAACATAAAACAAGGTATGTTTCAGAGATTTCACTGAACATTTAACATGTTTTATGCATTTTGCCTTTTTTAAAACTGTGAATAATAAAACCAGCATCAGACTTAAACTAACTGATATTGAACACATAGAGTAGCATAAAAACTCCAGTCTGGATTTAAATAAGTAAAGATCAGCTATCAAAGAGCTTTACCCTGTAACATGGGGTCATAATTCTTCCTCTGAATGTATGAGTACAAATTTTAAGGATAAATAATTCTGCCTTAAAAACGTAAATCTTCTAAACTCCTGGGAGAGCAGGCAAGCTTAATTTCCTCTCATATTACACTAGCGTAACTCAGTCACTGAAATGGAATTATTCTTGATTTATCCCAGTGCAAGAGAGAAGAGACTCAAACTCCACGTATTTTAAAGATTAATTTGAGGGATTTTGTATTTCTTCAATGCATAATTTCTCTCACTAACTACATTTAGTAAGTAATCTCTGGCATGAGCTTTTCTTTCCGCACTTGATGCTAATGAAGGATCCGATTAAGGGTTTATCATCTGTTGCAGGATATGACAGAGATCTGCTAGGCACTATCCTGTTTTCTGCTGCATGAACCTGAGCTGTGCACAGCTATTGTGCTGATTGTTGTCTATAATTCTCATTTTTCCCTGCATGTGTAAAACCTAAATGAAATGATATTTTGAAGCAAATCACAAATACGTAAAAGGTCATGATTAACTCAATCCCCAAATTTCATAAATGAGGAAGTAAAACTTAATTTTCCACTCAATTAAGCTGGTTTTATGCTACTGTAATTACTTTTATGTCACTGATTACGTTGATGTGCATTCAGCATAACAAAGTGGTGAATCTGTTCCAGAATCAGAGCATATAGTGAAGATCTACTCTTATTTTGGTTTGCTGGTGCTTGTTAAAATGATGAAATTTATAGGTCACAAAAACAATAAATAATGATCACTGGATATTTGTATTCCATTCTTTGCCTGCTTCCTCAGTTTCTGTTACTGAACATAGATAGACATGAGATTTTTGTTTACACGCATCTTTGATCTGGCATACATGGTTTCATATTTTCATTCATTCACTGGCAGTTGTGGGAAGAGCCTAGTGTGTGCCTAGAAGCACTTCAAATTATAGTCCAAAAGATGAGGAGAACCAAAAACTCAAATTAACTTATGTTTATCCCTTTGGAGGAGAAGACCTACAGACAGGGTGTGGGCTATCTCTCTGCTTTACTTAATCTAAGATTCAACTTGTGCCTTGGCAACACCAAAATAAATATGAAAATTAGAACAGATGTCACCCTGACCTTCATGTGTGTGAAGTAAGCGCTGTGGTAGCTGTATTTATTTGATGTGCTCTGCTTTGCCAACATTCATGTTTTAAAGTGGGCATCATGGATGGGCCTGATGATATATTAAGCTTAGTTGTTTTACTAAATAGAGCCACAACCTTCATGAGGAAGCGAGCACAAAGAAGTTATAGTACATTACCATAGGCTAAATTTTTCAACACTGATATCTGCATCTCTCCCCATGACAAAGTAGTATGTGATTAGATTTGCTGCAGGCCTAGGCACACTCACTATTAGGAGAAGAAATAGGAACAAGGGGCTGTATCCCTGTCACAAAGATCTGCCAAGTAAAATATGCTTTACAGGGATTGTGCATGGTGTTAGCTTAAGGTGGAAAACAAAGGAATAGCTGCCTAGGGTTGCAATTCCACCTACACAGGAGGAAACGGAGGTCCCCAATGCTGGCTGAACAGCCAGTGCCTGCCTGATGCTTCCCCACATCCTGCTGCAGCAGAGGGAGGGTTTGGGATGTCCGGTAGCACTAGGCCATGCTTCCCAGCCCTCCCTTCTTCCTCCAGAAGCTGCTCCGTTCCTGCTGCACAATTCGTTTGTGAGTGGCCTCTGCAAAGGAAGAACTTGCTAAGGTGGGAGCCAGGACTGCATGAAACTCCCCAATCCCCTGCCTTCTCCAGGCATCTCAGTGCTACTTGACTGTTTCTGTAACCATTGTATTCAGCAACCTTAGGGCACTCATGTCCCAGAGAAACGGTAATTTTCAGGTCTATTTTACTAAACTAAACCATGAAACAGGGTTATGTTTTTTTTTCCTGAAGTTCACAAGCCAAAAAATGCTTAGTTTGTGCCAGCAGAAAAACAGACTAGCCTGGCAACTGAAACAGACCTCACTGGACCTGCACATGAAGACGTTTAAGCCTATTTCACAAAGACTTATCATACCCTGAGTCTCTGCCCTGCCTCCAGCAGTTACAGATTTTTTTGTCACATTTAAGTTATCTGGGAGGTTGTTTGTTTAATCTCCAAGGTAGGTTTGTCCAAATGGGCATTTTGTGCCCCAGAAATGCTGTTGGAAAACTAAAGGGAAAAAACCTAAAACTTTGTCAGATACTGTAATCTACCTTTCTACAGTTTGCAACATGTATGGTGCCAAAAAGGAAATATGAGCCAGGAGCATGCTAGGATTATCAGAAATATGCAAGGAAGTGGCTTTAGTTAAACATTTGACATGTGTGACTTTTACAAGGACTGCAAAGGAAAACCTTGAGCTTGTCTTTAAATGTAGGGATCAGAGAAGGATTTCTGCTAAATCTCAGCATATTCGCTGACTCTTTAATACTTCCTGTTATCCCCGGCATGTGCTCTGCGTTGATTACAGACAGCAAGGAACCTGCTCATCTGTCTGCTCCGTATCAGTTTTCCTTAAGAATCCCTTCTCACAGGAACACAATTAGCAATTTAACAAGCTACATGTCTTTTCTGTTCCCATTTGATGTGTTTTCGCTCCATCTCTTTATTACATTTACATACTCCCTCTCCCTGGTGCGGGCAGGCTGAATGAAGTCAGAAGTTTAGCTACTTCTATTCATGAGAAGGAAGGAGGGGACAGGTTCACCCGACCCTTTCTGTTAAGTTTACAGACATCAAGACTGTGACACTCTACTACACAGGGGGCTGCAGCATTTGGATTAAAGCTTTGGGAAGATCTAGCTCTAGATGTTATTTTCCTTTGAGCACTTCAAACAGTCATAACAAACTTTCAGCAGAAATAACATGCTCACGATATATATGAGAATCTTGGATTGTCTCTCACAGGGCAAAAGGACGGGAAAATTGCCTGAAAGGAGAAGCGGTCCCTGGCATGAACATCTCATTTCGGTACCCCAAGCATGCACAGAGTGTAGGAACAATCTGCCTGCTGAAAAATACAACAACCCAAAGAGCTATTACAGCTGGTAAGAGTTATGGTTCCTACAAGGCTGTTCCTCCATAGGGAGGTCTGGCACTGAGCCACAAGTGTGCTGAGCATTCCCGGGGTAGGCTCAGGGCCTGTGCATTTACATAGGATTACTGCAAAGCAATGCTTCTGCCTGCAAAACATCCTCCCCAGTAATAGTAGGAGTACTGAGAATACACAGAAAATCCATTCAGCTTCAGTATTTTTTTAAAAATCAGAACAATTATCATATACTTAAGAACATGGTGAGTCCCTTAGGTAGATTCATACTTGAACAGCAGAAGAGCAACAGAGGGATACAGAGCTTTTAAAAACATTTTTAAAATATTTTACAAACATGTAGTTAAAACTTAGTCCCTCTGAGGTGAAGAAAAATAAAGACTATTATATGGGTTTTGTAGAGAGTAACTTCTTTCTGTATCTCAAAGCATGTGGCTTACCCAGAAAAAGAAAATCCTGGTTCTGGATACTGCCTTGTAACTTATCTTTGAAAACAAGCCTATCCATGCTTCATTTAAGCTACAAGCTCTCATGAGATGTCCTAACAATTTATGCAATTTGTGTAATTTTGCACAAAGTTCCATTTCACTTGCTCTCAAAACAGAAGTGTCAATTTCAGTTGGTTTTGGAAATGCTACAACAGCTTAAAGGGGTAAGCAATTCCAGCCGGGAACACCACAGTGTTTTGATACAGCAGCATAGTTTCTACACATGCATTCAGCAGGGCAAGGTGTGTAACAGCCAGTGGAGTGTGACATAACCTGAACTGAGGCACTCTTGAGTGAGCAGTGATGGAAGACAGTATAGGGCCACACTAACACAATTTACTGAGGCAAAACTCTGAGCCTAGCAAAGTTAATGGTGAAGCTGAAGCAACTTCACTGGTTAACTCCATACAGGAATGACATTCATATATTAAAATGAAGCTCTTTGGGTTGCATCCTCAGTGGCATTTTAGACAGTGCTCACAGGTTTGCTGTTTGTGCAGACATCAAATCCAGTCTTGGCGATGCATTTAGAGGGAATTCCCAAGGTAAATATGGACCTATTTACTGTGAGCCTTAACTCATGCCAGCCGAGGTCCAGCCAACCCCACTGTTCCTATTCACACAGAACTTTGATTTTTAGAACTTAGGTACTGATTTATGTCCTTCTGCCCCTACGTATTTCTAACACATTCTTATACCATGCTAACAGTGTACAGCAAATTCCAAGAGTATTGAAGGGTCTTGCTGGGAAATTGAATTAGTTAGCTATGTAAAGTTTACCATGCAAATGGAGATTACTTAGTATGCATTTATTTATGTGCAGGGCTTTTGTATCCAAAACTTTGCTCACAGCCAGACCCTCACTTAAAGGGGGAAATAAAAGCAGCTCTGAAAACGCTTTGCTCAGAGAACTGTTACACAGTAGGCTTCTCTGGACATAATCTTCACATAATCATCACAGACGTACATTCCTCAGTAAACCTTGTGTCATTGCTGGTGTATATGGTACTGTAAATAATCCAATTCTAAGTGCCCTGGACCTCTGGATTGCTTCCTGCAATTTAAATATATAAGCACTGAAAAGGGACATCACCACCCTGCTGTAGGTACACTTATTTGCCATTTCACCGTAGTTGTTGTGAAGTTACATTTCTGCTTTCACAAAACTATAAAAATCCAAACAGGCTGAAGCAAAGCAAAGTCCATAAAAAGTTCCTTTGTTTAGTTTGTGTTATGCACAGATGAGCAAATATCTGTCTTGAGGGGTTTAATTTCTGTCTAGTTTAAAAACACTGGAAGTCCAGCTTATTTCAAGCCTGGTCTAACCATTGTACAACATGTCAAATAATTTTGCTCTTTATTTTTGCTGACAAAAAGGGTTCTGGGTCAGGAATGAAAAGGGAGGGCCAAGAGAAAGATGCATTTGCAGAGAGTGATACAGATCAGATATGAGGAGCAAAGCCACTCCATACTCTTCATTACTTTTCCATTACCCCTCATTTTACCAAGAAATCCAACGACTTCCTACAAGGGTGGACTAATGAGCAGCTACTGGATGCTCAATGGGCCAATATGATCCCCAGACCAAATCCCAAGTGAGAGTGCTGAGAAACTTCAAAACAGTGAAAAAGTCCTACCTGGGCTGCATGATACGCTGCTTACTTATCTGCGTTAACTTCAGCACAAACCGGAGGAACGCATAGGAAAGCAAGAACTAGTCCTCATTTATGCACAACCGAGAAGTGGGACTACCCGGAAAGGGAGAAGCCTGAGCTGGGGTGGGGGTGGGGGGGGAAATGGCTCCTTAACACCCCTGATGTGCTGATCTGCACCCAGAGGAAGAACCGGACAGAACTGAGAACCGACTCCACTGCCGGTGACTCGTGGGATACCCTGAAATCATCACAGCGCAACCAGCACTTGCTCAGCACGGCCTACTTCTTCCAGAAGCAGGGAGCAAGAGCCTCATGTTATAAGGACAACACAACAGATCACCTTCTGCTGGGATTTCAGAGAGGCGCTAAAATATGGGATGGAGGGTTAAAATTCAACAGCACATGCACACCAAGCTCCACAGCGTGATATGTTTCTGCAGTGACAAACACATCCCTGGTTGTCTAAGATCCCTTTCCACTGCGTTCACCTACTAAACAACTGACGCTTTTGTATGCAATTATTCTTGTCACTTACCAGGGGAAGTGTTAAAATAAAATTGACTCTCTGATCAAACTATAGGAACAACTGGCTTTTAAGAGAGCAGGAAGCCATACAAGGAATCCATGAGGACTCAGAGACTCCACATCCTCAGATTTTCTCCTCCTTGTTCATGGAAAGATTGCATATTTGTTCTCTGTCAAAATGTTAACAGAACCTGGCACAGTCCTGGATTGTTTTACTATTCCCATGGGATATATTCCCTTTCTGCTGTCTCCTCTGCCACCCACTCCCAGGAGTGATTGGTGCATATGATTGAGAAGAAAGAAAAAAAAAATAGACCCCTACTTCTGTCTTCTTTCTTTGCAGATCAGAATAGTTCCAGTTGCTGAATCACAGATGGGGAATGTAGCAAGTAAAAGCTATTATAAACAGGAAAGTGAAGCCCTTTCTGCCAGACCCTCAATAAACTGTCACTACTGCACTAAGTGCCAAATTTGGCCTCTTTTCTACATCCCTTATTTTTATCATTTAAATATACTTTTCAACAACAGTGATTATAGTCCTATTAAATAACATTTCTGAGCAGTAAAGATATAGTGCATGACTGTGCAGATGGAGAACATATGCCACTATTTCCATGTTTATTTACTTAGCAGCCCAGGGTGAGAATCAGACAATTTTTGGTTAACTTAAGAGGGCTGAAGCACATGCAGTGGCTCAGGCCAATAATCAGACAATAAAAAATGGTGTTTTTGCCAATAATTTTTTCACATATTGTGAAACTGGAGCAGCTATTCCTGTTTTGAGCTCACTATACTCCTGTAATCTTGATGTTACAGTTTCTACTTAATTCCTGGAATCATTACTGATACACATGATTTACTGTGAATAATACCATAATTGCCATTCTCCATTCTTCAGGCAAAATTCTTATGGAACCCGACAGAACCCCCTGAATTCTTTTAAAATGATCTAAACTATGTAAATCAAAATAGAGTCTCATTTATGGAAAGAAAGAGAGCTGAGAGAACAACTTGATCAGTATGGTCAGAATTAACTGCTGCTTGCTCAGAAAACATTTGGAGATGTGACTGTTTCTCATTTCATTCCCCCATTCTCCCTTGTCTCTCTCCCCTCTTGTTTCTTTTTAGGACAGAAGGGAAGTCCTTCCTTAAGAATGGTTCTGACTCTCGCTGAAGCAGCGTCCACTGGAAGCGAAAGGGTCACCTCAGATTTAAACTGAAGAAACCTGCTCTAAGTACTTAGTCCTGTTCCCTGCCAACAAAGTGCATTTTTTTACCACAAAGCTAAAGGCCTTCAGATTATGTTTCAGGACCAAAACCAAAAACACAGCCTCAGTCCTTAGTCCAACAACACACCTCTCTGCGGAGAGCCGCCATGAAAACATTTCTGAACACCACCTTTGCACTCCCCCGCCAGACACCTCTAACCAGGTCTCTGTCCCTTGCCCTCCACAATTCAGCAGTTCCTCCCTACAACAGGAACCCTTGGCTGGTGAGTTAATGTGTTTATAAGATCCCTTCTTGCTGCCAGTGTTGACCAAACGTGCTAAAATAGCAACCTGTGACATCCAGAGGCTTTATTCAAGTGTAGTTTTTTTAAACAATGAAATAACCTGCTGCTGCTGCCAAAAAGCGAGCAGGGAAACAGCAGAGTAAGATTTTTTCAAGAATTGTCTGATGCTCAGTCTCTCTGTCCATGAAAGTAAGACATTGCTCTGCATCCTACTTCTGCATCCTGCTTCTCAGCCTCAAGGGTATTTTTCTACCTTGAAGAGTTAGAATCACTTGTTCTGCTTCTAAACGACAGCAAAGCTCTTTGTACATTTCTGGATGTAAACAGTCTGTCACACTTCTGGTTCTACCTTTCTCTCTAAATTCATGGCCTTTTTTGAGCTCTTCTGCCACAAACCAGGCCATTTATACCTGCAGAGATGGAGAATAAAAAGGTGAGAACATTCTTAAGGATGGCCTGAAGTAAAAAAACATATAAGCAGCAATAATGATTAAGGAGGTACTAGGACTTCCAATTATTCAGCCACTGAATTTTAGCTAGAAAGTCTATTCCTAGACTGCATTTGACTCCAATTAATTGGGCTTACAAAATAATTAGCGCTGTCCAAAAATATCCTGCTTTTTTTCCTGAATTGGAGCCAAATATTTTTGCACTAATTTTTTGCACTTTTGCAGACTATGAACCAGCGAGGGATGCAAGTGACAAATGATAAACTGCCTCTCTGACCTAGGAATGTATGAGGCATTGCATTCTGTTTCAACATAGGAAGCCTCCCTAAAATGACCCTAAAGTAAGGAGAATAAATCAGTCTGTAATATCACTAGAGGTGAAATTTAAGACCTTACAGACAACTTTGCAAAGTGTCATATTCACAGACCTTGAACTTGTTAATTTTAATAGTTGTCTGTGCTTCAGCCTCAGGGGCAAAAAAATGCAGACAAGTAACAGCTGTAATCCATCTCCTTCATCTTGAAGGACAGGGTGTCAAAGAGAAGATAGGGAGGAAGAAGACAGCAAAGGGCTTCCCCCATCTTCTCAGAGTGCAGGTGCCTTCTTGCCTGTGATCTCTAATAGAGGAGAGGGCCTAGGCACCTGCTGAAGAATTGCTGGTGAAGAGCTACCAGGGGAGTGAAGACAGCAGCAAATCCTAGTAGCTGTCAGAGCAAGAGGCCTTATTTCTTGGTTGGCACTGATGTCCACACAGACTGTGCTCTTGAGAAGACAGGATAGCTTAGCACTGCTTCTGTGCAAACCCTTCTGGCACCTAAGCTAGGACAGCCGTTATGATGGATGAACACTGAAAAGGAGCGGCATTGCCATGTACTGAAAGAGAGGTAGAGATGAAGGTAAATACCTTCAGCTGCTGTTACATTAAAGAGACACTGGCAGAGGATGCTTCAGTGTCTGAACCTGGTACTGTAGCTCTTGGTCAAATTCCTTGTGGCCACATTTCCTCTCTTCTAATGTATTTGGACTGTAGTTAGAGGATGTGTTACTGGCCTACCTAAGAAACTGTTGTCTGAGCAGGACTTATTGGCTAGTCACATTGATGGAACTGAGTCACCATGGAACGCCAAGCACCCTTGCCTTCGTGTACTCACGTGGCATGTTTTAACCATCACATGTGCACTGCCAGCAAGACAGCGTCATGGAGTGACTTTGGCTGACTTGGGAGAATATGGATGCTCACAGAAGCACTACCTTTTAAAAGTGGTGTTGTATTTTGCAAGGTCCTGTATCTTGAATTCCCACTGAGCAATAAGAGAGAGCAAAATTGTATGTGTAAGCTTTACTGATCTGCAATTCACAATGACACAAAAATTCAAGTGGAGAGCCTTGTGAGGAACTGCATAATTCAATCCCCATTGTGATGAGAACACAAAGGCAAAGACTTAGTCTCTGAAAAGAGGGAAATGACATATTTGTATTTCAGAAGGTGATATTCTTTGCCAAGGTGGCAACATAAATAGGCCTAGAGGGCTAGGGGATATTTTTAGGTGTGCAAACTACTGAGTCCAAGAGGTAATAGTGGAAGTCCAAAAGAAGAACCAGCTCAACTACACATAGCTGTTATGGTATATTACCATGAGCTTTGACAAGTATTCCCTAGGTTCTGCATTGACCCCCAAGGCTCCTCAAAATAAGGCTCCTCAGTCTCCCACTCCCCTTCCTGTGCCTGAGAAATTCAGTCCTGTGAACTGAGTTACACTGGAAGAGGAATTTTTGCAGCACTTCATATTCCTGCATGCAAAGCACTCTTCCATATCCATTGTCTTAGCCCCTAAGGTATCGCTGTGCCACAGAGGTCAAACTAGTTAGCTGCTGCATTTAAAGGTACTAAGGTACTTTTGGGCCTGCATAAGCTTCACAGGATGTTCTGAGGGCAGCAGTTGGGCAAAGATTAGAGTGAGAAGAGGGACAAGAAGAGAAAATACAGTAAGAGGCCAGATACATTTTCCCCCAAAGCTACAGCGGTTTTATACAGAGATAAAACTCAGAATATAAATACATGCCTTTAAGTTAATGAGACTCAGTAGGGTGTCCCAATTCTGTGTACATGTAGATGTTTCCATGTTCCAGTAGAACACTGATGTTTCCTGTCCCTCTCTCTTCATAATTTTTCATGCCACCTGTGTTTCCAGATCATGTTTTTTCGCATGAACACAGCCAGAACATGGTAAGCACTCCACTGTTACAAAGCTAAAAAATCTGGAGCTGTAGGGAAGCTTGACGATAGCAATAGGAATGTTATACTCCGGACTACCCTATGAAGCCCTAATCAACACATATACTGAAATGAGTGATAATAATCTCTGTGGAAAAAAAAACATGCAGAATTAACAGCCAGAATGCAAGAAAGTTGTTGTAGTTTGTCTTCTAGCATTTTCGTTTGAGAAACTATACGCTACACAGAGATGGAAATTGCGCACGGGTGTTGACTATGGCATTTAGAAGGGAACACCCTTTGTTTGAACTTTATGGGCCTTAGACACATTTATTTCTTAGCTATCCTCAGAAGGTTTCTTCTGTTCTCATGGAAAAAACAGCAGATTTGCCTCATGGCCAGGAGAAGGAGCCAGATCTCAAGCTGTTACAATAGAGTACAGCTCTGCATAAAATCAATACAGCTGCACACACCTACACAGATGGAGAATCTGCCATTCCTCCATACTTCACACTAATGAAAGACTCCAGCCTGGTGCACAATGGCATTGGTTTTTGTTTCAAACCTACCAGGCTCAAACCGTAAATAGACTATATGATAAACTGTAACTAGACTATATGATTAATCATATTATACAAACTTCTGTAAAATTAATCTTCCTCAACTTTTTTTTTCCCACTAAGAGATCATTCACCACATTTTTATGGAGCAAAATACTAAAGGAAAACACTTCATGTTTAATAAATTTCAGCCTCGGGAGAAAAAAATGTTCAAACTACCTACAGATGTGAGCCCTACTTAAACATCTGCATTGGAAGTCTAAGTTGCTAGTCTGGCTTTGTTTTGCATGGTAACAAATTAAACCCTAGGGTTTCAGCCTGAAGAGATTCCCATTTCTGTGGAGAGTCCTGATTTCTGTTTTCACCAAAACACCAACAAAATCAGCACAAACCAATTTCCTGTTTGATGAAAGTGGTCTGTGTTGCTGCTCTCTGCTTCCCAAGATACATGGCCCCACTCCATGCAGTCAGCACTGTCTCTGGGTGAGAAGGCTGGGCCATCTGCAGTAGATCTTCAGGGTGATAGGAGAAAACAAGGCTGCTCACAAGACAGCAGCCTGAAATGCTCCCATCCATTCTGGTTGCAGAAAGTACCTGGCAGGTAGATGAATCTTATCATAAAATGCCTGCAATCTATTTGCTCTAATTCTTTTCACAGTTGAGTGTGCTTTTGCCCCCTTTCAGAATGGTAGGACTGAGGTTCTTTTTCCAGCCCACTCTTCTTGTTGCTTACTGTCCTTGTTGGAGAGGTACCAGAGTGTGTAGTGTTTCTGGATTCCTGTGGCTGAAGAAGAGGAGAAGGTGCACCGCAAGAAGAAGAAAAAAGCATAGGTGTAGAAGACAGGGAGCAAGGGCTTCTTCCCTGGAAGAGGGTGTGAAAGGATCTGAGCAGGATCCCGGATCTCCTTCCTCAGACAGCAGGGAGAAGTCAGCTAGCCAGGTGTGAACAGAAGAGGCAACAGGAATGCCATCACATGCCTTCTCCCCTATCCTCTTGCCTCTCTTACAATGGCAGTACCAACAGAGAGAAGGCAGTGGAAGGAACATCTGTATTGCCTTCTGGGAAAACTTCCCTTGAAAGATTTCATTTGGGGTCAAAATCTGTGAACATATGACTTGTTCATCTGTGGGTCATGACCTGATGCACTTTGTGCAGTTTTGCCTTCATGTTTTCGCTTTCCTTTCAGCTGCAACTGTGCATTCCCAGATCAATTATCACACAGCCATCTCTGCAAACTTGCAAAATGATGTGAACTGCATTCTATACACAATACCTGCTCCATATTGCAAGAGAAGCAGATAATATTGTCTAAAGTGTCAAGAGGAAGAGTAGTCCTTTTTACAGAGATCATGCTTTGCAATACTCACTGATCTGGCTACAGTGAATATCACAGCGACAAACATTTAATAAGAAAATGAAAATATTCCTACCCTCCATGTTCTTTTGGAAACTGATTCTGAAGAGTTAAGACTCAAATACTTTTGACCAAGTGGCACAATGCACAATCTATCAAGTTCCAAATGCACAGGCACAGCAACTGCCTAATTTTGTCATGTTAAGAGTGCTGTGCTCCAGCCTGGTTAAACAAATTGGTTTTGACAAGTCTTTGAGAGCAACCTAATGATGCCAAGAACTCTGGTACCCATTCAGAATCTCATAGACATAAGCACTGAGGCTTAATCTTGAGTTAAGCATAGCTTGAATGAAGTCCTGGGAACGATTTAAGTACTTAAAGTTGACACTCTGGAGCCTTGGAGAGTCTCTAGGGACAAAACAGTTAATTAAAACAAGTTCTTTCTTTAAAGTCTTTTAACTTCTCACTTCAGTAATTAAAACTGTTCGCTGTACACTGTCATCTTATTTTTTCTTGGCTGCTCCTGAACTTCTTTCCAGAATTCTCATTTTTTCTTCATCTCGGATACAATCTACTTAAAGGCTCACGGAATGCTAAAATGGCTGCTTTTAGTTTGTGTGACTGGCACAAGTTCATATATATGTGTGTGTGTGTGTGTGTATGTATGCATATGTATATGTGTGTGTGTGTATGTGTGCATAAATACATACATACATACATACACACACACACACATGAAAACATCCCAGCTATATATTTTTGAAAAAGTATTTAATGCAAGATGACACCATATAATCCATAAAAGTAACTGAAGAATGTTGCAGTAAAGACCTTTTAAGCAAGGGATTCAATGCACAGATAACTACCCCAGTTAAGTCCCTGTCATGATTAAAGTCTCAATTCTGAAAATGATTCTTGAGTCTGTGTGACCAGTCAAAGGCTTATCAAAGAGCTGTGCTAGAACAGTATGAGCTTGAACTGTGTAAGAGGTCTGTGACAACTGGGCAGCTGATGAATTCTTCAGGCAGCTAAGGAAGAAATGGTCAGGACAGAGTTCAGAAAACTACCACTTAGCCTATGCTTGCGCAACCAAAAAAGGTTGTTTTCAGACAGAAGTAATTCCAACAGTGTAAAAACACACTGGAGATAAGATGGCTTACTTTTTATTCATCTAGAGACTCAAGAAAAAGACCAGGCATAACAGTGAAGGTTTTACAGTGTGATCTGACTAAAGGCCAAAACTGTCTATGCTGCATTTACACTTGGAGCCTTCATGATGGCCAATGCTAATGGATACATCCTGTGGCCACAGGACAGCTCTGGCACTCCAGGGCCAGTGTAAGCCAGTTCAGCGCAGAAAGCCGGAGTCTGTTTCTACATGGTGTCTATTTCTATTCAGAGCACGGTTTCTACTCCTCTCAAGCCCTCCAAATAGCAGATTTTTCTTCTCTAATTGCACACATGAACTTTGGCCAGTAGCTTTATTTTCATGACATTCTGAGGTGAGCAGGACAAGTCATTTCTGAGTTAAGGAAGAAAGGGTAACTGTGCTATCATTTTCTAATTTTCTGTCACATCTATTTCAGAAATGTCTCTGTGCTTAACATGACAGAGTCTGTTTTGGAATAGAATCGTCATGTTCTTTTCTAAAGCCTCTGATGACATCTATTTGGAAAGGGTGAGGTGTTTCTTAATGCTGCGCGAAGACTGAAAATTTACACCTCTCCTTTTCTAGTCAGTACATGCCAAAATTGAATTTGGGTTTTCACCTTCGCCCCGCAATTTCATTTTTAAAGAAAATGAAATGGTGCAGGTCTGCAGACAGAACTTTTCTGTTAGTGTTTTTTGGTTTGTTTTAGGGTTTTGTTACTCCATTACAGTTCAGTTTTAAATGCAAAAGAAACAAGCTACATGGTGTAGAATTAGAAAAATTCTGTATCCTGAAACATAATTATCCACAGTAGCTACCATGCTGCTTAAACTGATACATAAGCCCTGGAGAACAGAGAAAAATGTGTCACTCCATTCCAAGGACCTGATCCAAAGCACATTAACATTACTGAAAATAATCATTCAATAGGCTTATCAGGACTATGGACACAGTTAAGAAACACCAGCAGCCACACAGGTCATTTGTTTAGCTGAAAAAAAAATATACAAAATTGATCAACAGAAGTTCCCTTTCTACAGTTGTGCAAGCAAAGGAGTTGGTTAAATGTTGAAACTTCCACATTTTCACAATGCGGTGGCAAGTTCACTGTCTGGCTTTAAGGATTGTTAAGAGTTTTTTCTGAAGGACTGAACCTGGACTAAAATCCCATTTTGAAGATGATGTGGCTCACATATCTTAAAACAAAGCAAAACATAAAAAAGAACCTTCCAGCAAAACAACAGAAACCCCCCAAATAAATTTGTGTCATCTGCCACATCTCTGATTAGACCATTAACGAAATAAAACAGAATCCCAACCTCATCAGAGTTTTCTTTCCTCCCTATAAATACAAAATATTCATGAAATTAGTACTTAACAATGTGTGTCTTGCTACCGTCTCCTTTCAAAGACTGCACCTGAAGAAAGCATATCATAGAGTTTTTTTTTTACCACAAGGAAGACTTTTCAGTAATTGACAAAATCTGTCACCACTTCATACACATTGTGCTCTAGAATTCTCTTCTGTTTTACTCTGTGGCTACAAGGATATAAGGCTTCAAAGAATAAACTCAACAAAAGAAGCTTCCACTGCCAAAAATGTCCCATCTTCATAAGGGTTGTACAGGTGGGAAACAAATTAGGTTTGGTGTCAGAAACCATTTGCAAAGCAGGCAAAACTACTGTAGTATCATGCAAGTTACCATTCATCTCTGTCAGAGTCACTCCTACCAAAAAAAATTCTTGATATGAAAAATTTACTGGCATTTATATTTTAATACTGGCTTTAAAATTACCCAACCAAAGGAATGTATTTCTAGTGTGTGCTCCATTTCAGAAAATCTTATAGCATCCAGATCCTATCTTTCTCAGCCTTTGCTTTGCTTCTTACGGCAACAAGTAGGAGACTCTGTACCTGAACTGTCAAAGCAAAGCAGGAAATGTCGGGCTTTAGGGCCAAAATCAGGGGCCAAATGTTTCTTTGTTGAAAAGATACACTTTGAATTTTTGAGAAAGCAGGTCTCAATGTAAAAAATCTGGAAGAACATGACTGCATGTGCTTCCAAATATGTTTTTTTTTTTCAAACAAAATAGCTATAAATGACGTTTCCTTTGATCTTTATGCAAACAAAAATTATCTAAGTTTTCAAATTCTCTTACAAAGTGTTAAAAAGATTTTGTGAAGAAAATTAACGTAGTGACCCACCATATCCTTGTCTATATCACTTGTCATTATCTATATCCACCTCCTTCATCAACTTGTCTTTCAGTACCCTCACTAGAAAAACACATCAATTTCTTCTATACTTATCCATCACAATGTTATGATATCCTCACTAGAAAAACACATCCATTTACATTTCTTCAGTGTTTACCCACGATGATGTTATGTGCAAACTAGTATCCATAAAAAGTCAAACGCAATTTATAAGAAAAAAAAAAAAGGAATGACAGCATGGAACATTCTTGCTGATAATAATCAAGAATCAATTCAGTGTTGCTTAGTCATGGACGGGTATTTTGCATTCTTCCTCTTGCTTGAGATCCCTGCATTCTTGTTTTTTCTTCTCTCTTCATGACAGCTAGCCATGTTAACACAGCATATTCACATTAGAACCTCATTATCACAAAACACCACTAAACAGCATCTGTAACAGCAGAAGGCTCCACTTGGGAGATTTTTAAAATGAATAAATTTCAAATAAAGGAGTAATATATATGAAGGTATCATAGACAGTTAGCTTTCTTTGGATAGGCCATTGGAGTCACCACTGGAATTAAAGTTCTTCCTATCTGACCAAGAACTGGTAGTAATACACTAAACATAAAAATCTATTTAATAAAAACAAAAATCACCAACAAGTGAAGCAGCAAATATGTGCCTTTTCTCTTTTTTCTTTTTAGAAAGCTTTACAGCTTATGAACATCAGGTTTTGCTTTGCGTTCTCTGCTGGAACAATCCTGAAAATCTCATGGCAAAAAAAGCTCATCTGAAAATTGGGTCCAAAATTTGGGAAGCCACAAAATACACAGTGCAGATGTCCCACACTGGACCTATTTTTCCTCAAAGTTTTTAGTCTTTTAAGTGAATGTGGTCTGAGTTAAAATCTGTACATAGAGTCAAAGTTTCACGTGATTTCAGATTTTACTAGAAAGGCTCTCTACAAACCTAATCAATGTGTTATTTTGCAGGCAAAACTATTGGCCTTGTGGCTATGCAGATGACAATTGATATGCTGCATCCTTGTAAAAAATAAAAAGCCTAGGCAGCTTCCTGAATACTCATACATCTGCACTTCTATAATTATACACAAGCAGTGGACCAAAAATAAACCAAAAAAAGAATAACAGCATAGGCTATAAATATGTTATTTACTAGTTCTGCCTTGCCAGTTACACATCAGCTTTATGGATATCTCATGCTGCAGACAAGTGGGCCCATGCTTTAGGTAAGGGAAACCACTGGTTGCAAGACAACAGTTCCATGCTTTCCCCAAAATGTGGGGCTCTGCTTAGGAGGTAACTGATGAGACAAACATGATGGGCACCATATTTGCAGTTGACTTTAACAGCCCACCTTACTATTGATGGAACAGAAGTCACTGTCTTAGATCACAGAAGTCATAAATTTGTTTTTGCTATCTCTGTTTTTTTGTTTGGTTGTCTGTAGTTTGAAATCTAACATAAGTAATCAAGGAAAGGAAGGAGAAAAGAAGTGAAGCTTTGTTGAAAAGAAGATACTTTTGTGCTCTACAAGAAGATAATTATGTACTCTACAACACTCAGGACTGGTTGGGATACTACCTCTATCCTTCTTCCTCTTCCTCCCTGTACATCACACTGCTTCATAGCTTGCCTCCCCACTGCTGCCTTTGTCACAATTGTCAGGGAAGTCTCTGTCTGTATGAGGTTCCTTGTGTGGTCCACTATACTTTGGTTTGGTTTGTTTTTTGAAGTAGAGAACAGTCAGTCTGTTCTTCTTTCCATGGCACATCGATATTACAAAGAACAGGAGGGGGACATTGAGAGCCAATTTCTGCTCTCCAACACAAAGCATGTGGCTCCTATTTTATTTTATAGAAGCTTTCTAGAGGGTGTTTTCAGGTAATTAGGAAAAAAAAGTACTGTTGTTATGATTTTTACATAGTTACTTTGGTGCGTCACATTTAAAACCATAAACAACAGTAAAGTGGTATAATGCATAACCACAAAGGTCTACAGAAAATAACCATTACAAAAAGAACAGATTTGTTACAGAAAGGGAACAATCTCCTATCTTCATGAAAACTTTTAAAAACAAGCCTTATTGCATTAAATAAACATGGAGTCGTATGGTATCTGCAAGCTTAACCATTCAAAAGCTAAAAGTAGTCCAATTAATCACAGTAAAATGTAAGTCTTGTCAATGTAAACTTGCTGGAAGTCCTGCACATTACGCAGTGAAGAAAAGTTACGATGCATTCTGCAGATTCCTCATGCTCTACAAATCCACAGCTATGCTCAGCTGGGAAATACTTAAAAAAAGAAAGGTTGGAATCTTTTTCAGAACACAAGATTTCAAAATATGTGTTTTTTCCTTCAAAGAATACATGTTGCCTTTTGTTTCTGTCTATCTTAAGGAGGGCTAGAGCAGTTGAGCAGAGCAAGAATGGCTTGCATTATTCAGGTCAAATTCTCCCTAAAATACATGTATGCGTCTTTCAATATCTTCCCATCCACAGCAGATGGCTGCAACTGTCAGTTCATTTGCACAGTATCTAATACGAAACACTTTTAAAGACTTATTTTACAGATACCTGCTGATGATATCAAAACAAAACTTTCCTCTGCAACTGCCAATAGACATTTAAAGAAGTCAAGGAATTTTATCATTTTTGGTGGCATTCAAAAGGTAAGCTCATCCCTTAAGAAGCTCCTTTTGTGTAGCAAGGGTAACATTAACTCTATAATGATAGTCCAGGTACCTTCAGGAATAGTTTAAAACAATATTTAATGATGTAGCCTATTGCTTGAGATAGAAGTGCTGAGCTTACTTTGTTTGATAGGCTACTGGGGAGCCTACGCTGAGGTGGAGGAAATGGAGTAGAATTCTAAAACAAAAATTAAGGTTTAATTTTGTTTAAAATGAATTGGAATTACATCCGAAAATAAGAAAACAGAATAGCATATTTTTGTTTAAAGCTAAGTGAGCACACAAGGAAGCTGCACCATTGATATAAAATTAGAATCTGATTCAATGTGCCAGTGCTGACACTGACTCTACTGCATCCCTCTGCTCATCCTGCACTCAAAACCCGACAAATTCCTATATACTTACCTGCTTCCCTTTTAATATAGATCAAAGGAAAGATGCTCCACAGGTACAAGCTGAGTTACAAGATGATAATCAGCAAGGAGTACAGGGCAATTGATCATCTTCCCAATACAAACACTGCGGTATCTCCGTACTTTTTTGTGCTGGTGACAGACAACGCTTCTCCCTCATCTTATGTTCAGGTATAATCTGGATCCCTCACTGCACCCTTTTATTCCTCCTAGTGCAGACATACAGAGATCACAGTCTCTGTTAAACCTTTCCCTGAAGGCATTCTTCAGCTTTTGTTCTCATACCTACCTGTGTCTCTTCTCTGAGTAGAGTTAGTAACAGCTTCATCAAGAGTGCCACAGTTATATCAAGAGGCCTCTATATGCAATGAAAAACACATTTGAAAAAGGAACGTGGCCCTCATAAATGGCTATACAACCCTTATATATACCCACCACAGCTGACTAACGTTTCCTGTGAAAACTGGTGAGAACTGTGATTATGTACACAGAATATAAGTGAGAATGTGAGGATAGAAATAAGATCACAAGAACACTACGCTTTGTTTCTTGTGGAGAGATGTTTGATTATAACTCTTCCTTTTATCCAGCTCATAAACCAAATTTAACAGAGTTCAGATATGTTCTGATAATTTTGACATTTTTGTCCCAGAAAAGCTAATGGAGTTGAACAAAACTTGTGTATCTTCTTTTACAAGCATAGTTTCTCTTCACTTAATATAATCACTGCATTAGGTGAACAAGTATGTCCTCAGATTATCTTGACTGCTCTAAAACTTTCAACTGAATTCATAACTGTATGTAAAAAGAATTTTCATACTTAAAAATGCTATTTAGCCATCAAGTTATATTTTTATTAAACAAAGGCATCCGGTATCTCCAGAGCTGAAAGACAATTCCACTGAAGACCAGTGGCTCAACTTCCCTTTTCACTTCCCTAGGGAAATTCTGTCTATTTATGAATAAAATAAATAAACTGTAGTTCACAGTCAAGTTATATAGTCTTTCTTTCATCTTCGCTTACAAAATGACTTTGAAGGGAACCCAGAAAGCCTGACTTTTTGCCTCCATGTTTTTATTCTGACATGCAATAGAGAGCTGTCACTGTAGTCACTTTGGCTGTAGGCTTCAAATAAGCACTACTGGAAGCCAAATGTGATGACAAGTTTCTATTTAGTGACTCAAACATCTTCTTCTTCTTTAGTAATTGAAAGTCAACATGGGACAATTAAAGAATGTTTAGTTGACTGCAACTTTCACCAAGGATTTATGTAACAAAGATCCACATATCCAGTCCATTTCCAAACAGGAAAGTTTATGGAAATTCAAAAAGTAATTAGCAAAATTCATGAAGGAAAAGCTTACTAAGAGGTCTTAAACACAAAAGACATTCTCCTGGACTCAGTAAATGTTGAGTCACAAATTGCTGGTGAGTAGCATTTTAGGGAAGCGTTATATGTAAGAACATTTGCCCTATTCTTATCTCTTCCCCGTGCTCCTCTTTTGGCTGTTGTTGGAGACAAGTTAGGGGGTAAGACTGACTCTGTTCTGTGTCCTTAGCCAGTGAGAGTTTTTCCAGAGCCCCAAATGCATTCTGATCCAGGTTTATAGCCCTAAATCCAAATACAGCTGATCCCCCTCAACAAGATTAGCCATATACGCAGGGCACACAGAGCAACCCAAGCACGGAGACATGAGACTCACCTGTGCATTCATGCTGTAGTCCTTTCCCATAGTACCCTTTTTCACAGATGCACTCAAACTGGCCAGTGTGAGTGCCACATTTACAGCTTGCCATGACGTCGCAGCAGTTTTCATTTGCCTCACAGAGGTACGAACAATGGGATATATCTTCTTGGATGTAACTGCCAGAGGGCAGGTCTGAAATATATCAGTTTAATAACAAAAAATCCAACCAAATATCCCCCCACAGCTTTGCAATACTTCATTAGTGAAATGTTTCTTAAAAACCTATGTTTAAGTCCTGAGCAACAGTGATGGCAGCATGAAGTAGAACTTTGCTTCACACAAAGTACAGAAAAACTTGGTGTTCTTATCCTGGAAAAAAGTTTTCTGGAACCCATAGCACAAAGATCCCTAAAGTCTTTCATTTGGTTTCAACTGAGTCAAACACTAACTAACGCAAGAAATGCAGGAATCCAGTCTCACTTCCCACAGGAGCTCCTGAGACAGCTTCTCCTGACTTATGTGGATGCTGTCTCTGGGTCCGTGAGAGCATTCATTCATGGGACTTCCAATCAGTTTGGTTACGTTCTTTAAAAAAAACTCCTTTCCTTCTGTGCACTCCCACAAAATGATTACACCTTACTGGGAACAAAAAGAATGGCAGTAAAACACACTACTTATGTAAAAGTAGCATGCTCTTTAAAATTAAATAAAGGAAATAATATTAATGGCTAGTCTGATGCTTGTACTAAGTCTCATTCAAGTAGCAGTGGCTTACAAATGAAGCCACTAGCCATGAGACCGTGTGTTCTCACATGTCTAGCCATGTTTCTAAACCTCTTCTGCATTCAAGGCGAATATTTTGTTTAGAATAAAGTAGGTAAAAAAGGATAAAAACCCAGTCCAAACTCTTTTTCCTTTCTGTGCTCTTTCCAGTCTTATTGAATGTATAAGGCCAAAAAGAAATCATATTTATCTTTATACACAGAGATCTGAAAGACTTCTGAACAGGCTAGCTCTTGTTCCTAAACACCAAAAGGCACTGAGGGTAGGCCTGAGATCTGTGCTAGGTGTCTCTTTGTCTTTTGGAGAACCACACATTTGACTGCCAGTATCATGTATTCATACAAAAGTTATACTGGGCTAACAGCTCAGTCTGTTCCTTCTCAGGCAAAATGAAGAGTTGAATGGATGTTTGTGTGCATACACCAAGGAGAAGAATTTAGCTCGCATTTTGTTGATTGTGAGTTAGTCACAAACTGTTTATCCTTTCACCTGAAGAATGAACACCTCTGCTGGAAAGTGAGAGGAAAAATAAAAATAAAAGGAATCACCATTATATGAAATGTAATACAAAGACAATATTGGAGATCTTTCTATTCAGACCTGTGTGCTCTCTGGGACTTCTGAGATTACTACATCAATACCTTCATGAAGAGCTCTGCGTGCCAAAGCTTCAAACTCAGTAAAACTGTGAAGAAGGTAACAGTGGTCTTCTTTTGGATGGGAAGCCATGTCATTCAGTTCTCGGATATTCCCTTGCCATATCCCGAAGGTGAAGATCTCCACTCCAAATTCACGCAAGGATGCTGCAATGGGTCTTGGGTCTCCCCCATTGGAATATCCATCAGTAATAAGAAATATCACCTTTGTGGCATTTCCACGGGCATGCCGCAATATTTGCTGGAAGAGAAAATGAAATGGTACATCTCAAGCTGATCTGAACACTACTTTCTTCCATTATGCAGCTCCTTCTATTTGGGTTATAGCAGTTTGACTAAGTTTTTGCAAGACCACACGTTATTAACAAAGATAAACCATCTGCAAACAGAGACTGTGGTTACATAAGGCCAAACACTGACTCACACTTCAGATGTCCACAGTCTGCCCAATCACAGCTGAAAAGAGACATTTTCACACTGAACACCCGTGTGACAGCAAAGCTCCTGAGCTGTGCTTTAGCAACTCTATTTAGACTGCAATTTGAATGGTTAACACAAACATTGAAAATCCATTGCAGGATTTGTTCCTTGGGACAAAATTTCAGATGCTGCCAACTGTCTTAATCTCAAGAGAGTGATGTGGATGCATGTCAGCTGACAGTTTGGTCCATTTTGCCTTACTGTTCGCCAGATGAATGCCATTCGGCTCCAAACTTGTTTGACTATTCAGGAGTAGGCAAGGAGCTCACCAAATCTGACCACGCAAATAGGCTGAAGATGTGCTGCAAATGGTGGCATGCCCACTCTCATTAACATGGCTTTCAGTATCTGCTCCATGAACAAATTCCAAAGAGTTTGTAAGGGGTAACTTAAGAAAAACAATTATTAGGAATTATTTTGCTCAAAAAAATCCCCACATCTATTGGAAAAATTGCAGAAATTGGCAGATCAACAAAAAGAATCAGTCAAACACACTTGAAAACAGCTCTCACACACCTATCATAGCAACTTTTTATATGAGGAAGCTCATATAAGCAGTTAAAGTTTCCACAGTGATTATCTGGCCACAGGCCAGGGAATTCTGTATTTCCACATTTTCCTTCCCACCTTCCATCTGCCTTTTCCTACTCTAACAAGTGAAATTTCCAGAAATTCCGGAAAACAAAACAGTGACTGTGTCATTTACTTCCTGTAAGACAGATGGAAAAGAATTTTTTACTTACAGTGAGTCCACAAACAATTTGATTACATATGTAAATGGACAGAGAATATGTCTGAAAGCACATACACATGCATGGGTATGAGGGAGAAGGCAGGAGATGGAAGAGATGCTGTCCAGAACAGGGATCTTGAAAACAATGCAGCTCAAGCACCTGATATGCAACACAAAAAAAAACAGCTATGCTTGCTGAGGCCTTATAAGCCTCTCTCTGTAGAGGGGAAGTTGAACAGGTTTAGAAACAGATGGCAACATGTGATTGGTTAGAAACAAGTTCTTACTGAGGCTATATCCACTGCCAAGCTAAAAATTTACAAATCGAAAGCAAAGAATTTGCATACATCTGCTGTTCAAAAAGGTTCCAAAGAGTCACCATGCATGGGGTGACTTGCTTCCCTAAATGTTACCTTGAGCATCCCTCCTGCAGTCAGGTACTTTATCTTTACTAACTGCATAACTGCACTAGGAAATTGGGGTCTAGATAAAAAAGCAGTCTTCGATACTGTAATTTTCCACATGGAAAATGAAATCCCCAAAGTGACAATTACCACCAAAGTTTCCCATGCCACCATGCATTCAATGATTGTGTGTCAAGTCAAAGCTGGCAAATGGCTATAAAGTTTAACAAGGCAACCAATTAAAGAAAGAGAAACAAATGCGACTACAACACTTTTCTTTATTCTGTGCAAATAGCTCACCCACAACAGATTCCTGTTAAAAAAACAAAATTCCTTGTCCTTTGCACACTTAAGTTCTACTCTTATTTCTCTGCTAAGTCATTAGCAGCAAATGTGGCTTGGAAAGAAGGCAAACATGACTTCAAAGCATATAATTTCAGTATGAGGCACACTTACTGTGATATCTAGTGGTTTTCATCAAAAATTGACAGTCTAGATGAGCAATTAATTTAATTTCAGCATCACTGCACCTATTTCCTACCAGCTGAGACTATGGCTGTAAATATCTAAGGTTAAAGAGGGAGAGAAGTGGTGAGATTTGCCAATGACTTCACGGGAGCCAGCATTTTACCCTGTCTTCATAGTCGCACAGTACTTGTAGGGAAAGCAAAGGGGACAGATGGGCACAGCAATAAAGACAGCTTCAACAATAATATTACAGTAACCTGGAGAGGTCACTTGCTCCAGCCCACTGCATCAAGGATGTCATTTGTGACAATGGTACATCTATTTTTAACTTGTTCTTAGAGACCTTCAGTGCTGGAGACTTCACACGGGCAGCCTATTCCACTATCTTTACAATAGTAAGCAGTTTCACTTGTCCAGAGTCTCCCTGCTGCAGTCATTTCTTCTCCTATTTCCAATGGGAAGAGGGAAGAGATTCTTCTCTTCGTCTCTAGAGCAACCTTTTACCGAAGTGGATACTCTTCTGGCATCTCATCTTAGTGAGACATCTATCCCTACTTGAGGGATAGTACCCAGACTGGACACACTATTCCAGCACTAGTCTTACCACAGCAAAGACAATGTATATTGTGCTTCCTGGGTCTTATAGGCAACATTTCTATCTGTACCTCCCAGAATGGCGACTGCTTTTCTGTTGGTAGCACATTTTTGCTTTTCTTGCGAGTCTGAGATAACTCGTATGATTTGGTATGTTTTAAAACCATCTTAGGTTTTGATCCACTGAATTCTAAGGGCCACTTGTGATTTACTGCTACTCTCTCCCTAGTGAGCATTTAGGCTGCTGGTTATTTCTACCCCAGCATAACATCCTACATTCATCCCTGTTGAACCATACTTTTTCTCCCTTATTACAGTTTTCCAAGATCACTGCAGTTTGTCCATCCTGCTCAAAAACTGCCAACAGCCCTATCTACCCTGCTGCCATCTACAAATGAAATGATTATTCCTTCTATAGAAGGAATAAAGAGCATTTCTGACAATATTCAGTAGCACTTGAGCAGGTCATGCCCTACAAAACTCTGTCCATTGCATCCTTTCAGTCTGGCAGTGCACTAGTTCTATTATTTACTCCCTGAATACGTTTGTACACAGGTAGGCAAAGCACCTCCAAAAACGCTATGCTGCTATGCTGCGGACTAGAAGCCACCCCGTCTGTGTAATTATCACTCTTGTAATTAGCCATAGTCTGTCAGAGTAAGAGCAATTATGTGGTCTCAGGTGATGTCTGTGGCCCTGAAGGAAGGATTCTGAAAGCATCCCATATTTTCTCCCTTTTCTGTGAACTTATGTAAAAGGAAGCAGAATCAGACCTTCAGCTTTGTAGCATGAAAATACTTTACAACCAGGTACATTTTAATAATAGATTAAAATCATTTTAAACCAATCTAAACCCAGCACAATAAATTACATTTGACAGTCCTTCTGAGGACGTTCATAGTGGGTTCTGAAAATCGTGTCATTGTATTATAAGCAGTAAAAGTATTTAAGACACTCTTACAGCCACAAATTCCAAAAAGGCAGGTGAACTGAGCTGAGTAAAGTATTATTACATAATTTTAAACTAAGACTTTTAAAGTAAAACTTGTCTGGTTTTCACCTTAATCAAAGCCTCACAACTTGGACCAGTTCAAAGAACCTGCAGGGATTTCATAAACTTTTTTGCTAAGCGAGGCCAAATTTCAGGACAATTTGATTTGATTTCAGGTACCTAACAAGCAAAACCAAGCCATATGCAAAACAAATCAAAGCACAGAAAAATGGCACTGTGGTCTGAAAGGGTGCCAAGGAAAGCGCTGCTGTTGGGCTTGATTTTATTACTACTTGTATGCAAAACCCAAAGGGAGTGAAACCAAACTCTCCCTTAGACACACATGCTTTGCAAACCAAACCTATTGTTCTTCATGTGGCTTGAGTCATAACTGAAAAACCAGAATGAAGTGGAAAACTGGAATGAAAAGAATCAGGCAGATAAAGACAATGCAAAAGAGAGTATGAAGACACATATTAGCAAAAACACAAATGCCTCATTTCAAAGTGCCCCCGGAAATGGATGTCATACTCTATAATAAATGGTAGTGGAGGTAGAGAAGGCAGTTCTATTTATAATTAAAATTTGAGAATTAACATTGCCATTTAAAGACAGAATTCAAACAAATTAAATCTTTATCAAACTTATTGACTCTTCAGGCCGAAATTCTCCACCCAGGATATTTTTCTCAAGCTGTTTCAGTGAAAATGGGTGTTATTTCTGAAAACAAGATGAGGAAAAAAATATGTTCCAGCCACATTTATTTGTTTTGTGCAACTGTCGCATCTCTGAGCTTTGCAGCAGGAACTTTCAACCTGTGAATCACCACTATATTAGAAGTGGGCATCTACCATCTTTGTGAAGAAGTAGCCCCCACATTAGAACAAGTTGTGAAACTCGTGTATGAGAGAAAGAAACTGCAGCTTGCACATGTTTAAGAGACATTTTGGAGATTGTCAGTCCAATTCTCTGAAGATCCCACCTGCACTCAGCTTGCTCTAGCAGAATGATTATGTAACCTAAGACCATGTCGTAACACATACAGAAGGGGGAACAAAGCTTAATTTGGCAGCTCCTGGCTTTGCAAGTTCAGTAATATCCTTTCAGTGTAGTTTCCCTCTGTGTGTAGCATAATGCTGAACAAACTCTGCATATGAAGGTACCAGATGGCACTACACATTGCCCCAGTTTTTCAGCAAGTGACACTCACAATGGCTAGCAGACAAGCCTCCATATCTTCCTCAAATACGTGTCTGTCACGTGTCTGCATGGCCAATTAACAAGCTAGCTTGAGTCCCTGCAGTCTAGCCAGAGTAGCACAAATCTCGGAAAGGACTAAGTAATTCTGATGAGTAAATTGTGGTGCCACATCTAGTTGGAGACCTGTAGCTATCAGTGTCCCCCAGGGGTCAGTACTGGGTCCAGTCTTGTTCAACTTCTTCATCAACGACCTGGATGAAGGGACAGAGTGCACCCTCAGCAAGTTTGCTGATGATACAGAACTGGGAGGAGTGGCTGATACACCAGAGGGCTGTGCTGCCATTCAGAGGGACCTCGACAGGCTGGAGAGGTGGGCGGAGAGGAACCTCATGAAGTTCAACAAAGGCAAGTGCAAGGTCCTGCACCTAGGGAGGAATAACCCCATGCACCAGGACAGGTTGGGGGTTGACCTGCTGGAAAGCAACTCTGCGGAGAAGGACCTGGGAGTGCTGGTGGACAAACTGACCACAAGTCAGCAATATGCCCTGGCAGCAAAGAAGGCCAATGGTATCCTGGGCTGCAGGAGGAAGAGGATTGCCAGCCAGTTGAAGGAGGTGATCCTTCCCCTCTGCTCAGCCCTGGTGAGGCCACACCTGGAGTACTGTGTCCAGTTCTGGGCTCCCCAGGACAAGAGAGATACAGAGCTACTGGAGTGAGTCTAGGAAAGGGTCACTAAGATGATTAAGTACCTGGAGCATCTCTCATTTGCGGGAAGGCTGAGACAGCTGGGACTGTTTAGGCTGGAAAAGAGAAGTCTGAGGGACAATTTTAGCAATGTGTATAGATATCTTAAGGGAGGGTATAAAGAAGATGGAGCCAGACTCTTTGCAGTGGTGCTTGGTGTCAGGACAAGAGGCAACAGGCACAAACTGAAACCCAAGAAGTTCCCTCTGAATCTAAGGAAAAACTTTTTTACTGTGAGGATGACTGAGCGTTGGAACAGGCTGCCCAGAGAGGTTGTGGAGTCTCCATCCTTGGAGATATTTAAAAGCTGCCTGGACAGGGTCCTGGGCAACCTGCTCTAGGTGACCCTGCTTGAGCAGGGGGGTTGGAGTAGATGATCTCCAGAGGTCCCTTCCAACCTCAACCATTCTGCGATTCTGTGAATTACAAGGGAGCTCTGCTCTACAAAACTAGACTGCCACCAGTGCTCACTTCAACCGCTATGCAGAGTAGACAGGCCCTCTGCATCCTCCAGTGTGTACAAGAAAGGTTTGCTGGCTGTAGGACCTGTGAACACTGGCTTAATGAGCTCTCTTAACAGTGAGCATTATGGGCCAGAGTAAGCGGGAAGCTTCAGGAAAAGGCTGTTTTTGAGGGGCAAATGGCATCCTTAGCTATATGAACCTGAGACAAGGCAAGCAGCCAACAGGTTTTCTGTCTTCTGACTCTGAAAGGGCAACCTCCTCTTTGGGGCAGCACTTTTTTGTGTCACATACAATCACAAATAGAAGTAAGGGGCATGAAACTGTTTTGCTGCTACCTGACATACTCAAATATTCAGGGACCAATGGATCTGAGCAGAGAAACAGAGTCTGACAGGATTGCTGCATATGCCCCTAGAAAACAAAATAAAACAAAGCCATTAAACTGACTGGCCCTTACGTCTTGCAGCTGTAACTCTAGATGTAGAATCCCGGCTGTACAACAGCAGAGAGAAAGAACAAGAAAAAGAGAGAAACATTCTGTGTTTGAGGAAAATAATAAAAAAAAGGAGGCATAAATCTATTTTTAAATCATTTGTATATGTCTGGTGGTCCAGTTACTGTTTTGTTTCTTTCTTTAAGCATACAGTAACATAAAGTACAGCCACTGTCTGGAGCAACTGGCAATCCAAGTAATGGGCTGTTTTCACAGGTCTTCTGGTAAGCTTTAACATTACATACAGTCACTACAGAGCTGCATCACTCTGCCTTTTTCTCTAGTATTTTTGTAGCATTTTACACCATTTTTGTTTCCTTTAACCATGACCCACACTGCTCTATCGCAAAGAACCTTTCCCCTTACATCTTCAGAAAGCCCTTTTGAAAACTGTTTATTTTCCAATAGAAATTTCATCTATTTTAAATGGATATCTTCACTTAAACCCCAAACTTGCAAGCATGCACACAAGTGATTCGATGCATTCTGCCAGTCCCTATCAACTCTGTGGACTACCAATCTGTATAAAGATGAATTTCACTCATGACAAAGCTCTGCAGGCTTTTTATAAGTTGTCAGGTTTTGCAATAAATAAAAAAGCATAAGAATCCACCAAACAGTGCTGGGAAGATGAAAGGATCCTGAAAACCTATTTCTTGGAAGTATGAATATCCACATCTGCTCCTGATTTTAATTTCAAATGAAACTGTGAGCACTGGCATTACTTAAAATGAGGTGCTGAATGACCTTATTTGAGAACATGTCCTATTTGATCACTATAATAAATTCATAATAAAGGACAAGTATAAACAAAAGAAAACAATTAATGCTTTTCATGACCACTCTTGAAAGTAATGCAGAGGACCACTAGAATGACCTCCTCTTTGATTATTTTAGTAACTATTTTGTTGTCTACCCTTCTTTCACAGGAGTGACAGATCAGTCAGTTTCTGTAATCCTTTCACTCCTTTAGCAAAAATACAACATTCTTTTCACATTAGCAAAAAGTTATTACCATCTGTATTGTATTCAATCTCAGTTAAGTGTGTACAAATATCTGGCAGACTCACCATTTCCTCTGTGCCAATAACAGCCCTTAGAATTAAAAAACGAAGTCTTGTGCAATAAAAAATTGTTGTACAAAATCCAGTTCTAGAAATTCACTACTGCAAGGTAAAATGAAATCCTACTAGTGCAGTCATAAAAAGAGCTAAATCACTGATTTCTGAGCTTTTAATATTAATTTATAGTTTGTAAAAGTCATGGGATGAGCTGTGTCCAAGACCAAAGACTTCTTTAGGCATTTAACAGCCATAACAATGACAGTGTTGAGGCTCTTTGTTACTGCCTTGATTACATGTCCTGCACCTAATCCCTAAACACTTGATCTTGGGCCTAATCTCTGTCCTTATTCAGGCTTTTAAAGAGGATTTTGCCTATACAAAATTTGCTATTAATATATCTGTCTACAGGGAAACAAACTGAAATGTGTTAATCTATCTCACTTTAAAAACTAGTTTTCAGATAACATCAGTCATCCACAGGATCCTTGCCAGAAGAAGGCTTGCCTTAAAAGGTTTAAGTTGGAACCTAGCTATCAAAACAACATTATCCAAGCATTTATCACAAAAAATGTACTGCTCCTTGTATGCAGTGTAGGGAATACCCTATCTTAGGGATACAAAGCAAATGCTATTAATTATAAGACAGGAAGAACCATCACTGTACCTCAGAAGTGAAACACAAAGTCCTCTATTACAGAGTCATTTATCCCTTCTACACCAATAGAGCACTTACTTACACTGAATTTGTTTTCATCCTAGGAACTACACTCTGGGATCAGTTCTGAATAAACCTGATGATTCTTTTCCCTGGAGGATCACTTATTCACAATGAAATAAATAAATCCCATATTATAATATTACAGATTTAATATAACAATATAAAATACAACATGAATAACTATAATGTTCATATAGTAATAAATTAATAATAAATAAATAATAAATAGGAATAAATAGGAATAAATTATATTTTATTACAGAAAACTGTGAATACGCATATATTTGACCAATACACTTGGCCAAACTTTCTTTTTTTAACTCAAAAATATTAAAACAGTATGTCTTAATTTCTCAGCAATGGGTTTAGAAGATCTGCATGTCATTCACAGAGGGAAATATTAACGCTAGTGACCTGTACACTCATTTCGCTCTTTACATCACTAGTTAGGTTGCTCTTCTGTAATTCCACAGATCTAGATGTAAACCCTTGCACTGCGCTATTTGCATCAGGAGACATGGATGTGGGGCTGTTATGGACAAACATGCTCCTGAGTTGTAGTATTCTGCAGCAGGCTTGCCACTCTCTCCTGTCTCCATTTCACTCTTCCATGGGCAGACAGAAGCGATAAGGACACTAATGAGAGTCAGAGAAACTCAGGCCTTAGGACTTTACCAAATGCCTCCTTGCTGCTTTCTCCCTGACTGTGAGGAAGATTCCTAAATCCTCTTGTAAAGCTCACACTTTGTTTCAAGCTCCTTTTGCTTTTGTTTCTCCTGCAGGTAAAAATGCCCAAGTCTGAAAGAAACATTTAATCTAAACAAATATTCTGAGTCCTCCCCCACAAAAAAGCAATATTGGGACCAACCCTAGCTTTTGGTGAGGTTGAGGTATTTTACTACTGAATCCTGAGCAGTCCTGAGAAACTTGGTTCTTTCACAGCAGTAATGGAGAGTTGTGGTGTGACATAAATAATGTTACCCTGAAGCATGACACAAATATCAGCCTACATAACGGAATTGACTATACTTCCAGTGCTCCCTCTGTAAAAGAACAAATGTCTGATTTCAACACCATTTTTTGTTGTTGTTCACTGGACACTGCTATTTCCTCTGCTTCACTCAAATAAATCTCTTTAGGTTTTTGCCCCCTTTGTAGGACAGGAACTAAAATTACTCCACAGTTACAGGTTTTGGATTCCAATTGCCACCTTTCACCCTTCCTCCTTTTGGCTTTTTCAAAACTTTCTTCTGCATTGCTATGCAAACTCTAAGGAATCTGAGCTCTTATCTGACACAATAAATTAACTAATAGAAAAGGTTTCCCTGAATATTCCCCTAGCAGGAACTGCATACAGAATTTAAGGAAAAGATGTGTCTGCAGGATGCACCTGTATATTTGAATATGCTACAAGTAACAGGCTGTTGAATGTAACAATCAAACAGAAATAACAAATGTGTAAAATGCAGTGACTTCATGCTAATCAAGTATTACCAGGATTGTTACTTCCCTTTAACAAACCATATACTAGATATAACAATTTTCTGATGATTCGTTTATGCAATGAGTGGGTCTTCAGAATCATGTAGTTAATCTATGCATGTATCTTTTTATCTTTTCTATCCTCTTCTATCCCCTTTTTCTTCAACCTTAAATTTTCCTTGCTGAAGTCATCTCCCCATCATCTTTCAAAATTCCAACCTGAATGTGGTTTTTTGCATAATTTTGAGAATGAACTTTCCATCTCTTGTCAATAACACAGTGTGAGAATCTTAACTAAGAAAGCAAGTCATCTTCTTAAATGATTTCATAAAAATAATAATAAATTATTTTTTGCTTAGCCATAGCACTTATCTTCCAAGCATCTCTATGTATCTGGCAGGTATGAACTCAGTAGGTCTCACAACAGAGAGACAGACATTCTCTGGATCCACATTCTTTGAATCAAAGTGTACTGGTAAAAAAGCCAGACATGCTCATGATCACACAGGAAATATATGGACATATCATCTGAGAAGGGGCTGAGAGAGCTGGGACTGTTCAGCTTGGAGAAGAAAAAGCTCAGGAGGCATCTTATCAGTGTTTATATACATCTGATGGGAGAGCGTAAAGAAGATGTAGCCAGACTCTCTTCAGTGCTGTCCAGTGACAAGACAAGGCAACAGGCACAAACTGAAACAAAGGAAGTTTCCTACACGTAAGAAACAACTTCTATACTTTAAGGGAGGTTGGACACTGGAGCAGGTTGCCCAGAGAGGTGGTGGAATCTCTGTCCTTGGAGATATTCATAACCTGCTTGGACGCAGTCCTGGGCAACCTGCTCTAGGTGACCCCGCTTGATCAGGGGTTGGACCAGGTGATCTCCAGATGTCTCTGCCAGCCCCAACTATTCTGTGATTCTGCTGTTCTGTGAGGCAGCAGGAACATAACCTGACATCCAGTTCATTTATCACTAACCTAACTTTTTTCCCCTCTTTATATAGCATGGATTCTGACTGTAATGTCTGTTAAACTTTCAACTCTTTAAAAAGTACTGTTGCCCAGTTAACAAATGCCATTTCAAGCATTTTGTACAGTTTTAAAAATGAAGAAATTATTCTTATCTCAGAGAGCAAAGCTATTCATTCCAACTCAAGACAATCATATTCACATTGCACACTTTTTTATAAAGACTATTTCTTCCCTAAAAAACCCCCTAATCATTGCTTTTGCAATGACAGGAGCTACCACATAAAATCTTGACCTAGATTCAGTTCCACATAATTGCTAGTGCTAGTTACTTGGGTCTGGTGATTTGAAAATTTTGGTGGCATGTAGTTTTGGGCTCCAACTTAGGACAGATGGAAAGCACCTAGTTCCCAGGAAATAGCTTACATACATATCCTTCTGAGATCTTCTAAATGTGACTTTAAAAGACGAGGGAACTCAGATACATGGCCATTTCCTCAGCTCTTGGTGCTGTGCAACCTTTTATCAACAGCTAATCAGGAATCTGAAAGGCTGCTGCAGGTTTCGTGTGTTGATATTGTGTGTGCTACATTCACAACAAATGCGTCCATTTGTTGATATGCTATGTACCTTATTCAAAATACCATCTTGCTAATGTACCTTGGTTTGAATTGAAGAAAGGAAAGTCCTTTTTCTTCATGTTTTCTTTGTCTATGAGCAATTTCCATCATTAATAGAACCAAGATGTTACTTGATTTATCCAGTACTGCTCCAGTTTTTTGCTGTTATTAAAAAAGACTCCAAGCTATTTTACTGAATACATAATCAATCTTCATGTATTTTCATACCAGAAATTCATACCATTATTGACTGGTGTATTTGCCAAATATTTGTTTCCTTTGTGTTTGTTTTAAGCATTCATTACTCTAAAAATGCAGGGAAAAAACTGAATAAAATAATTAATTCCAAAAGGACGAACACAATTCATGATCTGGCCATCTCCTGCCAGCTGTCACACTCAAATACCTTCTGAATGCCTTCTTTTGCTCCAGGACTGCTGGAATGGTGCAACATGAACAGATAGTTTTGATAAGAGCTGTCCCAGCCCAAGACTGCGTGTGTGTGTGTGGGAGAAATAAGACAGACAGTGGGTCTCCCTGCTTTGCTGTTTAACCCCTTTGTCCAGCAAAGCACCACAGTTCTGAACGCTAAAGCCTCTTATAAGCTGCCTGTCAGGTTCCACGAGGTTCTTCGTCTCCATGGTTGAGGTTACCAGACAGACTCTGAACCACTGTGAATATCATTGTTTTAACAGGAGCTTTTGTTTTTAATCACGTCAACATCATGCAGAAGTTAGCAACTCAAAGACGTGAATATGGTCCTGGTTAGCTGAAGAGCCCACCTTTGAAAATTTTAGTGCTACTCTATTGCTTTAGTAGTTAAGTATTCTGGGCCTTATCTCAGCTCCTTCTACCAAGACAGTCACTGGGAAGCAGGAGGGGACAATAAAGGACAGAGAGCAATAATGGCACAGAGTAATTTTGGTCAAATTCAGCCCTCTGTAAGCAGAACATCTTTCAGACTCTGTAAAGGGCATGCTTCACATGAGTAAAAAATTCCTATCGCTGTTGCTAAAAGAGAGGTGCTTTTAAGGGTCTGCAAGTAGGACAGTCAGAAAGTTCTGATGGCTGCAAATGTCCTGTCATGCCTGCAAAGTCTAACTTTCTACTTCCAGTAAAAGTGGAACTTGAGGAAAGAGGCTAAAAGTGTGTTACAGAACATGCAAAATTTATTACAAACAGAATATTAATGCTGAGACTTGTATCAGGAATTACTGCTAAATATGATGCATTGTGCTGAAAAGGCCTCTCATAAATCAATGGAATGAGTTAAAAATAAAACAACTTTTTTCCTCCTTACCTCTTAAAAATTGTAATACCTAGACTTTATTTCCTACTCTACACATAAATTGCTTAATAGTGTTTCTGGTTTAGCCCTGTGTCTCTGTGGAAAAGCACTTTGTAAGACTCATTCCTGTGTGAAGGTGCTAACTTTGAAGGACAGGGTGGGACACACCATACTTTGTGCCAGACTCCTCCAGCAAAGGCTCTGAGAGAGGAGTAGAGGACAGAGAGAGGTGTTCCCAGGAATCTCTGTCCCTGAAACATTTATTATGAGATCACCCAGTTACCATGATGTTTCTTTAGAAAAGCTTCCTTTATTGTCTGTTAGCTCTGTGATGGTATCAGTGAGATTTGTGCTAATTCCCGCAGCAATGTCTCACATTGCTCACTTTACTCTGCCTCCATATGTTACACCAGTGAGATGAGCTTTGTGGTATTAGGCTGTAAATGATGACTGCACCTTCTGGTAGAGGCTCTTCTTATCATATATGCGCCGCAATGGATGTTGGCATACCACTCCCTCTCTGCATCCCCAAACCTCCTCTCTTCCTTACTTCAGACACAGCTGGTTGACCAAACAGGTCAGGAAGGCTGTGGTACATTGCACAGTGCAGGTCCTCCTAGGCAGGAACACTCATCCCAACAGGCCTCAGGGCTAGAAGTCACAAGAAATGTCCAGATGTGCTCTGATCATATGGCCTCTATGGCTAGAATTAGATCAGCTTTCTGCAGCCTATGGAAGCCTGCCAAGGCAGGTACAGGAGGGTGAGACAAGGAACAGCAGCCTGGTAATGTAAGTTCCTTTGCTGGTGGTGCCAAATTCATCAGCAATGAGAGAAACAGAACATCTTTCCTTGTGCTATGGTTGCCCACCTTCTTCCAGAAAATGGCGCTTTTTTGCCTTAGTTTATCATATCTCTCATACTGTCCATCCTATCTTTCATACTTAGCACTTAACAACTGCAGAGGATCAGTGTGGCTACAATACACTAACACGGGTGGAACAGTTCAAAATGAAAGGGTCACTATAATACAAATGAAGAGCTGACTTCAGGTAATGGGATGACTCATTTTCAACACCTCAGAAGGACACATGCCATTAGTAGAATATATAGGGCACTTGCACGTTTCCTTGGGATCTCTCTTAAACACTGTAACAGTTTCTCTGCTTCTCAAAGTGCATGCATGGCATTTCCTATTCAAAGCAGATGTAAAAGGCAGAAAATCTGAGCTCACCTAAAGATTTGGCCCTAGCTGCTCACTGCATCATTCAGCTCCATCCTACACAGCACCACCAAAGGCTACTCTTTAGGGCTGAAAGTCATAAAAAACTCTTTACAGTTATGTGAGGGTTCAAACAATATACTCGATGATCTTTTCAGTCTTAAAATTCTGTGAAGTACAATCAGAAATCAGAGATAGTCACTGGAAACTAATAAACAGCGATGCACTTTCTGCGGATCTTTAAGAAGATTTCAGTGGAGACTATGATGTATATGAGATTTAACATGGCTTCAAGGTTCTTCCTTCTGTTAATTATCTATAAGCTCAATTATCTTTAAATAATGCAGAATAAACTCACAGTAGTGCAAGATGCAATTAACAATACGCCATAATTAGCACCTCAAAAACAGTAGAACAAGAAGAACTGCAGCTACAAGTTCTTTTATGGACTAATTTGTCACTCTCAGAGGTAATGACTTGTATGAATAAACCACTAGGCCAGGAACTGTGCAACACTGTAGGGATGGATGAAAACATGCACTCTTTCAAGCCAGGTTTTCAATAAACTATAAACGTTGCATGAAAATATTACAAGCCATCCCATTTAGTAACAACTGTTTCTTTATACAGCATGTTGCACCACTGTTCTTATCCCTAATACTAGTATGAGCATATTGTTGAAGTATATTCCAAGGTATAGAAAATTTGGCTTGGAAGGACATGCAGTCTAAAGTATTTAACAGGTCTGACTATTGACTTTCTCAAGCCATGGGAAACAATTCTTTAGAAAGCAATAAAAAGCAGAAGAGCCACCAGTATTTCCCCCCCCCTTTTTTTTTAACCGAAAATACCAAGTATGCTTGCTTCCAGATGCACTGGAGGAGGAAGAGCATGGAGAATAAAGGAGATAAAGTGGGAGCTTTATTTCAATTCAGGGTCTTAGGTTAGGTTAGGTGGTGCATCTATGTATCCACGACACCCCACATACTCAGTAGAGAGGGAGACACCTGAAGAAACAGTACACCTAACTTGCAACTGCCATATGGAGATGCTACTCCTAAAGAATGACCCTACAGGTGGTCTGTGTACGGCAGTAAGATTCCCAGGCTGAAGACTTCAGTCTGTGCCTGAAGTCATGTTAACTCTCTCCTCGGTACTTCACACTGATTAGCTCAGTTTGCCAGGTTGAATGCGCAAAAGGGTAGCCTTGCAGTATCCTTCTGTGCTGCTTGGATGACACACGTTTTGGCTTTTTAAAAATGAATTACGCTTAGCTTAAAGGGAGGATAATAAATGGCTAATCTGCTAAATACCAGACTTCCAAATCAAACACTTCTGCTTAGAGTAAAATACAGGAGACAATTCTGAGGACACAGACAGACCAACTTCTAAGTAATAGGTCTTCACCAAATAAAATCTCAACTCCACTCAGCCCCATATAAGATACTAAACAGAGCACTTCTTGCCAGTTCTGGCTGGTTTTTTCCAGGGAAAAAAATGAACGACTCAGTAACTTCTTAAGGTAGCTCCATTTCGGGCGAGGCCTAAAGACAGTGAACAACACACAGATGTGTTCCCTGTCTCTGACCCTGCTGTATAAATCTTGTGAGCACATCCTACACCAGACTGCAGAATGCAGGATGAGTACTTTTTCTTACAAACTCTGCACTGATTAAAAGTGATTTAGAGCTGAAACTGATGAGGGCTGACAGGAACTCCACTCCCAATTTGCTCAGTTACTGTTAACTACTAGCTGTGCGATTTCAAAGGTGACCATGGAGGCAAAGCGGGTTGACTTCAGGTTTTTCACCATAATCTGCAGTCCAGATTCCAAGGTGGTATCAGAGCTTACAGAGGCCCACTGTGTGTGTCAGTCAGTCAGCTCTAACTGACCACAGCTGCCACTAGATATTTAGATCACGGTACCAGAGACAGAATGGAATCTGTTGCTCATTCAATATTAGCTGCTGATTCTTCAGCAGTCATAGGAATAAAAATCCATAAATACTTTTTTGGTAAACGGATGGCATACGTGACCATAAATGCACAGCAGGTCTTCTGAGTGAGAAGGTAATACTTTTACATTAAAAAGTTTAAAAATCACTTACCTGGTATGAAAAGTTTTCCACTTTATTTTGCTTCAATTATTTTTTGTTATGATTTCAAAATGAGATTTTGAATCTGATAATGCATTGAAATTAGAAGCCAATTATCCTAGTGGGTAACAATGTTGCATCCTGAACTTTCTTGTGCTTTTGACATACAGAAGAAACAAAGCCACCATCACTTATTTAAACAAGCATTAAATAAGCATTAGAATTGTTTATCCTAAATTGCTATATGCTTACATTTTTTTCAGGGTCAGTTTTTTCATGTTTGTTAATTGGATGATAACAGAACACTGAATTTGACATACTGGTTGGCTAATTGTCATGCTCCCTCAAGAGCAGGTTAGATACAAAAGCCAGATTTTATTTCTGAAGACCAGACGCTGTCAGAAACAGAAAATGTGTCATTTAGATCCGTAGGTGTTGTGACTGACCTTTGATTTTTATATATATATCACTGACTTCAACGGAGTAAAGCTGGATTACAGAAGGAAAAAACCTGGCTTTTTAACATAAGAATTACCACAACAACAGAGCTCCTCCCAAGGTCCTTCTCAGGTATTGCTTTGCCAGGTTGCTTATAACAATTAATATGTCTATTCAAGGCAGGATGTATATAAGGTCTGGCTTCGACTCAGCAGCACTGCACAGCTACAACTTCAAGTGCAGTTTTGAAGAGAAAAATCCCGTTTTACTTACATTTGAAGACAGAAAAAAGTCTGTCTTCTTGTAAGCTGCTATTCATATTTTGTCAAGAGGCTACTACATGGAGTAGTTTAAACAATCTGTATTTTCATCTTTTACCCACAACATGTAGTGCAGCTTCATGACGTAAAAACTGTCCATCAGCAAAGACAGAGCACTCTTTTCTTCTTCTGGCACATTTGAGAACTGTGATGAAGGTGAGAGTCTTGGGGGGCAGGGACGAAAATGCACCGTTAACCTTCCACTGCTGTATGGTGGCCTCCCATTTCTGTTTCACAACTGATCTGCCAGGAAGCGAACACCCCCCCTCCCATGAGGTGCAACAGCTGTTGTTACCAGTGGTTACCTCTCAGGACCAGAAGCTTCGATCAAAACACCCTTTTATCTGACCCTGCAGGGTGCTGAGTCTTTGGAGCGGGCAGCGTCGGGTACCTACAGCGGGGAAACTCGGCACTTCACACTGTTGCGTTCTTTAAATGTGTCCCTCAAAAAGCAGCAGTAACTTCAGTTCTTCCTCGCCATCAGAGCACTTCTGCAGCTTTCCGAAATGCACTAAGCAACGTGCTTAACATGTACGGCATCTAGTTTTGTGCTGCCCATCAACTCACTATGTGAAAAATTGGAGCCAAAGAGTTTTGAAAAAGTTCTGCTTCTCCCCCTTCCCTATACTGCTCCTGGCTACATGTTCCTTAGAGGAAAGGCTGCTGAACATGAGCAGAAGTTGATGCCTCTAAACAAACACTACTACAGATATTTTGCTATGATAAATATGTTTTACATAACTCCACATCTGTTTTTTCCTATGATGCAAAACCTAAACAAACAAGAGAAAGAGTCTCAAGCCACGTACACGAACATCCTTCGCAGGATGTTTTGTGGATCTTAAACCGAGTTACAAACAACTTCATGCCATGGCTCTTTCACTTTTTTAAATTAACTATTCTAGGTACCATTAAAGACATACCCATACTGCAAGCCATATTTGATTTAACTGCATGGAAGATACCACAGAATACGTTTTACTCTTACCCATGCTATAGCGTTCAGACATAAGGTGAGAACTGTAGCATCTTATGTTTCTCAATCAGTACTAACATCTTAGGAATCTAAGGCGTAAAAAAAACCACCTGCAACAACACAGTCACTTACTCTGACCTTACGTTACCTAGAAGAGTAATGAAGCAGACCACGATAAATGTAATGTTATGTCAAAGTAGCCTATTGCCATCACCTAGTTTTAGAACCAGAATACAGAGGGTTTGAATGGCACTCTTCAAATACCCAGATTTGGTACCCATTTTCTAGCACTCTATCTACTTCTGCCTCATATGCTAGCTAAAAAAGTGAAAACCACAGACTTCTTATGAACTGTAAGAGCCATAGTCAAATATAAAGAAGGAGAAAAAGTTACACCAGCTAGAAGGTTAGCCTGTAGACCATTAAACTTTACTAAGGAGCAGGAAAAGTGTGAACAGTAAATCTTTCTCGAACATGCAAAAATTAGATTTGGTAAAAGTAAAATTATATTTGAAAACATTGTAGTATGTGCAGAGATGAACACAACTGTGAAAATATGTCTAAATAAAAATGACCCTGAAATGTTATTAAAGCTAACTGTCAGAATCCAAGTTTAAAAAAATTTCCTTCACTGGGAGGCTTTAACTGGCAAGCATGACAAATTCACCATCAAATTCCTGCAATTTTAAGCTAGCATAAGAAGTTTCTGGTACATGTAGCAGCAGAAGATCTCTTTCCTGAACAAACTAAACGCACAGCAAAATGGATTGTTTTTTTCCGAACCTGCAATTAAGTTCTGCATCATGCTTGAGACGCCTAAAGTTTTACCAGGCAATATTACCGACAGTGTTCAAATCCACTTCTGTTTCGTACTATGGCTATTTGGCCAAGCTACAAGACCCAATGACTGAAGGGCTCTGGAGAAAAAAACATCGCAGCAGAAACTCTCTCTTTAACACTTAACTGCTGAGAGAAGTAACACAAACATCAGGCTTCTTTAGGTCAGTGAATAGAGTGAGTGTCATATGAAATCCAGAACCAATTCCCCAAACTGAACTTTGATATTAAGGCAGCCTTCTTCGTCTGGGCATTGTCCCTGGCCCTTGTCCATGGCACATCCTTCATATTCCTATTTACTTTCTAGATTTCACCCTTAATCTGCTAGGTATCTGGTAAAAATGACAAAATGTGGTTCACATGGCAAAAGTAAGCCTTGACACAACACAGCAACTCTGCATTAAACCTCTCCACAAAACACCTCCGGAGAGGATAAAAAACTACAGAGCCAAGGAGAATCCCCTTATTTTTTGAAAGATGGATGCAGCATAGGTATGAAACAGTGCATTAAACTGAACGGCATTGCTTCCAGGGGGTGTTAAATGGTTTTGCTGCCACAGGCTGAGACAGACAGACTCAAGCAACTGCTAAATAAATCTTGCTTCTGTTCATTTACCACATCCTGCTCCCAGGTCAGCCACCAACTGCTCAGATGACCTTAGAGATGTCACTTTTCTCTCTTGCCTGAGGTTTCTGTAGAACTGGGATAATGACACAGGCTTGAATTAGTCTCTTTTAAGACCCACCAACGAAGAGTGCTGCACAAAGATTTAAGCATTTGGATTACTGTAATGATCTACTTTCCTTCATTTTCTGATATTGCAACACACAACTGATACTATTTCTGGGAGTTTGTCAAGTTTAGCGGAGACTTTTGGTTTTGGAAAAGAAGCAGAGAATTCTGCTTAGAAGCAGAACAAACGCCACATTAAAGCATAAGAAGAAATGAGACATTTTAGGAAAGTGAAAGAAAAAAATAATTATGGTTGTAACGAAAGTCTTTTAAAAACAAAGGACAGGAGTATAGGAGTCCAGAGGGAACACCAATTTTGCTATACTTAAAATACTTCTCTAAATGTATTCCAATAGTGGTATTTTAAACACAGAACAGTCCCCAGAATGGATAGTATCCCCCTAGAGTTGTAATTTGTCTCACAGGAAGAAGACAAACAGCACAAAACCACAACACAGTATCTTTAACCAAGAGCCAGCAAGCAATGTGAGCATGTAACTTTGTCACTCTGTTGCAGTTCTCCGTGCCATCGTGTGAAAATGATTCTTCCCAAGTTCTTAGGAGACCACAGCGTAAAATGACAGTGACACTGGTGCACCCACAGGATTTAGCTGGGCTCATGAAACTAAATGGTAGGTTTCTGAACTTAACTTTTGTTTATTCAATTTCAAAGGTATGATTAGTCAGGACTGCATATTGAACAAAACAGACTACATCTTTTCAGCTCAGGTTTTGTTCATAGTGCCGTTACTTTTAACTTGTTTCTCTAACTTATTCCACACAGCTTCCCCGAGAATGCATCCATATCAAATCTGGATTTCACAATGGAAGATCCAATATGATTTCTTAAAGCAGGATTTCTATGTGCAACTCAGGGCACACTGGAAAATAAGTCTTCCTGTCTCCTGCCAAATGTGAAGAAGAGAATAAGAACACAAGCTGCTGATGTGCCTCCTGCATTCGTCTGTACCTCCTCTTTCATCTACTCCAAAGGGGACTGCAAAAGGTCTCCTGAGAGAGGTACACAAGATGCTCAGATACTGGGCACTGAGACTGCGCCCATACCAGGAAATTAAATGTGCCTTGGGAATGCTCCTGGCACAGAGGTCAACGGCAGGGAGCAGCCTGTGTCCATCCTCGTAAAACAGCTTCCAGAGGAGACCGGCTGCCCCGGCTGTCTGCTGGAAACCTCTGGCATGGTCAGGTGCCAGCAGACGTCCCGGAGCTGCTTGGGCAGAATTGGTGCCGTGAGGCTGTACGGCAATTCAGAGCTACAGATGATTGTGTTAGTGCCTGGAAATGCTCCTGGACGTGCTTCAACTTGCTGGTATACACACTGGCTAAGAGCACCTTTGCTGGCCATCAGCAATTAAAACATTCATCTGGAGACAGTATGAAGACATCCCTGACTGCTGACAGCTACCAGGCACCCAAGTCCCACTGCTGAGAAACACGGCAGGCTTTTCAGGAGCCAGACTTGACTCGGAAATATCTCTATCAGTTCTGAAATTGGGACATTGGCTCCACGCTCCTCCAAAGAGCAAGTTTCACACATTTATTTCCAAGTGCAGCAGAAAACAGGACAGTCACCAGCACAGACACCATGGAAAGACTGACTCGCCATGCCGGCTGAGTGACAGCACATACGGCACTGCTCTGCCCCGCACGCCACTGCCCCACATCCCACCCACCACACGGCCCCACACACCTTAACATCGCACTGAACACCACCGCACCACGTGCAGCACCACACGCACCACCACACATCACACCTCGCCATGCAGCTCGCAGCGTCACACCACCCCTCACCGCACGACACAGCACCGCAAACCTCCCGTCGCCACACCTCCGCCCCTCATGACATGCAGCACCACACACAGCACCAGACACCACACATCCCACATCGCCACCCCACCACACGCAGCACCACATGCCTCACCACTGCACCTCATCACATGCGACACCAGACCTCACCACGCACCTCACATCGCCACCCCAACCCATCTCACCATGCACCACATGCAGCACCACACACCTCACCACGCACCTCACATTGTCACCCCACCACATCTCACCATGCATCACATGCAGCACCACAAACCTCACCATGCACCTCACATCGTCACCCCACCCCATCTCACCATGCACCACATGCAGCACCACACACCTCACCATGCACCTCACATCGTCACCCCACATCTCACCATGCATCACATGCAGCCCCACAAACCTCACCATGCACCTCACATCGTCACCCCACATCTCACCATGCATCACATGCAGCACCACACACCTCACCATGCACCTCACATCGTCACCCCACCCCATCTCACCATGCACCACATGCAGCACCACACACCTCACCATGCACCTCACATTGCCACACCACATCTCACCACACACTTCACCATGCACACACCACACACCGCCCCACTACGCCTCATCACATGCAGCACCAGACACCTCCAGACGCACCTCACATGGCCACCCCACCACACGCAGCACCACCGCACCTCATCACATGCAGCACCAGACACCATGCCTCATCAGGCACCTCAGATTGCCACCCCACCCCATCTCACCACACACCTCACCACGCACCTCACATCGCCACCCCACCCCGTCTCACCACGCGCCACCAGCAGCACCACACACAGCACCAGGCACCTCACCACACCCCAGCCCGCCTCGCCGCGCACCACCGGCAGCACCGCGCACCTCGCCACGCCTCATCACACGCAGCACCAGGCACCGCACAGCCCGCCCCGCCGCCGCCCCGCCGCCGCGCCGCGGGCGCTCACCGCCGCCTGCTGGAAGGCGCCCTTGGTGTAGGTGCCGCCGCCGCGGTAGGCGATGGCGGGGATCTCGCGGCCCAGCAGCGCGCACTTGTGCTGCTGCGGCCGCCGCCGCGAGATGTAGTCCACGCGCGGCACCACGTTGCCGCGCGAGGAGAAGGTGACGATGGCGACGCGCGTGGCCGCGGGCACCACGGGGAAGTCGGAGAGCAGCTTCCTGACGAAGCGCAGCTCGCTGACGAAGTTGGCCGGCCCCACGCTCGACGACTCGTCCACCAGGAAGACCAGCTCGAGCCGCGCGCTGCGCGCCCGCAGCCGCCGCACCTGGC
>NW_020448108.1:263459-497374 GCF_003343035.1 Apteryx rowi | reverse complement strand
CCCGCGCCGCCGCTGCCCCGCGGGAGTCGCCGCGCCCGCCCGTGACTCCGTTTCCCCGCGCAGGAGACCGGAGCGCTGCGCGCCGTCCTGCAGCGATGCCCGCAACCGGCGTGCGCAGGGACGCGCGCGCGCGCGCGTGTGTGTGTCTGTGTGTGTGTGTGTGTGTGTGTGCGCACCGGTGCACGCACGTGCAGGTCCGTGTACACGCGTGTCTGCAGGCGCACAGACCCGCAAAGCTGGTTCGGTGCCCGGTGGGGAGAGTTCCCGGTAGCGAGGCGCGAAAGCGCCAGCCAGCGTTTGGAAACCGTGCCCTACTCTCTTTCCCTCCGTGAATCCCTCCGTGAGCCGCAGGCGCTCCCAAAGAGACCCCCTGCCCGCTCCCCCTGCACCCAGCCTCCGTGCACATTTCATGTCCCAGGCTTTTGCGAGGCAATAACTCGTGCTCATTTTAGCCACCAGGTTGGTATTGATCAGTAGTCCGCCTAATAAGTCCATTTCAAGCAGTCGCTCCGTCTTGGAAAAATTCCCTTGAAACAGATTAACCCTGTAAACCTGACGATTGTAACTGTTTGCCGTTCATCTGTGCTTTTGTTTTTATTGTTTTATTCCTTTTCCAGTACTGCTCGCTGCTTTTGTTTACTTTCTGTTGCCATTTCATAGAGCTGTGTAATACATAGGCACACCGGTACATTTGCAAGTCAAACCCCACATTTAAATTAAACGGATTCATTTCATCTTTCTTCACTGGGGTGTCTACTGATAGGAAATTAACCCAATACTGCTCCTTTGACTTTCCACCAACATTCAAATTCCACTGCAAATGACAAAAGACTAAATGACAAAGGATATTACTGAATTCGAGATATCATGCATTTGGTATGAGGTTTCAGCATGTTTTTACATTTATATAGCAGTCTAAGTGCTTCATAGAAATGCATTTCTTAGGTATACTTTTGCCTCATAGTGCATGAAGAGCAGATAGCAACCAGACACTCTTACAGGAGCATATGTGAAGAGGAGTTTTGGTACTGAAAGATGTGCAGCTGATGCAGGTTGGGTCAGTTAAACTGGCTTTGTCTTTGTGACAGCAAAGCATAGGCTGCAGTAGGTTCAGTCTTCACACCTGGGCTACTCTGCCTTCCCTGTTGTAGTAACAGGCAACTAGAAGGCTGTCTTAAAAGAGGTAGCCGAAAGATGCTACAACCATGGAAATCCTCAGCAAATAGATGCGTTCAGTGGCTCTCTGCAGGATGAAAGAATTGGTGCCCCAGTCGTACTCCTCATGGTCTGAGCAACACCACTGGCATAACTTAAAACAGCCTTCAGCTACTTTCTTCTGAATTAGAGATCATGACAGTTTTTGCACAGCTCAGAATCAAGAAACGTATAGCCAAGGGAAAAGGGAAATGGGAAAGTGTAACCAAGAAGAGGAGGCTGAGATGGAGGAGATGTCTGGTTTCTGCAAGGTTTCTGCTCCTAACTGAAGTGGGTAATTGCAACTCCCTGTTTCTGTTAAACCTCAGTGTCCAGGTTGTACTCAACAGGTAATTTCCTGTAGGCCAGTTTAGTTTATGGAAAAGGTAACTGTCAGTTCCCTTGTTTTCCCTGTATGTTTTCCTAACACTAATCATATGTAGATTTAAAAATGCCACACATTTGCAGACTAAGAAGCAAAGGAAGGGAGAATGTGTTAGAAACTTTTTCAGCAAAGGAAGAACAATTCATGTGGGTGGTGAATTTTCATATACGCCTCCTGTACTGCCAGCATGAGTAACAACAATAAGATGTGACTAAATGTGTAAACACAGCAGTTAATTTCAGTCCTAGTAATCTTGTCAGAATTGAAAACCCAAGAAATGGCAGGGCAATTATAAATTAATCCCTGATACACAGTTTGTGAAAATTCATATTCTCCTAGGTCACCCAACTCCTGCAGTGATTTGGCACGGAAGCCTTATTGGTTCAGCTGGAAGCTGTATGTTTATGACTAAGGACATCAGAGTCAAGTCATCAGCACAAGATGTAAGTGTGTGTCACACAGTTCACGGTAAAAAAGGAGTAAGTAGGTGATCAACCAAGCTCTGATTGTGGATGCATACAAGATTAAGACCACAGCACGTTACTGAAATGAACCAAAATCCAGGAAAATTAAAGTGGTGAGGGGAAATTTCCATTAAACCCACGGATAATCAGCATGTAAAAGACTTCAAAAATGATCAGTGACCTGTAAGTAGTGAATGACTCTCCTTACATGTACTTTCTTGTGTATGACAGGTGTAACTCCCAGTAATGGCAACGGGAGTCGTCCTAGTTATGCAGGCAGGAGACCCTCATTCAGGGATTATAAAACACTATGAAAAGTTAGAAATCGACATCTATAATAAACATGATCTAATGCCAATGGGGAAAGGGTGAGACAAGAGCATCCAAAGTATTCAAGTGTGTTCCTGTCATCTGAACTGAGAGAACTATAGAACAATTCCTGGAATAAACTGAATCCTACAATCTTGGATTCAGTGTATGAAATCCTTAGGCAGGTATTTTATCCATGGTTGTGCTTGCAAGAGTAAAGGTCATATTGGAGTCGATGGAGGCAGTTGTGTCCATGTAAGCAGCAAGAATTTTGTTTGCTGTACGTTCTGTTTGTTCACTAAGCTTTTCTGAAAGCATCATTTCCAGTGGAAATCTCTGTTGTAATGAAATTGCCTTCTCCAAGCCTGTATGCCAGCCCATTACAAATCCTTTCCGTGTTGATAGGTTTAAGCCCCGTGCTTCTGACAGTCTTTTGCCTGTTGTATTCGTGCATATGATTTATACTTTGCTTCATACTGATCTGTAGCAGATGGGGAAATGGCGAGCAGGAGTTTTTCCCACTTTGAGCATCCTTGAAGGTCAAAATATCTGCCCTGGGCTTCACTACTTGAACAGATAACGCAGGTTTCTTGTGGCTGCTGGTGACAGTGTGCACAAGAACGCGGTGTTGGTCTGTGACTCTATTCCATTACAAAACTGCAGGTAACAAAAACACTAGACCTTGTGAATAAACTGTCTCTGTCATGTGACAGAAGAGGGCTGCAGGGTTGACTCGTCCTGACAAGGAAAGCTTGAGACTAGCACTTCCACTGCTTTTACAATCACATTCCTCTATCTCTTTGATTGTCATAATAAAATCCACAGACTTCATGAATTCCTGTAATTCTTTGCTGTCTCCCCACAAGATCATATGGTTATTTAACACCACTGTGCTTACTAAACAAAAGGGGAATCTTTACCCCCTGTTAAAAGCCCTTCTGCAAACAGTCTGAGGATTGCTGTCCTTTAGCCAAATAGCTTTTTGGTTGAATTACTCAATGAAACATGGCCAAGCATCTCTCCAAATATGGAAAGAAAAGCATTATGTTCCCCCCCTTCATGTTCCCCCAAATACAGCTGCACTGAATGCATCTTTCTGCTCAACCCACACAGAATTCATGCCTGCAGAGACAACGCCACAGTATCACATACCCTACAATTTTTGGAGGAATGCAGGTCATTTTTGTTCACTGTAAAGATGTTCTGCTAGTGACTTTGTACCACAGTGGTAACATAGCCACAACTGAAACATTGTCTTCTACATTCCAAATTTTATCTAGACTAGAGATAAAATGACAGTTTAAGAACAAAAATATGAGTCTAATGTTTTTTAAGCTTATTCTGAGTCTCTCTTTATGCTCAGGGTAGCATCTGTCTGGGGAAAACTCAGTACAAAGCTGACATAGCCTACTGCCTCCTTCCATTTCAGCCCTAGGCAATGGTGAGGATTACTCTCTACTGTCCACTTCTCCTTGCAGGTCAGGCAGTATTTCAGTGGGGGATGTTTGGGACTCGCTATTAGGGGTAAAGCTTGCAGGGGCGGTATTTATAGGATGGAAAGATAAATACTTGCATTGCCAGAAAATGACCTCTGAAATCTGCCTCCTGGAGAAACATTAATAGAGTATTAGGGGAGAAGTGCCCTGAGGACGGACACTGTTAGGTGGTGTCCAAAGTCTGCGTGGTGTAAATGGAAGGGGCCGGACCATTTCAGGAAGGGATGAGGAAGAGGAAGAAGGGGATTTGGGGAGTTGTTTCTTCCTCCTTCCTCCTACTCCTTCTGGAAGGTAGGGCAGAAAGAACAGGACAGCTCCCAAGTGCTGGAGCATGAATTGACCCTGCATCTCTGAGAAACTTCTCCGAGGACCACACCGCTGTCAGTGGTTTCCCTACCTACAGCTCTGGCTGTGTTTTTCATTCAGTGCTGCCAAACCGTGACAGAGACCAGGCAGGAATACAGTCTTGCTGCAGAGCAGAGCCTGCCATTTCGAGCTCCCTGCAGCAGGACGGGTTCCTGGAACATGCTGCCTCAGCAATCGCTGACTGGCAAATATTTTTCTGGTGGCAGTGGTGAGGGAGAAGGGAGTGGGATGTACTTTACATTGAATACTGAGGTATACCAGAGCGAGGCACTCAAGATACTAGCCATAGAAACTGAGTGGTTTTTTTCTGATGGTTTAGGCTTCAGTGCAAACAGAACATGAAACAATGTGCATAGAGGAAATGAAGAATTTTCTGTAAAAGTAATAGTACCCTTAAAAAGGAGGGAAAAAAAGGCATTGATCTTGTAAATAAATTGTCACTTGTTTTAACATTAAAAAGATAAGACAAATACTTTGGTATCCTTTTGAATAGTAGTAGTTCACTGACTTTAATTAGTTCTAAATAAATTGTTCAGTGCTAGAAACTTTAAGTTCAGACTTCCCACATAAATTGTTTAAATGCACACAGATTGAGGGCAGTCAGTTTTGACTGATACATGCAAATCCCGTCGACACCTCTGGGAGTTCTGACACAGACTGAAGAGACTACATGGCCCTTAAATGAGGGCAAAATGTCTGTCCACAGTACTTTGGAAAAGATTATTACAGGAGGAGAGGAGTCGGTCTGCCAAAAGTTTCTACTTTCAGGCAGAGGTCTGTAAAGGAGATGGGTGTTTTAGTCTTCAGCAGAGCAAACAAGCATTTGAACGTTCCAAGTTATGGGTTATTAGTTCAAGCTATAAAAAAAGAAAAACAAGATTGATATTGCTTTGCACTATTCAGACAATCACAAAGTTTAGTCATAGGAATTTCATCTTCACTTGCGGTCAAATCCAACACACACTAAGAATATCGCATGGCTAGCTTCCAAGATAAAAAAAAAGGTAGGCAAAATCAAAACATCTGCTGGTCTCCGTCTGCACAGCAGATGTTGAATATACTTTTAAGCTAAGCTCTTGAGAGTTCATGTAACATTTTGCCCGTAAGCACAAAGTCTGTTGTTGGCCTAGTACATTCATGTTAAAGTAAATGTATTTTACAATATTCTACACCCCCAAGTATGTGCCATGTGATTTTTGTAAAGAGCTTGGCGGACATTAAATATGATAAAACTATAGAAGATTCTTTGGTCATAAAAGCTAGATTCAAATGCAGGGAGGCTGGAGGCTTTGAAAGCTCTGGTATACCAGGACAGAAGATATGGGCAAGGTCTGTAGGGAGAAGGTTTTTTTTTTTTTTCGTAATTAGGCTGACACAATTGGAAAACAATTTTGGTAGACACTCTCTTCCAGGTTCCTGTTTCAAAACTTCCTGTGTGTTACAGCCTGGAAACACAAAAGCATTGGCACAGTCCTTAACTCAGCTTACTTACACAGCACAGTTAGTGCTCATTGTGAATTTGTATTTCAAGGGCTATTTTTCCCCGACCCAGCAAAGTAAGACTGCGCACTAGCAGAATCAGAATAATTTCATATAAACTCTCTTCCCTGCATCAAAAAGTGCCCAAAGAATTTTCAGAATGGATTTGAAAAACACGTTGGAAAGTGCTTTGCTGATGGAGAACTTACATTCTGTCATTTCCAGAGGTAGCAAAGATTAAGGAATCAGAGAGAGGCAGATGGAGTCGTTCTTTCTTATGGCAGCTGAGGCTTGCAGAAGTGTGACTCTGTGGATAAGAAGGCACTCCAGTCTCCAGGGCAATAACTTCCTCATTAAAATTCACACAATTTTAGCATCACCCATGGATAACAAGTATGTTCAATGTGCATTAGGACACTATGATACCCATTAAAATTATTGCTTTCATACAAGAAATGATCTTCAGCCTGTAAAAGAGATAACTGAAAAGTGATAGGCAGAAGAATATGATAGACAGTAAGTCATGAGAAAAACAGAGATGATGAGTAGGGAGTGATTTCACTATCATTTCCAGTGCCAAGAGTAAGTGGCATTAAATTAAATGGTGGGGACCTGGTTCAAGAGGTGATATATCACACAAGAGTCTGTACCTAAGCAGTGGAGCTCCATAACAATACAATATGTACTAAAAATTTGTATGTGCAAAAAACTCTGGAATAAAAATCCATCTAAAGCTTTAAAGCAGCACAAAGGTACCACCTCCATCTCAGGAAACTTCTGACTTGCATATCCAAGATTTTAGGAGAGTATGCATGACACTTGCCTGGATTTAAACTGTTCCCTAAAATGCTGCAGTCAGGGGGAGGATTTTAATGTCAACAGACCCCTAATCTAATCTGATGTGGCTCATTTTGTATTCATATAATCTCACTCTCTCTCAGTATGAGAGTTCATATGCACATTACTCAAAATATTATTTTGAAATCAAGCCAACTCAGCAGCAAAGCTGCAAAAGCTTTCAGAATTACTGTGATACTCATCTAGGACAAAAAGCTCTCAAAAACACTGTGCCAGTGAAGGAAGAGAAGGAAGAGAAGGAAAATATACAAGGCTGGAGAGAGAATATGCTCCTGCAGAAAAAAGTTTGAGTTCTGTCAGTAACTTCAAGGACAGCAGGAATGGTAAACACTGAGCTCAGGATGCCAAATGGGGGTGAGAGAAACTGAAATGACAACAAGAAAGATGGGAAGGTCCAAGTTACCTCTCTCTTCACACATTGACAAGGACAGCATTGGGACACCTCAGCCAGCGGCCAAGTCACGATACTGGGATGACTAGGAGCATAGGGCATCAGCCTCCACCGTCTCCTTTTACCAACATTTGCTGCATCCTTTCTGCCCTGAAGGGAGGTACAGTCACCTCCTCAACAGCTTACAAACCCCAGTTTGCACTTGCTAAGGCTCACACAACCCTTCCACGTCTACCCCTGCAGCCTGTCAGAAGTCAAGACTCACAGAAAGGAGGACGTGCTGTGTTTTGGGTTTGGCTCCCTCGCCCACTTGATATCGCACTAAAAGTACATGTGTTTGCAGCAGTTAAGCCAGAAAGATGTTTGAGGTAAACTTAGCATTTTTTTAGCAGTCTGACCCATTTGGTTCATGTACCTTCTTTCTCCGTTTCTGGCTGAACATGATCCTCAGAGCATGTGCTCTTTCTGCTATGGTCTGAAGTGTCTCCTTTCCTGTATGATTAACGAAAGCTAAATTATACTAAAATTTCAGCAAAAAAACAAATAAACATCAGGAAATTCAAGTTGAGACTGAATGTTCTGGCCTAATCCTCCTGTGCATATTCAGGCATAATTCCCATTCATTACTGATGGGAATTTTGCCAGAGTAAGGGCTAAATAAGAAAGACGGGCCCCAAAATTTGGAGTAATATGGAAAAGGGTGAAATCAATGGAGTTGTGACAATTTGCACCTTTTCAGAATTCCAGATTTGCTTCTGAAGCAAATCACCTAAAAGTTATTTCTGTTGTGTAGAGGAAAAATTGTCTTTCTGTCTTCACATACATACATATGTATAAGTGATGGCCCCAAGGCTGTCCACAAGTTGCATGTAGAGGTACCATAGTGCTGTGGCAAACTGGATTCTTCATACACTCCCCTGCACTCCCTCTTGTCTGGACTCGGTTCAGTAATCACTTATTTCTGTCTCTGTCTCCTGCTATTTATCTTCTTTGTGGCCTTCCATTTTGTCTACATGCCACAAAGGTTTGCCTGCACTTGTGTCACCAGATCAGTACTGAGTGACCACAAAGGAACAGGGAGTTAGGTGAACCTAGCTCAGTCACCACATGCTCTCACTGCTGTTGCTTTCGACGTTTGCTGATTGATGAACTCTCTCAAGGGACAAAGCAGGAGTCTCAGCTGAAGCAAAAACAGAAGCTGGTCAATGTTTTTTCTGCTTCACGTGTTTTTATATTCTATCACCAGTACCTGTTTTTTACATTCTTATTTACATTTTTACATTTTACATTCTATTACCATTCCGTTACTGTTTCATGAATGCTTGTGTAAGTGGGAAATTAATTTTTAATAATGTTTTACAACTGTTACGGTTTAATAAAACAAAAAGGAAAGTTCTCCTAGAGTTTACACATTGAGTATTCCCAACTTTCAGAGAAGCATGTTAATGGATGTTGCCATTAGTATGCGTATTCACCTGTTTCTCATAATTTCCACAAAGTGACATTCAGGTCTTGCTTTTCCTTCATGATCCCAACTTCTCCTAATCCACGAACTAGGCTCATCTCTTCCCACTATAGGGAAGGAAGCAAGGATGATTATGACCAGAAAGCAAACAACTAAATTGATTACTACATTTTTAGAAAGTGCATGGTAGAAGATTAGCTGTGCAGCTTTGGCAAAAAGCCAACTTATACTAAATGATCAGCTTTGAAGAATTTCTTGTACATTCCACAGTTATCACTAATCCATAGAAAAATTCTGGGAAAAAAAAAGAATCAATATGGTGTACATATTTTACTGTATCTTGTAGAAAGCCTATTTTTGTCATCACTGGGAGTAAACCAAGACTTTTTCGCTGAAATTACTAGTGTTATATAAGAATTAAGCCATGCTGGAAAGTCATATCAATCCTAATGTTAGTACTATGCCATTTTGTGAAGCTGTTCTACTTAACTGCACCTCGGTGCTCAGTTCTTGTCCTAGTCACACTTAACTGAAACCATGCTTTTAAGAATTTATGATTTTATTTTGGGCTTCAGTACTGTTTCCACTGAAATGCATGACTTTGAGCCCTAATTTGCTTTTTTTAAGCCCTAATTTGCTTTTTTTTTAGAAACCAGCTTTTTGGGGATAGATTTGGTCTAAGGCTCTGCACTATCTTGCTGTGATGTGATCTTTGCCATCTGTGAAGACAGGTTTTCCCTGCACCAAGCACTGTGGAGAAGGAAAGAGAAGCTGGGAGAGGGAAGAGACTTAGTTGAGGGTAGGCAGCAGTGCAGATCTTCCTTCAGCTTCCGTGATCTCTCATTCTCAGCTGTACCAGGTTACAGATCTGTTATCAGGGCCATGTGCTAAGCGCTGGCTGCGTGACCAAATTTGGATTCAACTGGAACCTACTGCCACTTTCAGCTTTGCAGTCCCCATCACCAGGAGTTTTACAGCCCCAGTTTCTAGATGAGTTATAACAGCCATGTGGCTTCTGAGCAAAGTCTCATGGACTTCTAAGAGATCTGTCAACTTCAAGTCTGCTTAGATCAAACCCCTTAAAATCATAGGAGTGAAGCTTTACGCATCTGTTTGTATTAGAAATGTGGGGTGGAATCACTTAGTGTGGTACAGAGTGTTTTTTTATGTCCAGCAGAGTATAACTACAGTCTATAAATACTTACTGAAGTGTTGGGAGGGAAATACCAGAATTTATTAATAGCCATGAGGTAGGGACTGAAGGCCCTGGATCATACACTATGTAGAAAGAGGTATTTTGACTCTCTTTTGTCATTTTATTTCCTACCCATTCGTGCTTTCAACTCCCTTTCCAAACTTAATAATTATGTTTTCCCTCCTCATTGTTTGTACATGCACAGAACACAGAAAACATATGCTCTTAATTATACCTTTTCTTTTAAACATATCAGAGCAATACCCTGATAACAGTAGTGAATAACCAGAACGCATTCTCTCCTTTCAAAGAGCTTCTTCAGGTCTCCAAATACCAGGTGGCACCTCTGCAGGCCTCTAGTCAGAGTAGACCCAAGCTATTCTCTTACACACATCAGGCAAATGTGGACAATTTATGGATATATGTTTAAGACACCACTATTCACAGAAGTCAACAAAATAGTAACAGAATTCCTTGTTAGGTGCAATCCCTACAAAGTCGTCCTCAGAGTTAGCATAAATGTCACAAGAGGATGTGACTGGTTTGAAATTTCGCTTTGTGATGGAGAACAATGGTTTGTTTTATCCCCGTTTAAGCTTTTAAATCTTTTACAGTTGGACCTTTTTGTTTATAAACACGAAGTTTGTCTATTTATCTACAAGTAATTGCACATATTTGCAAAATTATTCCACAAGGAACACATTTTTTCCTCCAGAAGTACAGCAGCTGTAACTTCCCTTTTTGCTGCTACGTTTGGTTTGTGCATATGCAAGTGCCAGCTAACAGATCTCTCTTATTTGGTACCACTGATTAAGATGTTTACATGGTGTATCACATCACAACATTTCAACTGTAAAGACTGAGATTTTTAGAAATAATGAGTTTGTTATGTAATCCTGAGACTACGGTGGCACATTCAGGCACATGTTTCTTAAACTCCCACAGACTTACAGATACCAAAATTATCAATTTTTTTTCTTTCCTTTGTTCTGTCCTATACAGTCTGAAATTGGTAGCTTCAAAAGTTGCCAGCATGCCTACAGAAAGCCATGAAGGAAATGATATCCATACAGCCATTCAGGGTTCCAATTCAGGTATGTAACCCTGGTCAGGAAATACATGAATGATAAAAAAAAATTTTTTGAATCAAAGCCAAGTTCAGTGACAGTTCAAATTCATGCTGAAGTTTCAACTCCTAAAGTAAAGTTTGAAGAACTGAAGGAGAAGTAATAATGGAAATTGCTTCTTGCCCTTATAAAAGGATGAAGAAATGTGAAATTGCTCCTTTCCACAAAACAATGGTCTGAGGTTTAAAACTTACTAATTTCATAGTCTAAGTTTTATGAATTTATTACCACTGCATACTTTACAGAGTACCAAGCAATAGCTACTCTTTTAAAATAACAAATTTAGCTGCAAGCTGAGTATTAATTTTTTCTCCATTAAATAGAAAGAAGAAAGTGAATTTTCTTGTTTTGTTCTTTCCATTTCATTATTTAGTTTTGCTTATTTCTCTTACCTTCTTTTAAAAGCTGTAAGCACATTTAGTAGTTTACAGTCCACACAAGGGAACAGCTTGCTGAACGTTAAAACTTTGGAGGGAAAACTCCACAGATAAGAGCTCGGAGAAATACAGAATAGAAGAAGGATGATGAAGTATTGGAAATCTGTGAAGGAGTAAGGAAAACAGCTGCCCTTAGGTATAAAGGCTAGTTTTCTTACTCCAGATGATGGGAAAGAAGGGAGGCGGCTTTTCCAGTTTTAAAAGGCTAGGGTCAACCATCCTTTTCAGTGTTGGATACACTGTTATGTCTGGATATGATTACTACCCATGAACTGTCCCATAGAAAGCAGTGTGGCTGGAGATACTTCTTAATGTAAATATGGGAAAGAAGAAAATGAACTAAAGTATCTATAGCAAAAATAAAAACTGGAGTATTTCAAATCACATTCATCCTCTTCCTGTGTCTTTGGCAGGACTCATTGCCTCATGTCCTCTCCGCACTGCACAGCTGGAGGGAAATGGACTGTCCACTGCAACATCTATGAGAAAAATGTGGTGTTTCCTGCAGCCTCGCCACCTCCTCACCTTATAACCTCAGGGTGAAGAAGGACCTGCTGATGGCTCATTGAACTATCAAACAACATTGATGGCTTGTTAAGGATGTCCAAAGATGGAGGCCCATAAGGTCACTAACAAAAAGTTAAAATAACGAGAATGAAGACAGCTGGAAAACAGAAAGGGCTAAAGATTCCTTTTTTCAACATCGTAAACCTAAGTGGGGAAGCTACAGAGAAATTGCTATAGTAAGCTTAAGCAAAGCTAGATCAATTGCAAATAAAGACAGATGAACCTTATCTGAACAAAACAAGGAGGGATTTGAAGCTTATCTAGATAAATGGGATTTTGATGATGGAACGTGGGTTTTCTCTTGGGCATCATTTATTTTAATTATCCTAAATATGGAAAGAAAAGATGCTTTGGGTAGAAGGAATTTTGCTCAGACATCTTGACCTAATTAAGAGTGCATTGACATTTTATATTTGAATTCTGTCACTAACATGCCCATGACCTTGGAACCATTGGTTATTGTTTCATAAAACAATCTTAAATAGTTACATGAATCATAATGGAAAAGCTCATTTATTTTGCTGGGCTTTGAGTATAGGAGGATTTGAACACTTACACATTAAAATGCTAAAATCACCACACCAATATGTTCAAAAATTTTACTTGATCCTTGGTCCAAGCTGGTCCTTGGATGTACAATAGTCTGCATAGTTATGGCAAAAGGTTAAATGGCAAGACACTTACTTCACCAGCAAAGGATCTGGCACAGTATGTATGAACATGTAAAACACAAAATATGTGTGTTATTCACTGCACTTCTACACTTTGAGCACAGATTAAAGCAGCATGAAGACCATGTGTGTTTCTGGGAAGTTTATGGCTCTGCTCTTCTGACATGATTTTTCTTCATGCTGCCCTCATGCCCTCAGCACAGGACTTGGATTCTTTTTTTTGTGAGAGAAACAGAGATTTGTATTTAGGAAATAAATGTTGGATTAGGAAGTTAATGTTAGAAAAAAAATCATAAACTGGAAACATTATTAGGAGTGTTTCTATCATAATTTGGCATCTGGTTCAGGGCTTGCGCGGTGGAGCATTCAGCTTCTGTCAGATCTACAGAGTGACACTTGGTTTAAAGCTGATAGGTCCATTAGGCTTATCCAAAGACTTTCAAAATATGAAAAATTCCATTCACATTTATTAAAGTGTGATTTTAATAAAGTCTTATGTGAAATTCAAGAGGATTCTTCAAACAAACACAACAAATTCGCTGCTGGGAGGCAGAAAGCCTGAATCCTGGCTTTCTCAGTCTAGGAGAGCCATTTTGACATAATTCCACTTCCTGAAAGCTTTGGAAGAGCTTTGTTTTTCCTCTAGCGCACATTGAAAACAAGTTTTGAAACCTTGCAAGTTGTTGTGAAACAGTCATCTTCTGGCAAGCTCTGTTACTTTTGCCTTCCAAATATTTTTAAATTTATATTGTGTCTACCACACCATTTTTCCAGAGAGCCATGGGAAACATGCAGCCTCTGTCTGCTGCCTTAATCCTATATTTAAGAGCATTTAAAAAATTTGAGAGGTACATTCAGGTTGTCAACTCAGTTACACCAAGGCTAGGAAATATCACAGCTAGGTTGCCTTTCTGACTGTTTAGACACAACTGTTTGCACTGAACAAGGCAGCAGTGCCATGTATAAGGTGTGCTGACATAATGAGGCGTTCTCCATACGTGCACACACCCGGATGAGTCTGAAGGAAGGCTGCGCCTCTCGCATGGCCAGCTACTCCATCCAAACGTCACTGGATTTCTTGAATGGTACTGCTACAGTTCTTACCAAGGGCTTACCAAGCATGTCTGCTGACACAAACAGGACCAAGGGGCTACAGGTCTCTTGGCTTCATGCTGTTCTTCCAACTTAGTTTATATACTTCCCAGTGAAGCTTCAGCTTTGTGTGGGTGTTCAGAGTCCTCTAAGGTAAGCTTAAGCTGAGGTTCAGTGTCTGATATCCGAATGCCAAACTCAGTGTAGTAAGTGGACATTTATTGTTGATTAAAAAAAAAACCAACAACAGACTTTAGCTCCAAATTAGAAAAGGGATCGGCTTTTTTGGTTATGTTCTTGTTTTGAAAAGAAAATCCAGCAGGAATAAAAGAGACATGGGCAGGAAGCATCTCATTGCCATTCCAAATCCACCTATTTTGCAATAATTACAGCAACCAGGTGGATTCACAATACTATCCGCTACTCAGATAAGCTCAGATGGATACCTTCATAACATGAGGAAATGTACCCATCACTGCCTTCATTAGAAAGATTGCAATGTGCAACATCTGAGAACATGGACCTCACTTCAATGCATTTATGTCATATGTAACTGGTGCACACAAAAGCAGGTTTTCCTGTGTTGATTGCAATTTATTTGCAGTAGAGGTATTAATCCTGGAACCTAAGTAGAACTGGTGCTTCAGATATGATCCAAGCCCCACATCCATCAAGCTTCCTGTACAACAGTTTTTATGGCATCCTCAGTTTTGATTGCAGGTTGAAAAGGTGTTATTTCACCCACTACAGCTAACGCAGCTCTTGCATAGTATTTGTTTTATGACAGTACCTCTGTTTTTTTGTTTGAGCTGGCTGTCTTCTTCCTGCTCACTTAGGAGCCTCAAAAGCTCAGTGACTCCAAAGAGACGATGCAGGAAGTTGTGCAGATCAGTTTATTATTCTGAGCTGTTTGTTTAGTTATGTGGGGCTTTCACTATCTCTGGCATTCCAGAGCAGCCCTACTTTGAGGACCGTGCTGACGCTAGTTAGCAAATAGGTGAACTGAGCTGTCTGTTCTGCTCTCTCTCTTTTGTTTGAAATGCATTTGAAAGAATCAAGACAAGGTGAAGCAGTTGTTGTAATCCAGGTTAGAAATCCAGCAGTTATTCATTAAAGCTAGTCATGCTGAGTTTCAAAAGCTAATGAAACAGCAAATTTATAATAGCTTCACTAACAGGGTGCAAACAGTTTAGTAGGATTTAGAACTGGCCTGCTTACACCACGTATTGCAGACAACATTCCTGAATGGATGAGCCCAGAAATGAGCTTGAGCTGTGGAAGAGGTGAAAATCCAGACAATTACCAGACTGGTATTTTTACATCAAGCATACTTTCCACCTGTCTTCCACTGCTGCGGTCCAGATGGAGATCCAGTCTAAATCAAGAAAAATCAGAGCCCACTGTGCATTATATTGTGACAGTATTCTTATACTTCATGAATTTCAAGTCCCCATGTATGTTGCCAAAAAAAAAAAATCCATAAAAAAAGGAATCCTTTCAGCTCCCTCTTATAGGTACAAATCAAATACAGAATAAAAAGCTCTCTATGTAAACCTATGGTATAGCCACCTCAATATTATCATATGTCATTTCTCTTGCCTCATCTCAAAGATGAACTTAAAAAAAGAACAGAAAAATAATCAAATGTGTGAAACAACTCTTGGGAAAGTGATGATTGAGAATGCAACTATAGAAATCATAAGTGCAGAAGGTGGGGAATTTACTGCTGTTCAGAATTCAAGGGCTAAAGGCAACATGAAATATAAGGCAGCCAATTTAAACCAACAAAAAGAAGTTATTTCCCCTTTTCTGGCCTCTTCTTCATTACAAACACTGCACAAGTTAGACTCTGGAACTCATCTAGCATGGGATATTTTAGAGGACAAGGATGTAAGTGGGTTAAAATAGATTCAGCGGATTCAAGGAAGAAAGCTACATATGGCTATTAAACTCTGTTGAACTCAGTTCTTCAGGTCCAAATTCAGGAGCTGCCAAGCCAAAAAGCTGTTACACTGTTGGATGCTGGAAGCTGAGATTTTTTGCAAGAAGAAGGAAGAGTCTTTAACTTGTCCTGTTGTGCTATTTCCTTAAGCTGTCACTAATGGCCAGAGCTGGAAATGAAATGAGCATTTGGATTGACCTAGTGTGATAGTTTTTACATCTTTTGGAAATGCATTGTAGATCTGGTTGGTAGATGTCTTTTCAAAAGCTTTTTGCTGCCTTTTACAAGAATTTGTTGAAGCCTCTTCTATCAGTGGCTCGCAGGTCGTGGTTCTGAGAAACCAACACGTGTGGAGGCAGTAATGGGGAAAGAACATGTAGAAGCAAAGCTATGGACTGAGCTAAAGCCAGCTTACTCTAGGAATGCAGAGAAAAAAATATTCCTCTTCTGTTTACATAACTGGAATGTTTTCCCCATTTGTAGGAAGGTCAATACTTTTATCATGGCTGTTTAACAGTGGAAGATGGAAAATCTTGTTTCCTTCAGGTGGCTCAAAGTGTAGCAAACACATAATAGAGCGGCTTTACAGTTTATCAAAGAACAAGCCACTTACTAATGCGGCAGGGCATGCTCTGTTGTAAACAGTGTCCAGCTGGTCAGTGTGTTCTTGAGTGTGTTTGTGCGTCCTACTAACCTGGATGGAGTCAGCACAAACACAACGCAGTACATATCTGAACCGTTGTTTCCCACCCATCTTAAAGACAGAGCAGAGAGAGAAAGCTCACTCCAGAGGCTTTGTTTAAACATAACAATTGTTAAGTCAGAACTTTGGAACAGCAGACAGGCCTAGAGATATCACCCAAGAGAAGGGATAATCCGAGTACGCTGTAAAGAGAGCAAAAGAGATTTGGAAATGTCTGACATAGGAAAAACCCCACCCATCTTCCAAAAATAATGCAAAACAAACTTCACTATGCAAACTTACGAAAGGTTCGTACAGACTGTATACAAGTTCACAGTAACTTGAAACTGGCATTGCTCGTGTTTTCAGGGGCATTTCTATTTCCCTTTTGCTTCCAGTTCATTGATTGCAAAAAATATTCCTTACAGAAGCTTTCTGTTGAAGATGAAGACAACCAAAAATACACTCAAAGAGGATATACAACATCCTTTTTAAAGAAATGAATTCTTATACATGCAATCCAGAGAACATTTCCATTATGATAGCTCTTAGTTATGCAAGTACTTACATCTGATGAAACAATGCACATGCTTCAAGTGCACATTCATACTGTGCTTGGCTGGATCACAGCCATGATACTTGCCTTAGAGATTTTGAGGTACCAGAGAACAAGCAGATTTTCACCACACTAATGTCAGTTAAATCATAAAATATCTTTGCATAGAATTAGCTCTTTCAGTCAAACTGGCAAGGATTTCACAGACAAAGCATTAGCAGTGCTAAGGCTGAGGATGGCTGTGCAAAATCCTCTAGGTTTCTAAGACTATGATACAGTTAATACCCAAGATGAGAATAAGGGCTACTGTGCTGTAATGCATTCAGCCCTTTTGATTTGCAACCCAAACGATGGAGCTGGTGGGGCAAACGCTTGCTTTGGCTGTAGAAAAGGATCTAGAGCCTGTTGTAAACCTCTTCTTGAATCAAATCCTTTTTTATCAATTCAGTACAGTGAAACTTCAGAGGTACTGTGGATGCAAACCTAAAATCATGGCCTTACGTCAAAGGATTTTACTGGTTGTCAGTTGCTTTCCTTTGCCCACACATACCTGTTTAGTTCCCATATCCCACCTCAGGCCATAACAGCAATAATCAGCTCTCCTGACTAACTTTCATACCCTAGGCATCTTTGACCATCAGGCTGTCATTTTCACATAAATACATCATGGGGCTCTTGGAACTGAACTGCAAACAGGCTGATTACAAGCAACACAATTATTAATTCTAACACAGTGTTTTATCCAATACCTTTTCAGCTTAAAGAAGCAAAGTGCAGGTGAATGCTTAATGGGTGTATCCCAGACACCTTTTGAACCTGAGGAACAATTTCAGCTCTTCATGACAGAGTATTAGAGAGCCTTAGAGATACTAAGTTACTGTATGTTTCATGAGAACAAGCAGACGTTTGGAGAGGAGACACGTAAGAGGAAAAGACAGCTCTACAAACTTAAACTTTACTGGACACTAGAAAAGTGAAATTGCACAAACAGCATGAAATCCCTGACACAGAAAGCACATGGTGCTTGGAGCTGGCATTTCTTGGGTGCTGATGATTCTCTGTAGGGGACACAGAGCAGAGCATGGGGAAAGCTGTTCTTCAACACACAGAGCTGCTTGCTGGAGGCACCACTGCAATATTAGTAAGCGGAGCAGCAGTCACAAATATATAAAAGCAATAGCATAAAGGGTGTGAGTTAACACTGCAGGCAAATATACACTGATATTTCCCTTCTGTTTGCTCCGTCTCATTAGAATTCCTTTTTGACCAGATCCTTGGGAGGCTATTTTACGGGTGTGTGTGGTCTTGTGTGGTCTATAAAGACAAAACTTGGGGAAACGGTGATGTTCCTGGCTTAGCACATAGGTTTATTAACTTTCCTTGCTCCTTTCTCTTTAAAGGAAGAAGTCAAGCAGCTGGGGAAGAGGCAGCACATGGACAGTAATCCAGTTGGGGTCAAGTGGAGAGAGGTTAGAACAAAACTTTTGTCTTCTCCCATTCATCCAGCTGCAGGCCTCTGTCCTGCAGGAAGTGCATGGGGGAAGTTGCAGATGGCGGTTGACTGGTGTATCCATAACCCACCGCGGGGGTCAAGGACCAACCTGAGCATTGCTGTTGGCTGTTCTTGTGGAAGCATCTGAGATCACTTGAATATGTTAATCTTCTCCTGTTACAGTTTTTAAAAAATATTTCTCCTTCCCATTTGTCTATGGTTTACCTGAGAACAGTTAGCTTAAAGAAGGTGTTTCACTTTCACTTGTGTTCATCACTTTTTGCAGCTGCCTGAATTGGAGCACCAGGAAGCTCCATGTTTTGGTCATGATCTAAAGGAGTTTGTACTTTATCAAGTCTGGTCAGCCACGATCGTCACTCCTGTAATAACTACTGCTTCAACAACCATACCCTGTAGGTTACAATACTGACTGTGCTGTTTAGTCAAGCAGAGATCTAACTACTTCCTCTGAAGTCCCTGGGAGGCCAAAGCCAAACAAGACATCTTAATTTTAGTGTAAACATGTTTGACTTGGTATCAGATGCCTTGAGGAAAAGAAGAACAAACAAAAGCCACAGCCTGTTTTTCAGAGAGCAGATATATTTTATGAGGTAAATGTGAGTGTGGCAAGATGAATTCCTTAATTTATCTATAAAGTTAGAATAAATACTTCCAATGCATAATGAACACGTTATTGTAAAGAAGGGAGGTAATCACAAAGTGAGAGACAGGATGACTTTTTCCAGGAGCTGAGCTAGTCTGTGAACTATTTGCATTAAAGCCTACAATAGAATTCATGACTCTGGAAGTGAACACTTAATTTAATCTGGTATACCTCTCCCCCCACCCCATCTTTCTAGTCTGCCAGTCTACTGTTCAGCTTCCTGTGTCTTCCCATCTTCCTATCTATTGCCAGATGGGCTTGATTTCTGTCAGCCCTAAATAGGGTGCGGCCAGTCTGGGCTGAAGTAAGATTCTTGACTTATTTCTCTTTTGAGCCTGCCACCAGCGCAGAACACCTTCACAGATGAGACTCTATAGAGCAAAGCCTTCTCCATGACCCAGCCATGTAACTGCATCCATGGTAGGGCTGTACCAGAGGCCATGGGCTGAGATGGTCTTGGCAAGCGATCTTTTATTTTTCAGACGTTGTACTGAAGTGGGCTGCCTGATGGAGCTATTGACAAGCTGTTTGTCGCGCTTGGTCTGTATGTTACTCAACAAGCACAGGAGAACAAGTCTCACTTTCAAGTAGAGTTGCTTGTGATTAATTCAGACAGTTCTGACAGGAAAAAATAAACAGCATTTGGCAGCAGCAACTCTTAATGAGAGTGTCATTAAGAAATTCACTCCACAGAGGACGTGTGCACAACTTATTTGGCTCTCATTTTTCTCTCAACCACTACAAGATAAAAGATAACAATTTGGGTTTGTTTTTCTAAAATTATGATCCTCATTGCTACCACATCACAGATTTACCAGAAAAGTCAATTCAGTTTCCAGTTAAATGAGGCAGGATTGTTGGACATCTGCCTTGTTTGGCTGCTGCGGACACGTGCTAGAAATAGACCACCAAGCTGTGGTGTTAGGATACCCTAGATAATGCCCCATACAGAAGAAATGAGGAGATAGACAAAAAATAGTTGGAACTGGAGGCTAACATTGGAAGTCTGCTTCCACTCAGGCTTGATTATCCTCAGTGTTAAGTAGCTGAGTGGTTGCCTGGGCTATAACCTCTCTTGTCACATATGCAAAACACCATGCTTAAGGTACCCTGAGGATAAGGTTGAGGAGTAGGGCCTGGGTGTAAACTGATGAGCAGAAACAGTGCTTCAGTTAAATCTGTAGTTAAAACTAAGGATGTATCTTTTTTTCCTGCTAATTGTTACAGCCTCTCTTCTCTGAAGTGGCTATAGCATCATCTAGTGGAAACTGAGCAAAACCCTTCAGCTTGTGATTTTATGACCCAGCTGTCAAACATCAATTCATGGCCATACCAGTTTTCATATGGGGCAGAAAATATTATCCCTTTTCTTCCAGGGAGAAAAGGTTAACAAGGAGGAATAGCAGGTCCCAGAACTTGGTCCAGCCAAGCCAAACTCAGCCTGTAACTGCTAGTCTAGTAACTGCTAGATCAGCTGTTCCTAGACCCTCCCAAATTAAGCTTGCAAAAGCAACAGTGAAGAGATCTGTGTCAGACACCTGTGAACACTGCTGTTTGATCTCTAATGCCAATGGGTGGAAAGTGTTTTAAGTGCACTGAGGTTCTTGGGGGGACATATATGACTTTCTTTTTTTCACTTGCTTACTCTCTTGAATTACTGTCTTTTCAAGATAGCAAGTCACTTTGCTCTTGGTTGGGAGGTCCCCAAAGACCATCACTGCCAAGACAGAAACAAGTCGGCACTGATGCATAAGCATGCACCTTGGAGTGTGCAGAAATTCACATACAAGCAGCAACTGCATAAATCAGCGGCATACTACCTCTTGGAAGCTAGCATTTTAGAAACTGCTTTGCACAAAAACAACTTCAAAATGTGTAGAAGACACATTTCCTGTTTCACTGATTTTGCTCTTGAATCTTTATGCTGTTGCAGAACATCTTGAAGATACCAGTAATTACTATTCCTGGTCTATGGGAAGTCTGAGTCCAATCTTCCCACTTAATCTGAGCAGTGCCTCACAACTCCCATGCAAGAGCAAGAACTAAGGTGGTTCTGACAGGGATTTAAGTCCCAGTTTTCCATGCAGTCTTTCAAAAGAATAAAGACAGAAGATAACTTCTAGTCTTTCAGGAAATTAACATCTCTTATGGATCAAGAGAGCAAAAGCAGGAAAAGGGTGTTGGTACAACCTCAGCATTGCAAAAGCTGTATCAGACCCTAGGAACACAGGCCACAACAAAGCTTCCTGCTGCCCTCTAGTGATTCTCTGGTGAAACTACAGACAGCTCACAAAACGAGCAAGAGCAGTTTCTTACATGTTATCAAACACAATCTTTGTCTTCAAACGTGATCACAAGCTGGTAGTACACTTCAGGACAGGTCCAATTTCTGGGATTGGCCAGATCTGGCTCTTTTGAACAAAACACACTTGAACCTACTGCTGAAGAATGATGAAAAGTAAGGAGTAAGTCTAAGTGTTGTTTTGCAAGATACTTGCAAAAAAACCTTCATTTTTCAGCTACTGCTGAAAATCATATTATGTGATATTTTTGCATGTCCAAGACCCAGAGTGTGGAGGTTGATACAAGAGTCATGGTTAAAATTATTCAGGTAACAGATATCTATGCAGCATAGATGCACTAACATTTGAAACTGTTCTATTGTACAAAGACTCTAAGCAGAATCTGAGTATCTCCTAGTTATTGACATACTGAAGGATCTTTATTCCACCGCAGAAGTGGTTTGAAACCAGCAGCACAAATGAGGAAAGGAAGTCAATAAGCCAAGGAGCCACTGACTTCTGCCTTCAAGGATAGTCTTATGTCTCCAAGTCATTTGGAAGGCAGTGAAAAGCACTGCAGTGAGGAGGAGTAGTGGTAAGTGGCAGTTTTCCAATGAAGTCCTTTGCAGAAAGAATGGTCTGTTTTGAGACTGCAAGGAAATGCAAAGAAATAGGTGGTTTAGAGAAACTTCCTCAGAAATGTGTGTTATTAGAAATTTCAAACTGACCCATTTCAACACTTTCAAAATGGTGTTTATCCAGAGGGATTCTGACTCCCTACATCCTCACTTTTGTTCAAAGGTCAGAAAAATGTTGTTTCTGTTTCATCCCAAAATTACAGTTTTTCTGAAGTTCAAGATCTTTTCCACCACCTTTCAAGATGGTAGAAGTATAAACAGTGTTATAAACTGAAGATACAGGAGAGACGCATGGGCAAAGACATTCCTCAAAAATGTTGGTGTCACAACATTTAAGGTGAAGGGACAAAGAATGATGTTGTGAGTGAGATGAGGACAAACTCTATTTACGAAAAACTTTGGAAGGCTGATCCAAAATCCTTTGAAGCAGATAAGAACCTTCCCCAGTCTTAATTTTGTGCAATCTCAATTTGCTGTTCTTATTTTCCCATTGGCAGGGCCTTTATGCGTTAAACAACAATTTACTGTAGTTTTACTTTGATCCCTTCCTCCAAACACCTTTGAGATAGTCTTTATGGAGCTGGGGAGAGCACCGTGGAGATCTGAGAGAAGCAAAACTTGCAGGGTTACCCCCTCACCAAGCTAGGCACTCTGTTCACCACAGGGCTTCTTTCTGGCCAGAGCTGACAACTTGACATTTGCTTATTTCTTCTGCTTTCAGAAAATCTGCCTGTCATCCAGATCAAAAGAGCCCACACATGGCAACCTTTGCTGTGGGTGGCCATGCACCCTGCCAGAGCCTCTCCTGTGTCAGCAACGTTAATGTTCTGCCAGGTTGGGAAGGAAAGCCAGAAGGAGGTGCTGACATGAATTTTATGACACATTATAAATGGAGATTGTAAACAGTGAAGTCTCACACGATTTTGACAGAAACCTCCTTGTCTTCTAAAAGCTGCTCAGATCTTCTCCCCAAGCCTGCGTGTTCTTGTGCTCTTAGGGAAACCTGTAACAAAGGAATGAATAGGCAGCAGATCCACTGTGACCAGAAGCATTACACAGATCTAGCTGAGGATTACAGTGTGGGTCTTCCTGGGACTACTGAAAGACTAGAGGTGAGAGACATACCCCCTGCGTAATAGCAGGAAAGACCAGAGATACATTCTTCAGCCTTTTGCTCTGAGATGGACACTTAGGGCTGTCCAAACAGGAACGGTCAATTTTAACTCTGTCTGACTGGAATGCACTTTTCTGAGGAGGGAGGGAAGGCGTGCCCTCTAGGCAATGAGAAGTGCAGCCATCTGATGCAATATCACCAGTGAGCTCAAGCGAAAATTGAAATATTCTCCCTGTCAGGATCTTTGCTTTTTTTATTCTCAGAAGATGCTGAAGTGAGTAGGCAACAACTCTTACCCTGTTATATGGCATTATACAACCATCTTGGCTCATGCAGTTTGTCTCCTGCACCAGGTCCCCTAAAGTTATGAGGGTCCTCGCAGGAAATGGTGTTGCACTCTAATAGACATCACTACAAGGACCTGGATTATAATTAAAACGTGAATCCAAGACCTATCCTCACCCCTAACTGTCTAGTCACAAAGGCTAGCTTGACATTAGACAAGGCATTCTTGCATCTTTGAGGAGTAGAATAAGAATGAATATACCGTTCAACACCATTTTTGAGCTCATAACCAACATGCTGTTCATAGGGAGCTTAAAAAATTGTTTCACATAAAAGTAGCATCCACACACTGCATTTCTAACACATATGTACTAAAGTAACCCCTGGGCCTGCTCCCCATCATACTGACTAGCGTCCATGCCTTCAGGTTACCTTCTCCTGTCTCAAGGAGAGGTAGACTTTAGAAATTTCTACATCCGTTTTTGTCCTCATATGTTTTGGATGCTGCTTTCCTGGAGTTGCAGTGACAGAGGTCATTCAGGAAAGAGCAATGATGCTGCCTGTGCACAGCCTGCCTGTGGGAGGAGACACGATGGAGACTGCTGTGCACTACGACCAAAGTCTGCAGGTTCTCTGGGCGACTGCTGTGCACCACGACCAAAGTCTGCAGGTTTTCTGGGCTAACCTTTTATCAAGTTCTGCTGCCCAGCCACACACACGTTGCATGTACAAATACACCAGCTGTCGTTATATGATGAGCATTTGTAATGTGTGACTGTTTTTTGAATACCTGATCTGTCTCTCACCGTTCGATAGAGTTAGAAATTTTTCACATAATCTTCACTTGTGTTAAGAGCATCTCTGGTCCCTCTCAGGGTATCCAACTGAGGGACAATTTAAGACCTGTCTCCTACCTAGGAGAGTAAGCATTTTCCCCTGCCTGCTGAAGTGCCTTTCCAATTTATTTAGCTGCAGATGACAAGCTACACTTCAGAGTTGTTCTCGCTCCGTGTGAGGCTTCTTTTATAAAACGGAGTCTTAAATACGTGTAACTGTAGCACTACTGAAAACAAACAGGGTAGCTTATGCACCCCTGCTGTCCGCCTTCCCCAGAAGACTGACAAGTACTATACAGTGCAGTCTTCTCTTCTCATGAAGCCAGCAAGAGACAGTTTGCAGCACTTGGCTGAGTTGGAGTAGCTCCACGGTAAGTCAACAGAGAATGAATGACCTCCAAAGCCAAGCATTGTCCCTGCCAGCTTTCCTCTTCATGCCACTGTCTATTCCCTTTCATGCCAGCTTCCTCTGATGAAGGTGCTATGTTGGCTTTTCTGGTCAGTGTGGGAGTTCATCCTCTGCCAAGGGATGAAGAAATTTAAGCCTGGTCATCCTCTTACTGTGGCCCCACTGCCCTCTTCCTCAGTGTCACCTCTTGGTGGAAATACCTCTCTCAGCACTGGATCTAAATGAGGGTCAGTAGTAAATCAGCTCACCGAATCTCAGGGTTGCTTATTGCAAAGCTTTTTAGCCAAGCCCTCCTTTATAGGTGTTTGGTGAAAAACCCCATGCCAAGCTGCCTGTAGAGTCACTTCAAACTGCCCTCCACAGCTCTTAGTGGCATCCAGGCTCTGCTTATTTCTGGCTTCCCAGTGGGAGCAGATACCACTGTCACTACAGGCCTGCAGCTCCTGAGGGGGACAGCGTTCCCCCCTCGGACATATGGGATAAGATCAAGGGCCAGTGTTCATTGTTAAATTTACTCTAAACAGATTAATTAACTCAGGTTAGATGCAAGCAGATTTTCCAAAGTGGTCTTCATGCAGCAGCACTTAGTATGTCTAGGTGGAGTTCAGACTTAGTCCCAGCTACAGACTTTTTATTTTTTAGCTAGACTAGCTAGGAACTAGCTATGTGAATGTGACTTTTCCCTAAATGCAGAGAAGTCTTTTTAAAAACAGCATTTCTCAGTACCCTCTCACTTCCAGAATAATTGTTGTATAACATGATATTTCATTGACTAGAATCCCAGAAAATTAACACCGATGGCAATTCAGCTAAGTCAGGCATAACTAGAAGGTTTAGTCCTGAGCTATGCTTCACTTAGAAGCTGAGTATATTTACTGACACCATAAATCAATATAATAAATCTACTTAAAAAACCTGTCATTTTGCATATTGGCAAAGCTGTTAAAGTTCAGTAAGAGTTCTGCTTTGAGGAATACAAAAAGAAAGGACAAAAAGAGCATCTTCTTTCACTATTTTTGAATAATATATTTCAGGTACTCATACTCAGGAGTTTGGTTTTTGTCTGTAACCTCATAAAAGCAAAATCAAAATGAAACTTGTATCTCAAACACCAAACACAGTTTTTTAAAAGCTCCTTTTGGGGAGAAGTTGAGATTTTCAGTGCCAAAAGGGATTATTTATAGCTTGAGTTTCACACTTAACTCAGCTGTCATTAGCTCTGGTTTAGCCAGGTTTTTGGAAACACACTCTGGCATGAATAGAACTGATCTTCTAGGCATGCATGATCACACTGATGGGTTGGGTCAGTGCATGTGTAAGCAAATGTGGGGGCTTGGGCGGAAGGACAAGGCTGGGTCATGCTAGTTCAATATCTCCCAGACAATTACTTCACTTGTCTTCATCCCAGAGACAGTGAAGTGAATGGAGGAAACAGATTTGAATCTTATCATTGGTAGCTATGCCAAGAATTGCAAATCCCCAGGCTACAATACTCTTGCCTTCAGAGTCTGTTAGGGCTCTTTGGAAATACTGACTTTAAAAAAAATGTGCTTCAAGTTTCACATTTTTTTCCCTCAGTGGCTTACCTTCCTGGAGTAATCCAAAACACCATTTTTTTTTTGTAAAATGTTAGAGTGTGCCTTGCAGAAATTCATCTTTTGTACGTGTTTGTTTCCTTGCAGCGCAGTTTCAGATGCAACCAGGAGATGTCAGTATGCTCACAAAGAACAAAGTGCTGGAGGTGGTTTTCAGGAGAGCACGAGACACGCTAAGGAACACATGCTTAGCTTCCCTCAAGATGTTAATATTTGGGTGATATTTTACATGCATGACATGGCTTAGCAGAAAGATTCTTTCTAGAGAATTAAAATTGTTCAGTATTCACAAGGGAAAGGCATTAGAAAGTCTGCACCTGTGTTTTACTCGTGGATGAGGTCAGACAGCGGCCATCCTATTTCCAAAATTCAGTTGTTGGTTCCCCCTTCACAGTTCATACTCAGTGAAAGTGCTGCATGTGAAGAGAACCCCGAAGAGGTTCTGCAACACTGAGCATGTCTTTAGTGATAATGCTTGTGACCTCTACGTTGCTGGCTCCGACCTGTCTCAGATTTTGTTGGTGGAGTGTAGTTGACATCTGACAAGTGTTTGGTGGCCTTGAAGTTGATGATCTCCATGCAATTACTCATGAACAGGCATCCCCATCTCTACATCAGGTCTCCTAACAACACCCATAGCAAATATTTCAAAAAAAAAAAAACAAAAAAAACCCAAGAAGCAATGGTCACAAAGGACAGTCAGCTCACTTAGAAGCAGCCTAAAGAAGCAATAGAAGCAATTTCATACGTTATTCATGTCTTAGCCAGTCTTCCCAGTCTCTCTTGCCCAGGAGAACATTTTCTAAGGTGATAAGATCAAAGACAACAGCTAGGATTTTTTTATTTGCCTAGTCAGTCTTGCAAGAAATCTCTCCTTGACCTGAATCACACCCTGGACAGCCTTCCACGCATCATTGAATGAGAACTTCTGTGCACCAACAGAATAGTAAAGCCCCAGTGAAAAGCAGATGTTTCAAGAGTTTTAGCTGTCTGGGCTGACTGTGCTTAGCACTACTGCTTGGTTCTGTAAGAGTGACTAGACTTCTCTGTACTTTAAGGTGGCAAGGTGATGACTGTATTCTGGAAAACTCTTATTAGGAGCCAAAGCCTGCTTGTCTTTAAGCTCTTTGTTGCAGCCCAGGCCAAGTTAGCAGAAATCATCTGTGATCTGCAAGAAGAACCCAGGTTTTCTCATTTTACTGGTTAAGCAGGTAGAGGTACACTGTTGGCTTCCATCACTACACTAACATATGGCATTTGACCTGTGATGTGTCCAGATGCTAAAAAGCGACACTTACTGAAATACATTTGTTGCTTTCCTCCACTTCTGCAATGCATTGTTCTGCTGAATGATGAGATCCATCCATTCAGGAAATGATATGCTAGCACATGCTGTGAAAGTCATGGGTCAAGAAACTGCAGGTCTGGGGGATGGAGGAAAAGATAGAAAACAGCTAAGAAACCACCTTTTTTCATGTTTATTACTGACTAGTTGGCATCCTATTTGGTCAGCCTGAGAAAATGCCTTTCAGATCTTCATTCATGGGGACTGTGAAAGCTGTGTATGGTACACAGACATTGTGGTCATACTTCTCTCAGGCAGGGGCCAGAGAAGCATTGTGCAGTTCTGAAAACAAGCAATGAGAGCTTTGTTTTAAACAGGAGATGTCCAAGAGGGGAGGATGAACCTATAAAACTCCAAGTCCAACCTTTTCCAACAGGGCTGAATTTAATGAAATTGCCTCTGGGATAGAAAGTCAAACCAACCCTCTCCTAACCCCCAAAGCAAGCACCAGTATTTGGCATGGTAATCTGTGTTCTCCTTCTCCAGTCCTCTGATAAAACCGCTCTGTCTGATGCAAGAGAGAGCCTTGCTTTCTGTCAAGGTACCTTGTTGACTATCAACTTTCTGTCATTTTGTCAGGTCTTAACTATAAGTATGTATAGCTGCAGTGCTAAAAACCAGGCACCCATAGTGAAATGAGAAGAATGGCATAATTTACCTGTTTTATGGGGGGGATATTGTATTGTTTCAGAACTTAAGGAATATGCATCAGGCTCACAGAAAGCCCTTTAGAAGGAGTTTCACAATAGGATCTGGTTTCAAGAGCTGAAATTTCACATGAAAAATTGAGTTTGCAGAGATGGAAAGCCCACTCTTACTTCCTCTGCATATTGTCAAAGTGCATCCTAGGAGAGTGAAATATTTATGTTTTAAACCATGTATTTGAAGCAATGAAAAGAACACTGACATTTCCTCTCTCTACAGGTCTTTTCAGGGACAGATGCATTTGCCCCATATGCAAGCTGACCGGAGAGTATAGCATGATGCTGAAAGTGAATTATCACCTTCCCAAAGGGACGATGGCCACTTGCGAATGCATCAGCCCAAGTGAAGGGAAAAGATGAAAGTGTGCTTTGGTCTTAGGTCTTATGTACAAGGCAAGACTTCTACTGACTGAGATTCGTCATCAGTCATAGATATTAGCCATACTTTCCCAGACACAAAGCTAGATTCCTGTGCATTGGATGAGAGCCTGAGGTTTCCCTAGACCTCATTGCTGGAGTCTGTTTTCAAAAAAAGTAATTCTTCACCAGAAGTCTAATTTCTTCCAGCTTTTCTGACTGTGTCACTTTTGAACATTAAAAATGTTACCAAAAAAACCCCAACCCAAAACCCAAGAAGACTCCCCAAAATTACTAGAACTGCAAGTTTCAGCAACGGTTAAATTTAATATATAAATAAATTCATTTCACAGCAGAGAAAGGCTTCTTTGAGCTCTCAAAATCAGAAACAGCTCTTCAGTAGAAACAGTTTAGCATTAGCGCTCTTACTTATTCACCTTCAGAAAAGAGTTTGAGAGCAGATCTAGAGAGTAGCAGATGAAATCAGTTAAGTTTACAGCTGGTTCAATAACAGTCCACACTGGGAAATGTAGGTTCTGCCACTGTCTAGGGACTGGACAGGCTGCTGGATGTGGGGTGTATTGATAGTAGGGCTGAACATATCCAAAAATAATGGAATAATTGGTGCACAAATGGAATAAATTCCCATTTCAACAGCCAAAGGAAAAGTGAAAAGGTATTTTCACTTTGAGTATTTTCACTTTAAATATTTTTGTCTAGGAATCTATGTGTTTCCCCTATTGGATTTTTTAGATTAAAAGCTCTTATATAGAGAGCCAGTCAAAGACTGAAACATTTTAAGTTTGCTAAGTCCAAGGCAGAGAAATTAAACAGAGATCAGAAGCCAGTCCTTCAAACAAATAAACACACAAACAAACAAAACCTTCCAAAGGCTTCATAAAGGCATGGAATAACTTAGGTGGGAAGTGACTGCTGGCCATCCAACCCCCTGCCCAAAGCAGGTCCAGTTAGAGCATGTTGCACTGTGCCTTCCACAGCTGAAGTTTAAATATCTCCAAGGCTGGAGATCCCACAGCCTCTCCAAGTGCCTGTATCAGTGGCTGACCACTCTCACAGTGAAAAACTTTTCTTAACAGGTAATCAGAATTTTCCTTCCTGCAAATTGTGTCCTGTTGCCTCTTGTCCTATCACTGTCCAACACAGTCTGACTGGTGATAAGGTCTCCCATTCCCCATTTCTTGAGGCTGAATCAAACCACCTATCCTATATCCTATAGAATCAGACCACCTCTCCTTGAAGCCCAGCCCCTTGACCAGCTTGGTGATCTCCAGTGGTCACCATATGATATATATATATATATATATATATATATATATTCTTACTTCTTCTTTAGTCTTGCTGTATTCTAGTTTTTCAACAAAAAGGCATTGAATCACAAGAAGCAGGCATCCTGGAAAGGAGGCAAAGGAATGAAGAGCTTGCTCCCAGTGGCTGAGAGGACTAGCGCAGGTTCTACGCATCACCATACCGGCAGGTGAATTTTGACAAAGGAGAGCTAACTTTGCAATGCATTAATATAAAAACAGAAAATGAGTCCCACTGTTGCACAGGTGGAACTTTTATACCACGAAGTTCTCAAAAGCAAAGTTATTTCTGAGGACTGTAAAAATATACCCTTTCAAAGCCTGAAGGAGTCTAGAGACTTTACATGAACTTCAGTGATGCTTGCACCAGGGCCTCAGTTTTCACATATTTGTTCCATTACCTAAGCAAGATGACATTTAAAATGCCTTGGCCACAGAGAAGGCAGCACGTACAAGGATGTTCAAGCATGTTTTTGGTTTATTAGTTCTATTACAGACACTTGAGCAGATGAATGTAAGAGGAGAAACTGGCTTTATAGTAAAGAAAAAGAGACCTACAGCAGTGACAAATTAATTTCCATCCTGTCATGACTCATGAGACAGAGCTACAGTAACACTAACAAAACGTCCGTTAAAGCAGTAGTAATTATTTCCATTGCTAATACTGACTCTGGCTTAACATTTACAGGCTTTGTTACACTGTCATAAAATAAACACCAATACAGAAACAAACCAGATTATTCACTTTTGAAAGAATGGACTTTTTTTTTCCCTGTCTGTGCCCATGACAGAATCATGCCTTATGAAGGAAATCAAGATGGAGGCAGGCTTGGAAGCAGCTCATGAAAGATCCCAGCAAGGACTTGTGCAGGATTTTAAGCACTGTGTTTGGTGTCAGCAAAGGCTATGGTCTTATTTTGCCAGGCATACTTCAGACACAGAGTGCAGGAGCAGGACCAGAGCAGTCCCATCCAGTCAAAGTCTACTCGGCGATCTTCTTAATGAGACCTTGTTTGTTATAATGAGAGCCTGGAAGGAACTGGTGCTTCAGCAGGAACGATTTTTTTTTCCTCCTGTAACACATGTCAAATGCAGTCCTTTCTCATAGTTTTGTGTGCTGTTGATGCCATATTTCTTCAGTCACCAGGAAGAGTGTTATCTGCAGCAGACTGTGGATGGATTCCCTTGTGGTTTCATACCATAGCATTCAGGATCAATCAGCAAGAAATTAAACAGAACATGTGCTGACAAAGAAATTGTCATAGGAAAACAGATTTTTCTTCATGAAATTTTGTAATAATGATCAATTTTGAGAGAAAAAAAATCCTTAGACCAATTTTCACAATAATTCCAATTTATTTGCTGTATCCTGGACATCCATTGTTACCTAGTCAGCAGATGCCAGTTTTTAGGCAATATTTTTGGAGGGAAAGCTGAAGCTTTAGTGTGGGACTACTCTATGGTCTTAATACTGCATGTTCGAAACATAGATTTGTAACACCCACCAGACTGTAGGTAATTCCAAATCACAGAACAGTATTTCTTAGGGATTATGTTCCCCAATGCAGACCAAAGAATAAAAATTTGAGCAAGCCTGGCTGTTTCCTAAGAAATGTCTTCAACCAGCTGGAATTTTGTCTCTTTTGGAAAATGGATGTCATGCTATCTAGGAAGTTGCACTTTGTACCAAGCAATGGCATTATTCATATTAGACAAACAGACATCGCACAAGCAGGCATACACTCCCTCAAACCTGAAACTCCTGTGTAGATGTATGGATAGTCAAACTCAGTTAAATTTGAACTACCATGTATCAGACTGTAATTAGATCAAAGGAAGATTATCCATGGCATATTCCTATGACTTACCTGTACACTGAGTCTAAGTGTGGCTTTGTATGCCACAAATCTCCTGGAAACGTGTCCCAGACTGCATTTTTCTTTTTAAAACCTCCAGTTAAGTCTTCGTTGTGTTCTGGGGAATTTAACTTGGCAATGCTCAATGATCCTCATTATTGGACTTGAAAAAAGTAATACCTTTTAGTTCAAATCAGTTCACACAGTATTAACGAAAGATAATCTGAAGACTAGTTGTGAATCCAGCTAAAAATTAGGAAAGTTTCGCTTACAATGAATGGCATTCATTGCCATTTCCTTTTATCAGGACCTAAAGAACCAGTAATTAGTGTGCACAAAAACTTATTTAGGAAAAACTTCTCTAACTGATTTTTAGAAGTAATTCAAAGCCTTTTGAAATTTATGCATATCTCTGCAAAAGAGGTGGACCAAATCTTTCTAATCCACTTTTGAACAGTGATTTATCATTTTTAATCAATCACAGTAATTACATATTTTTTTAAACATGCTCACAATGCATAAAGTCACCAAAATGAAGGTGCATCACCAGAACAAGTTTTTGGCACCTTAATGGCCATTTTAGGACTATCCAGAACTTCATCCCTTTCTCCAGGTATCACTGTTTGCTGTGTAACTCCTCTCATCCTGGAAACCTTATGACCATGCTGCTGAGAAGAAGGGTGGCCCCTGGGAAATCCTACAAAAGGCACGAGTCACCCGTGCCTACTCCCAAGTCACAGGTTAGTCACAACAGGGTTAAAATCTACTTGACCTGCTCAGTGCTGCTGTGCCTGCTCATTTGGCATCAGGGCGAGCCTCGTGCCTTCAGTCAGTAGACAAGCTGAACAGCGGCAGGCATTTGCCATGTCCACTCTCTGCTCTTGCATAGCGCTGTGTAGCTCTGTGGAAATGCTCTCATGCCTTTGAGGGCAGCAGTCAAGGATTTTCCTTCTATATCTCTTATTCCGTGCTTTCTACCAAGCATTGAAGTGGTAACTCACAACATAACATACAGCGCATCAGCTAATAAATGGAGAGTTCATGCAGTCTGAAGCCATTCTTTAGGCATGATCTGATCACTGTCTCTTTGGCTTCACAGTCACTTGGCTGCTGCCGGTGCTCAGTCGTTGATAGGAACACTTATAGACTGATGTCTCAATACATGTGCAAGGGTTCAAAGAGTGTTATCAAGCTTCCCAACTGCAGCAAAAGAGTGTCAGACTGCCTGCACAAAGGATGATGAGAGAGGCACAACAGTCTTTGTAAATTGCACTCTAATGGACTTTACACTGGCTTCAAGGGGCCTTAATCAGATCTTAATTTCTCAGTTTGAGATCCCCAGGTCACACTTTTTGGCTTATGTGTAACAAAGAAAGGACAACTCTCCATCTCCCTCTGAATATTTGTTGGGAAGAAATCAAGCTGCTTTTATTTACAGTGGTGTTCAGTGTGGGTTTCTGACCTCTTCCAGTGCAGGCAGGACTGGAAAGGCTAGATGTGCAAGCACTCAGCAGAAGGTCTTGGTGAGCCTGTTTGGTGCTACATGGAGGCCATTTTGGAGCAGGGCAAGCAGGGTGCAGGCCTGGCTGTAGTCAGGGCAGCTACACCAGGCTTGGCCAAACTCCCCCAAACCAGTGCTCCCAGACATTAGCACAGTCTTCCTGGGGCCAGGACACCTACTTCCAAAATGCCAAGTGCCTTGATCTCTCAAGGCATCTGTGTGGCCAGCTCCAGGTCCTTTAGGATCCACCACTGCCCATTCTCTATCTCCTATGGCCAGGCTCATTTTTCAGCCACTTCCTTTACTGCTGCCTGCACTATCTCCTTCCTTGCCATGCAAGACTTGTAAACCATGCCACTGTCAGTAGCAGTAGCTACTGTAATACCCAGCATCAACTGTGGTTACATGTTCCTGTTCCCCCAGCACTGATGTCTGGGTCAGCTAGTGGCAGGATGGAGGCAAAAGAGTGTTTTCTACACTGATTAGTCACCACTAAAAACTGTGCGTTGGCACAGAGAGGTACTACTGCTGCAAAGAGGATAGCAACTTGCAGTTGCTTGACTACCAGTTGCACAGAAGAAGTGGCATAATTTTATGCTTCTGACAGGCAGTGAGCAGCAGATAAGGATGGCTTTGGCACAGGGTGCCATATTGGTGGCACCTTTGCTTTTGAGGGCAAAGTTTGAAGGGGAAGAACCTTATCCATTTTCTTAGCAAAAGAGTGTGGTATTCCCTCTTTCATAACAGAGCCATGGCCAGACACAGCATCACTTGGCAAAGAAATTGCAATGAAGTACATTAGCAGGAAATGTTGACACATACTTTCTGAAAAACATGATGTATATATATGGTCACTGTGTGAGATATGCTAATTAACTGGAAGTGGGTGGATTGGAGGGGGTGAATGAAAGGTCTGACAGAGATTTATAGCTACCTATATTCTGGAAAAGCCCGGACGTGACATTCAGGGTGAACCAGTTCAAATACAGAACATCTATGCTTCAGAAAAATTTGAAATAATGTGATTAGAATTGTTCCAGGGTAATCTCTTCTCGTGCAAAGTGCATGGTGACATCCTCAAAGACCGAGAACTCATCCCAGCTCCATCCTCAGCGTCACAGAGGAGTCCCCAGGGCTTCCAGACTCTTTTCTAGCCCCAGTGACTGATTGGTGGGAATAGCTCTGATCTGTGCTAGGACAGGGAAGGCAGCTGCCGGGGTGGGTGGAAGTGTCAGAAGCAGAGATTTTTCCTTGTTTCTGAACCACACTTTAGGTCCTCTTAAAAGCCAAGTTGTTTCCAAACATATATGTATATTTTAACCAAATCTTATCCTACACATGGATGTCACCACAACGGGATACACAAGGGACAAGTTTCAGAGAAACTGATGTATCTATTGAAATATAGTGGGCCACATTCTCCCAGATTAAAGCCCCTAAACCTCAGAAGGCCCTTTGAAACTCTACACTTTGTTGTTCTGGTTAAATTTGTCACTACAGAAGTCTGTCCCTCAGGGGCTTTTCTTTTCTTCTATTCAGAAAGACTTTTTCCATTGACTGGAACAGTGCTATCATGTGCCAGGTCATTTCTGACAGCCACCATCTAAAAACTGCAGGCTGGAACAATTATGTCTGTGAATCGCTTCACCAGTGTGGGCTGTTCCTGTGGATGTGTGTTCTTGAAGTGGGTCCCAAACCTATCACCAGGGCTATAGAAGTTAGATTTTGCTCCAGCATTCCCAGCCATTGGGATTTTATCGTATTAACTGATGTTTTGCTTAATGCTCCTGCCTCCAGGGTTATGTAAGATTATGTAAAATTCCCTGCTTTTATTACAAAATAAAGTACATTTTCTAGTTGTTCCAGAAGAACTTAGAAATGTGACCCTTAATAGTACAGAAAACAAAAGGTTACTAAAACCCCCATATCTACTATATTTAAGCCAACTATGACTCTTTTGAGACCTGACTCATGATTTTTGAATGCCTGAGGGAAATTGTAGAGTATTTTCAAAAATACAACTATTTTTCAGTGTCTGACTTTGATTTTTTATTTTCCTAGCCTCACAGTGTTGCCTAATTTAGGGATTTTTGTTTTCCAGATTGTTTTGAACACTGTATACTGTAATGCATTTCTGGCATTCCAAAAGCAGCCCCCCAGGAACCTCTGTCATGCATCTGGTGTTAGAGGTGCCTTAACAAATATCCTACAGCACGTTTACAGTTCCAAAATCATGCTTGTCCACAAAAAAAGTTGTTGCTAGATAAATCACTTTTGGCACAGTTTCCATGATGAGACTTTGTTTAGGATGCAAATTCCATCAATGATAGAAGGAATACTTCTTTTTCCAGTGTCTGAAAACATAGACACAACTGTTGTGAAGTACCCATGTGTGTGTCTTGACTCTGTGTGCGGCTGTCCCATGTGCCGTACAAAAACATGTGGCCTTACAAACACAATCAATTCGTCCTTTTTCTTGGCCAACATGTGGATAGAGAAAATTCTCTCATCTCCCCAGGAGCATGTTCTCTTCAACAGTCATCCACATTGAGTTGGCTCTTGGAAGAAAAAGTCTTCCCAGCCGTCTGAGCCCTTACAATGCTGGTGGGTGTTGCTGCATGCAGTCTCTGAAGGGGAGCGGAAGGGACAATGCGATGCTTTTCCCTGCCCATAGGAGGCCAAGGAGAGAGCTGCGAGTTGGATGGAGAGAAGACATTGCCTCCATCCAAGTGTGACACCACAAATTATTGTGCTATGGCTCCAGGCTAACAGGGATAGGCAGCAGTGTTTGGGAGGGGTTTGCTGGGAGAAGCAGCATGGCATGGGACAAGCATCGCAGGGCCATTCGCCAGCTGGCAGTGGTGGTAACAGCCCCCAGAGTGAGGGCTAGGCTGGGAAGCAGAAAACTGTAGACAGTTGCCTAATTATTCTCTGTCTCGGCTGGGTGTAGAATGGAAAGTGACAGTCATTTGTGAAACGCTGTCCAGACTCTTCCTGCCAGTGTGAAAAGCCTTCTGGCATGAATGGAGAGACGAGCTCTGGGGTCCACGTATGTAGAGGAAGAGCCTTACTCCTGGACAGTCCCAAAGACATTTTTGCCTAGGCTAAAACATTAGGCTGTCCTTGCTACACTAAAAGGGGTTCCCTGATTGCAGTTGGACATCATAGCCACATATATACCTTTAGACTGCACAGCAGCAGGAAATACTCTTCATTTTGGAAGCTCAGGGCCCAAACCATTTCGTTGCTTATGTGTTCTTTGGTATAGTTTTGGTCCATGTCAAAAAAATCCTCAGCAGTGGTAGTTTAAGGTTTCAAATGGACCATTCTCAGCAGGCAAACTGGAGGCTGACCACCTTGTTTGGAAGACAGGGGAATTTAACAGTGTGGATGTGAGCTGTTCCATACCCTTTGGCTTCAGTGATGGAGACCAGAATGTTTGCTACTATAGGTGGAGCCTATGTTGGTTCTCCTATCTTCTTCTAGGCAGCTGTGGCTTGTTGAAGAGAAGACACATTTTGCCTCATGCATGAGTCTATCTTAATTTAAGAGACTGAGAGTTTTAATGGAAGCTTCAGAATAAGGAATCTGGCTCCTGGCATAATCTAGTTATCATGGGCAGATACATCTGCTAAAGTTTAGATGCTACATAGCCTCTGTGACACAAGTCTTTACAGAAGCTTCATTTCAAATGTCTCCACAGGCTAAAACTCTTCTTTCTTAGCTGGAGATAAGGCACAGAAGAGTGGAATGATATACAGGACATAGCAAGCTGCACAGAGAGTCTCTGATGTGCAGATATGACAGACAGCTGAAGTCTCAATGATGCTAATCAAATATGAAATACAAACCAGTTCTTCAGCTAGTATAAACAGGCATAGCTCCACTACTGCCAAGTGATTCCTGACATTTTACACCAGCTGTAAGTCTGCAGGCATTTTGTGGAAATTCAAGTCCATTCTGCTTTTTCTGACTTGTATCTCCAACAGTCTTATTAGCAGCAGTAGGAATTTGACCACTGTTGTCAGCAGAGGTGGGCTTTTTTCTGCCCAGCGAGAGAAACAGGTCTTTGCATGTCCCTCATGGACCATCTCATATGGCCCCCAAAGGCAGAGTAAGATTCAGGGATTTGGCTTCCTATGGTCTTTCCTCTGGGATATGACCCTGGGCTGCAGCTAGTGGCCACCCCCTTGGTGACTTGCACTGAGTCCCCTTGATGCTCCATGGTGGTCTTCCTGGTGTATCACTGCAGCCACCAGGGCCTCCAGCTGGCACAGCCATGCACAGCCACAGCCCCCGGCGAGCGGCGCGGCCTCTCCAAGCAAGGGGTAGGTGGGATTTCAGTTCAGCAGATCTGGTCTACGCGCCAGAGGACCCAGAAACTAACAGCCCGCTCTAGGAAATCCCCCGCCTGCTTCGGATACACACGCACGCACGTACCACTCAGCAGCTGTGGTGCATTAAGCGCAGAGGTGGGGAGGGGGAAATCCAGCCCTAGCATAAGTCTGTTGCAGTCAGAGGAGACACCTCAGAGATGAAGTTGGCCCAGTGTGTTTTTTATTCATCCAGACACTATGGAGCTGTCACCGATACTTATGGAAAAAAGGCAAATATTATGAGAAGGCTCCAGCCAAATGCTTGCAGTAGAAGCACTGACATTTACAACCAATTGATCACAAGCTGCTTTGGGGACCAGAGCCCAGTGCTGCTTGCCAGCTGTGATTGCTGAGACAGGGTGGAGCCTCCACTGTCACCGCTGAGACGTCCGATTATCTTACCACTCCTTGAGAACATCTGCATTGCTTAACCAGAGCAGGATGGCATGGATTTCCCTAACCTGGCCTCCTCTGCTGGAGACCACCCACTGCAGCAAGACTGCCCCAGCCAGGGGCAGGAGGTCCCAGATGGAGAGGTGCCGAAGTGATGCTCAGAAACTCCCTCTCCAAAGTGGGAAGGACAGAGAAGGTGAAGGGGAGAAAGAACCCTTGCCCATGCAAACATCCCACTCTGAGGACAGCATGTCGGGGCACGTGTAAGTATGAGAGTAATTTGCCCCTATGCAGTAGCTGCCATAGCTCCTGGGCAGGGCAGGTTTCTGGGTCAGCTGCTTTTCCACAGAGTTACCCAGGGTGGCATCTGCACTGTACTACTTTTGAGCCAAAATATTTTGCTTTATGTCAGTATTTTTGGGGCATGAAACAAATTCTGTCCCCTGCTACTCCCTTCCCAATATAGGGATGTTAAATGGCAAAATAGTAGACACAAGACAAATCCTGTTTAGGTTTTGGTGGAACGCTCCCAGCCCCCTGTTGTATCTTCTTCTTACCGACTGTATTGCTGATCCATCATTAGTTAATAATTCACAATATCTTAAGTGTCAGAAGCACATCATGCTGACCAAACACTTGAGACTGTAGGGCCAGGCTCACAACCTGTGTGCATTGGCATTGCTTCAAACAGAGTTAATGATGCTATGCTGACAACAGGCAGGGATGGGAGCCTCAGGACAAGTCCACTGAAACTAAAAGAACTTGTCTTGTGGAATTGCGGGGGTTTTGGATCAGGTCATTTATGCTGTAATCAGGACAACGCTTATGAATATGGGGCAGGAGAGCATAACGTCTCACATACGGTGACAAGTCTTATCTCTGATGCTGTGTGTTTTCATTTGCATGGTTATTTTTTGAAAGACAAGAAAAAGGGCCGCCAGAACACGTGTCATGAAATTCCCAACTTTTGTTTTTATTCAAACAAGCTGTTTGTCTTTGGAGGTGTTTTCTTGCCTTTGAGTTTTATTCTTTTACTAGCCATCACCCCATTTGTTCACCTTGGTGCCCAGTGAAGTGAAAAAAATAGACACAACCATTTTATTGTTGAAGATATTGCACCCATGCTGCTTCCTTAGGTGGAAGGAAGTTAGCTTATGCTAACTTACCTCCCTTAACTTCCTTCATCAGCAACGCAGAGCTGGCAGACATTTCTTCTCACTATCTAGTCTTCTCCAGGCTTGTCAGGCGTGTACAAAATGGCATACCTATCCCTCTTTCATAGCCCCCCAGGTGCTCCTGGGCTCCCTCCTCTCTGAACACCTTGTGTGTTCCACAGTGCCCTTTGCAGGACTGTTAAAGCTGAGGGATAGTGTACAAGTACGGCTGTTGTGCTAGGACACAGAAACTCTCTGTGCAAGCCCTCTCTCAGCTGGTACAAGAAGCAGTGCCACAACTACGGGGCCCTGCATAGCTGGCACAGAGAGCCCAGAAGTGGTGTTTTTCCCACTGGCTGTGAGGAGCTGTGCATTGCTAAGGATGTTTTCCTGAGGCTTGGGTCTTTGGTTCTGCTCTTGTTTCTTGTGCCAGGTCAAAATCTTTTGAGTGGCCATCGCTGTCATAGCATTTGCTGCTAAAGGTGCTGGAACGTGTGTTTCAGCTAAAGCCACATGATTTGACAAAAGAGATGTATCTACACATAGTGCCATGCTAACTGTGGTGTTTCCAAATTATAAGTAGCAGTATTTAAATGACAACCAAGGATAATGCTGTAGACACTGGGACGATCCAAATTACTATAGACAAGAATGCCATATTGAGTGAAGTTTGCACCAGGACCTGATCTTTGCAGTTCAAGCCTCTCTCCCATAGAAATGATTGGGATGTCACCACGGATTATGGCTTCAAATGAGCAGCAGGTGACCTCTTAAGAAATAAAGATCACAGGCAATGTTCTGCTCTCAGTTACACTCCATTGACGTCAGTAGGGTTGCCTAGGGTTAACACAAAGCAGAGTTTAGTGCCTAGTTTTTAATGCATATAGCTATAGCCCCTCAAAATACTTTTTGAGAATGCTGCATATTGTACATTGCCCCAAAATGCCCCCAGTTACTCCTGAGCCACACATGCTGCCAAGCCCTGCTTCCTGTAATAGCAACAGAAAGAGCCAGCTTTCCCAGAAAAATTGTGAGGAGCTGTTTAGCGTGTTGCAGCATGTTGCATGCAGCATAATGAAATGAAAGGGGACAGGATGCCTTTGGGACATGTGTATTGCACACCTCCTACAACCAGTGGTGGCAACCTGCCATTGCCTGGCAGAACAAGGCAGCTCCATTTCAGGTGTCCTGTTCCACTGGCAGACAAACTATTGCATGGGTGCAGATACTTCTGAAACTTGGATGTTTCCTCATATCACGCCCATATGTCATAACACTTTCTCTAGATCCCATTTGGCTCCAGAGAGAGGCTGTCGTGTTTCAGAGAAGCCATAGTGACGGGTGGAAAAGGTATTAACAGGCCTCTGAACACAAAGCACTTAGGAAAACTAATGTCTACACTGTATTCAGGACCACAAGTCTCAACTGGCAGCCAGTTGTGCTAGAGGCTGTATGTTTGAAATCAGATTTGTTATTTATTCATGACACATCTATAAATTCTGGCTTCTTAGCTTAGGCTCCTAAGTATTTTAAAATAACAAGCAATAACAACAAAGAATAACAGCCAAAAAGTGAAAAACAAACATTTTTCAATCTGACACATGAGGCATCATAGTACATAAATTTATTTTTTGTGCTGTTCCTTGTTTTAGTTCCGATTATTTTAAAGAGGTGCTGACAATAATTAAAATATGACTCACAGGAGTTCTGGTAAGAGACAAGCAAATTTTATTTCCTGATGCCTGTATTCATTCAATAGCATCTAATATTACCATCTGATCAAGTTGAGGTTGACTTCACTTCTTGGTGCCAGTGAGACTTCACAAGCTGCAGTATTCTGGGATGTACATCCAGATGATATATTTTACCCTTAATGCATTCCAGCCCCTGAAGCACCTCCTCATAGTCTATAATAAGGTGTTATGCCCTGATCATCCTTTAGTCCCCATTGACTTGTAGGCAGGCTATGAGCACTTAACACTTCTCAAAATTAAGCACTGTTCTACCCAGACAAGATGGCAAAACTGAGTTAAGTTTAAACATCTAATACTGAGCAGCCTGGCATGTGTCAGCCAGGAATTCCAGGATGGAGCAAGAAGCAGGAAACAGATTGCATGTGTTCTTGCATTTTGAGCCCAAGGGCTTCCTGACGTACAATGGCCAGTTTTACTTGAGTTTTCAATCTGATTTCAGAAAAACTTTATTAGCTTTTTATAATGGGCAAGGCAAAACATGCTTCTCTTAACTTTACCAGAGTGCATGGAGCTGGTCGCTTTTGTATTTGCCCTGTTGCCAGGAAATGCATACCAAATTCCTCCACCCCCTCAATCCTGTCTCTCCCCCCCAAAACTGAAGGCACAAGGTTCAGCTCCTCCAGGGCTTTTACATGGGCTTTGCTAACTCTTTTTAAATGTGGATCTCATTTCTCACTTGTCAGGTTGTGGTGCTATGTGATGGAGAGCAGGTTTTGTAAGTCAGTGGGCACTGTGACCCTATAGCCTTCACTCTTCTTATGGCTTCCACAGCCTGAAAGACTGAAATCAGAGACAGGGGAACAAGGGGTGTACTTGCCTGTGGTATCCCTGCTTGGAGAAGCCAAGACCTCTCCAACTGCCTCCCAGCTCAGCACAGCAACCACATTACCCTCACCAAGATGAGAGGGTTAGTGAGGTGGGGAACTTGGGATGTGCTTCCCAGCTCAGAGGGGCACAGCAGGGAGAAGGGTTAATTTAATATGTTGCAAAAGTAGAGCATTTAATGAACACTTGCTGTCATGCTGTGGAAATAGAGCACTGTTGCATCCAGTGCAGGGAATGACCTTTATCAGGTCCCTTTTCCAGGTGAAAGGCCAGGAACCTGTGTAAAACATGTCAGGAAAGGATTTTCCACATTAAATTGCATATCATCTGCGTGTGTCATGGGAGAGAGACAAGGGGAATAATGTGGCAGGAGATCCTCTCCCAGATGATGACTAGGACGCTGGAAACAGGGGCTCTCTCTCGCCCAAAATGATGTTAGTGTTGACGTGACTCTCTTCCAGCAGAGCTGTGTTCCCAGAGGTGGACACCTCCTTCCATGCATGGAGTGAAGGAGGAGACGAAGGCACGGCACTGTGCAGGGAGCATGGGGGTAATGGGCAAAAGGAGGGGACACCCAAGTATGCACCCCCCTGTGCGTGAAAGTCCCTGTGCTGTATATGCCAGTGCACAGTTAGCGAGCTGCATCACAAAGGACTTTCCTCCTTCATAACAGTATTTGCATTATTTCACTACAGTAATTATACTACCTTACACCATATAATTTTGCCCTACTGCAGATCACAGGAGTCCAGATTAGACTGGTCTTGATCTGTTTGGCAGATTCTGTAAGTTAAAAAAATCCATGAAATTTATAGCAAAACTATAGCAATAAAAGTGTTCCAAAAAAATAATGCAAATCTTAGATTTTCCAGTATTCACAAAATCTCAAGACAAAAAAAAAAAAAAAAAAGGAGTGTTTTAGAAATGAGGCTTTAGAGTTCAGAAAATGTTGAAATATTAGGAGGAGATTAGAGACTGGTCCAGATGGCTGAAAGAAAAGGCCAAGCCACATGCTCCTAAAACCCTGTAACTGAAGCAGAAGAAGCTGTCTTTGGATGTGGGTCCATGCTCCTTAAAGAAATGTCTTGAGAAACTTGAAATAAATGTATTTCCTTCATTTTGACAGTTCAAGAAAAATACAAGCACAGAGTACAGCACAGCAGCAGAATAGTTTTCTCCCTTGCATGTTTCAGTCTATACAGCGTTTGCTATTACTGACACAAGCAATGATACCCTATGGGCCATATGTATGTTACAGGCTGGGTTAAATCTCCTTGGAGTTGGTGGCTGTAACAGCAGCTTTCACTCAGGGTCAGTGTAAAGAAGCAAGTTATGACGTGTAACAAAAGAACTAAAACGCTGTTCACCTCCTCCCCAAACACTGGCACATGTTACTATACCTTTCTGTACCATACAACCAGGAGCATGATCTGCATTTAAGCAGTGATGGGAGCATGTGAAGGTGGGACTGGGAGGACTGATGTCCCCATAACCTTTTCAGCAATGAGTTCCTAATTAGTTTCTGTACAGGAAGGCACACATGAAGACCAAAGTAGTTGGAAGAGTTTCACTGCCAAATATTTTGTTAAGACCCCTGTATCAGAGAGACCATAAGCTTTGAAGATGGAAGCAGCAAGGGAGCACCGGACACAGGTTTAGCGAATGTGGAGAGAATGTTTCTAAGAGAAAGTGTATGCAGTGTGTGTGCTTCTGGGTTGTGCCTTGGCTGCAAGAGGCTTGGAGCTGTGACCAGGGAGCTGCCACTCACTTGCCCTCTGATTCCAGCCATTTTTAGGGAAACAGAATGGGTGCAGTCATCGTGTAAAGGTGGCTGCATTAAAAATATCCAGCCCTGTGACCCATTTCTTCTGCTAATTTAACCCATTGTCAGAAGCCTCCAGTTGAGGCTTACTGCCTGAGTCAAAAATTAGTCTAACACCTACAAATGCTCGAAGGTAGAATTTTTAAAAGCACTCAGCATTAGCCAAAGCAGGGGGGGAGTGTCAGAGCACTGCCAAAGTGTTTCATCACATGTTTGGACACTGCTGAGCAGAAGACTAAGCTGCCTATCTTACTTGTAGGCTGCAGTACGGCAGGGTAGCAGAAATACATCCAGTTCATTTATTTCTAAATCAGGCTTTGCTGACTACTGGAAAATCTGTAAATGACCAGACATGCCCCCAGCCATCATCTGATCTGTAAGCCCATTATGAAATGCAGTATTTTCAAAGAACCAAGATTTTGCATGTGGAAAACCCTTACAATATGGAAAAATCACCTATGTCAGACTTCATCCTGAAGTTGCTCAGTATGTCTTAGCAGTTGTTTTCCACCTTCACTAATGACAGCTTTACCTGTGTTGGCCTCTGTTCTTTGTGCCTTTGGTTCTGCAGTGACAACCAAGGCTCTGGTTGACCTATGCTGGAAATATGATTATGCTTAGCCTTGTTGGCCACATCCATGACTTACTGATTGCACTGCAGGAGCAGCAGATGAGAAAACCAGAATCCACAGTGGGGAAAATCTTATTCTCAAATACAAATATATCCAGTTATTTATATCAGGGGCGAACCTATTATCCATTCTAGAGTCCCACCCTCAACTAAAAGCAAACATCTGCTTTCAGGAGTTTTCCTTTATGTAGTAATACTTACTGCTTGCACACCAGATAATAAAATAGCTGGTATTTTGTCACATGCTTTCAGTCTATTATGTCTGGTTCTCATGACTAAGTCTAAAAGAGCTGCAGAAGGAGACCAAGAAAAACAAGTTTGTTCATATTATACACTAATATATACATGGTACATTTCTCCAGGATCCTCTGTTCTTGGTGGGAATTTTTTAGGGAACTACACATAGAAGAGGTTTGAAGAGCACTGATCTGTTGTGTCTGTACTCATCTATTACTCTGGCAGGTTTAACACTCGCTCTTTTGAAGGCTTGATCATTATATATATGAATAGAGCTGAATAATAATGACCTAGTAATCTTTAGGGATTCTTGTTGCTGGTGAAAAGCAAGTAAAAATAGTCAGTGTGGCTTGTGTTGTGTAAGGCCTCAAACCTGCTCTCAGGCATCAGAGAATAAATCATGTTGCAGTCAGAAATGTGATGAAGTACCAGTAGTAGTAAAGATAAGACACATTGGGTTTGTTGAGGGCTGCACCTGTGGGTGCTATATTTACTCAGGTAGGTTGCCAGCATTGACATGCATGACATTGCATTAAAATGGACACCTGGGCAGGCTGGATTAGTGCTGACTTGGATATATCTACATGAATAGCCTCCACACCTCTCACTGGGACCATTGCCAAAGCAAGTTCATTCTGTCCCTCTGCAGAGGAAGTTTGTTCCCAAGCTGGACACCTTCCACCAAAAATATCTGGCCCGGTCTGTCTGCATGGATGTACATCTTGGACTATCTAGAGACAAAATATCCCAGCTGGTGATGTGGAAGAAAGGCAATTTTCAAAGTATCCAGCTATCACATCATGTGGTATTAGAGTCTAAAATTGTCATACTCCAGCAGAGCACCTACAAGAAAGAGGGAAAGGAGAGATGTGCAGAGAAAATGTCTAGAATGATCCCGTCCAGCAAACAGTGAAGAGCAAATTTTTACTTATCATGATGGGGAGTTTGCAAGCAATCCATTAACTGAAAGACATTGATCTAAACTATTCAGCAAATCCTCAAAGATTCTGACTTTCTTTGTATGATTAAAAATAACTTTGCAAACAATTTGCGAAGGGAAAAAATGGTAACCAAGTAATAAATACTCCAGCACACCTTGTAGATGATGTATCCCTTGCAATTCCTCACTTCTCTTGCCTTAGTAGGCACTGACCTCAGAGATGTATCTGTGCACTGAACTTCCTGCACTGATTTCCCTGGAGCTCTTCATGGTGCAGGGAGCTAAGCTGATGCATAAACCTTTGCAGGAACAAAGCTTCGGACGGCAGCGCCTGCAAGCCAGGGACTGCTTCTCATTATGAGTTGTCTAGGCCACTGGGACCTCATCTTGGCTGAGGCCTGAAGGCACAACTGCAAACAATAACTATAATTAGCTGTAAACTGCATGCATTTCAGCTTTGTTAGGAAAAAACAAACAGCAAACTAATAACTACTTCGAGTAAAAGCTAAAGGACCATTTTACTTTTTTAAGCTCACGACTAAAAATATCTTTGGAACCAAAGAAAAGTTGGTGTCCCCAGTATTTCACTTCCACTGATTTCACTCAGTACAGCCGTGTGTTGGACTCATCTCCCTTTGCTGTGTCCAGATACAGAGACGTCTTCTTTTTGTGGTTGGCATAGATGATCACCAGCTTCCCATATGTATTTTGTCTACTAGCCATCTGATGTGTTTCTGCAGAACAAAGTAACTTCATCTTGGTCAAGCATATCCTCTCATTTGTGTTCATATTTATAATGTAAATTTGCATTTCTTCAATTTAGAGCAGCTTAGCTTACAACAAGGCTTGGTAAAAATTTAGAAAAAGTCATAGGAAATGAGAGGTTAGCAGTTGTTTGGCAATCCTAAAAATGAAAAGGCTTTAACAGTTAACAGCCATTGCTGTCAGTGTCATTTCTAAATGCTGTAATCAGCAAGAAAAAAGGCAAAGAGTCATTCTTGGACTTATTGTTGATTTGTTGTTGTCTTGTCGTTATGTTTTGTTGTTATTGCTAGCTCCAGAATTCCTGGAACATCCTTAATATATGTTTGATGAGTACTTCTGCCTTTAATTCAAGTTCAAGAGAGCACTTGCCTATGGGTCCTTGCTCCCAGTCAATGTTGCAAGCCCCCAAAGTATCATGGATATTATGCCATTCCAAACCACTAGGATTCTCACACATAGTTCTGGCCACCTTTTCTCCATTTGCTCCTCAGAGGAAACACTACTTTAATATGTACGTTCATTGCAGAAATGATTGCTAATAGGAAGTTGAAACTGAGAGGTCCAGCAAGGAAAGGGAACTCCAAAGATCTCAGAGTACCTTCCACTGTGATATGTCATGGCTGCACAATTTCTTCCCTTGAACCACTCCTTTCAGTGCTGTGGGGAGCAAAACTCACACCCGCTATGTCATGTTCCCAGGGCATCATCATCGGTTAGATTCTCCCTAACATAATTATTGATTTTTTTCTCTTCTACTCATGCAAATGTTGCTCCCAGATTAGCCACTCCACACTGTTAACGCTCACTGTAAATGCTGGGAAAACAGGGACTACAAATGATTTGACATTTTTTGAAAAAAGGTGATACAACATAGACCGCTGTGATAAGAAGGGGCAAGAGTCAAGTTAGTCAGACCTTCTCAAGTCTGATGCTCCTCTAAAGCTTCCTAGAAAATGTGACTTTCAGTCTTTCACTTTAAATAGAGACTTGGTGAATAATAGGATATTTTGGAGGTAATAATGTTGTTATCCAGCATCCAAAATAGTTACAGGAATGCCTCTACCCATGTTAAAATCTCCTGGGCTGTTGCTGATATTAAAATGAAATATTTTTTTTCTCCCAGGGTATAGATGTCACTCCCACTGTGTCTACTCACTTTTCCCTTCCACAGAGCTTATGAGATGTCTGTTCCCAGGATAAGGCTCTGCTTTTGCAATTTGCTGCAGCAATTTTCAATACTGGCAGCCTCCTTGGCAAAGAAGACTGCTTTCAGCTCCCAGATGCCAACCTCTCCTGCTCTAGCAAATGTATCTGTTAAGAAAAGAAATGCAATCAGCAGGGGAACAGGTGGTTTATTGCAGCCAATCATGAAAGGTTATAATAAGACAGAGGGAGTCTGAGAGAGAGGAGAAAAATGAAAGAGAGAAGGACTAAGCTGAAGGAAAATCCAGTGGCAAGAATTTTTTCCACTGCTGTACTTACATTGTGCTGAAATTATGGCCTGCTGATTTTACTATATTGGGTTAGGGTATTGTTTTGGAAAAGCATTTGGCCATTGTATTCCTCACTGTTTGCTTAAAAGGAATTCTAAAGGGATTTGCTTTCTCTTGTTTCATGAGCCCCACGTTTTCACACTGACCTAAGTGGATACACACCAGCTGGTCACGTCCATCACCACAGCCAAGTCTGAGAATTCCTGATTATACTTAGATCCCATAGACCCCGCTCAGTCTTTAGCGCAGGAACTTTTTGTTAACACACCATGGTCTAAAATGAAACAGGCAGTGAGCTCCGTACGCGTTGCCTGAAGGAGCCGTCTATTTTTCTGGATCAAACATGAAAGACCTCCTGAACATTCCCCTTGTACACATCTTCACCCTGGCAGCCTTCAGCTTGGCCGAGAAGCTTCCAAAAGGTTTGTTTAAAGAGTTTTCATCTTTCTCTGCTTTTGCCACTTGCTAAGGAGATTTTACAAGGGAAAGGCATCTCTGATAACTGTGGGGTGGGCACTGTTGTATCATTCCTGAAAGCTGCAAAAATGTGCTTTCAGCTTCATCTGTCTAGTGGTCACTGCTGTTTTTAGAAGGTTATCAATGAAAATAGTCTCATGTTTGTGTCATAGAATGAAGCTTGTTTGCCCAGGAATAGCTTTTAGTCCCATTCTAAAGGACAGGGAAGACCTTAGGTCCAGTCTGTGTGGGATGGACATGTTTCTCATCAAAGGAATCTTACAGGTTTAAGCTACTGAAAGCACAGTGTTGTGGAATCCAAAGATTTATGATATTCTGCATGCTTATGTATGCTTACAAATGTATAAAGCTTAAAGATGAAGTAAATAGCTTTAATGCCTTTATAGTGAGTAAGTTTATCGATACAAATGTTCTTCATATCTATTGCATAGAACATATAATTATTATACCTACTTCCTCTCTGGTAGGCACACGCGCGTGCACACACGCACACACACAAACAGATGTACACCATTTCCAGCTAATACAAGAACTGAAAGAAAGTCTGTTCAGAAAAGTCTTTGAGGTACGAAGTGCAGCAGGGTTCTTCTGGATTTGCCATATGTAACCCTGTGGACAAACGGTTCCATCACATAGCGATTATCAGGATGCCAGAAAATGTACAGCATCAGGAAAAAACAAAAAAATCTCAAGAAGACCAGTAGTCACCTGTTAGGTCAACATCCCTGCTATTCCCTTGCTGTATTACAATTGGAAGTCAGGCTGCCCTCAGAGCTGAAAACAAAGATCTCTTCTTTATAAAAAGCTTTTGAAACCAAATGTTGATTTTTTGCAAAGGCAGTAAAGTAAGCTGGTGAACCATGCTCTTTTTAAAAGCTCTGGTAAAACAGGATTGGAAGGACAAGAAAAACAAAGAGGAATGGGAGTGATTTTTTCCTGGTGGCACTGTACAATGAAGAGATACAAACCCTTCCTTGAAACAGTGGTGTTGAATATTTCTCCAGCAATTGAAACATCATGTGTGGCTGGATTGCCATGTTTCTTGAGAGAAGCTGAATATGCAAATACAACGAAGAGATATCCTACAGAGGTTCTGCAGTGTTAGCTGGAAACACATTTGCGAGCAGTTTTTGACTAGAGGAGTTGCAATATTTCAAAGCATCTGTAACACTGCAGTGCAGATCAGCTCTATTTTTTGTTTTGTTTTGTTCTCTTGGCTTCTCCCATTTTAAAATTACAAATCAAAAATCAAAACCAAAATAATCGGGTACTTTCTGGTGGGCTGAAAGCAGAATAGGGTTTGATTTTCTCCCAAAAGACGAGGAACAATTTGGCCCTGTAACTGGCTGGGGGTGATTTTGCTATATCCAGAAATTACAGCAGACATTCAGGCAAATGGCACCTGAGTGGCTTTACAGATGTGTAAGTTATTTGATTTTCAATATAATTTAAAGCCACAGTGCAACCTACAGTTGTCAGCCTGATGATTGTTGCACAAAGATCTTGGGCCGTCTTTAAACAAAAAGGTAAATATATCAGTGTTTCATTTTGATTTTATTTTCCCATGTTTAAATTTGGCAATATAGGCACCATAAGTTTTGATTTCTTTCCTGGGAGAACAGTGGCTGATACCAATAGCTGAGCATTTTTGATGGCTCGTTATAAAGAAGCACCATCGTGGCCATTTTGGGGCTCCCTCGCTGTATTATAACAAAATGGCGGTATACCGCACCACTTACTGTGTCGCATCGATATAGCACGTATTCTGGGTTTGTGTCCTTTTTCCCTCTCACCGTAGCAAAAGGAATATTTTCTTGACCTTCTCTGCTCTCCCAACATTTAGCTAGAGTATGGGAAAAGATAAGGCTGTAGGAGAATAATTACAGGATGCCTTACTGTTGCTAACGTGATTATTCTTCAAGGCTCCCAGGCTTTCTGTGAGGATAGGCTTGATTCTGTCTGAAGAGTTGTGTGATTGATTTCAGGGGATGCTAGATCAGACCTCCAGTGGACAATATTGCTAAAGATAATTGTGTCATGTTGAACTAAAAAGATACCAGGAAACTCCTTAACTGTTCCAAATGAATATATTTACTATATAAACCTGACACTCCTTGTTTGCCCAAATAATAAAATGCTGTCATTATGCGCCTGGCATCCTGGCTCTTAGTACAAATCTAACTTTATTCTTTGTCAGAGTAGCCATTCCTATTGTGACAACGCAGTTATAAAACTGGTTGCTTTCAGTTTGGGTTACTGTATGAATCTACATTTCTCAGGGTAAAAAGAGCACCCTTCAAGGGAGATCAAGGAATATTGACACAGCAATAAAAACATCATATATAAAATTAGACCATAAAATGCTATTTCAATCAGACTTACTTCCATCAAAACCTCATAAAATCTGTCATGAAATAATAACAGCCCCTTTGAAGAAGACAGCAGAGCCATTAATGGAGGTTATCCTCCAAAGACAGTTTTCACCAGGGAAATTTAGGCTTTATCAAAAACTTTCATTCAGTTTGACTGAAGTGGGATTCAGCCCAGGTGCAATATGCACAGACAGTACCTTCTATCTAGTAATAAATCAAAGCCTGATATAATTTAAAGCAGTGATCTCAAACAACAATCCTGACACACACATGTTTTAATTAATGTTTGTGTAAAATTCTTAGTCCTATCTTAGTTGTAGTTTTAGGATCCTCTTTTCATATAAGTATAGTAATTATTAACTATGCAATCTGAACTCATATAATACAGAATTGTTATTGACATAGATTTATTTGAATGACATTTCAAAGGCATTGGACCTTTTACATAAACTTGATAGTTGAAGTTAACAGAGTAAGTCCATTTTTAATTTCCCTAGCTTCATTGCAGCTGCACTCCAAAGAGGTTCTAGTTTTTACTCCCATGTAAATTAAAAAAGAATTAAGATAAATGCCTTATAACTAACCTCAGTAATTTATTTTGGAGTATCTTGTTTTTGCCAATTTTTAGGAGTGAAGGGTAAAATTGGTGCTGTTTACTTTTTGCAGATATTTAAATCTAATTGCACAAAGGCGAGTCGGCACATATTATGCAGGCAGGCTTTTTCTGTGAAGACACACAACGTGCCAGATAATGCTACAGTAATCAAAACATATCCTGTGATAATTTATGATGGGTAGGCCGTTTTTTTTTTTTTTGTATTGTGAAGGAGCAGGAAGATTCTTACATCCATTGCACATTTTCAAGGTGGTGTTTAAGGAACATGGTATGAAACTAGTTCATCTAGGCACAGCTGTCAATGAAATCCAGTCCAGCAAATATTGTATGTATGTCCCTCACAGCTATATATTAAAAGTCATTCATGTGTCTTTGGCTGCAATGGCTGCAATGCATACCATGTGCATGGAAAGTGATTCACTAGGAGTACCCTTTGATCCCTTCCATCCATGCTTCAGTACTTTACCACTGTGATGGAAAATGTGTTTCTAAAGATAAATTCAAATAATGTGTGATGATAGGTCTGTGATAATAAGCATAAGGTGCAGTTACTAGACTTTTAACTATGGTGTTATTTGGTTAGAGAAGATGAGGAAAAGAGAGCATGTGCACTAATTAGGCTATGAATACGGGACACATGAAGGGCCTTTACAAGCCTCCCTTTGAAAAAAATAGTGTTATATTTTAGTTCCCCCCCAAAAAAATTGTGAAGAAGAAGCCCAAATCTCATACCTTGTGTGCTAATAACAAGGCACTCTGCCCGCTCCAGGGATCAGGGGAGCGCCCCTTCACTTTTGTGTACCATTTCTTGCAATACCAGCTCATGCCTAGCGGCCATAGCACATGGAGAGCCCTCACAATACAGCACCCAGTGCAGTTCATCTGGTGTGAGAGGAGGGCTAAAAACAAGCGAAACGCTGGGATGGTTTTAACCACTCTGCACTTGGGTCACTCTATTTTGTACTCTTCAGAGAGCACCAGGGAAAATGCAAAATGTAGAGTAAACAACAGCGGGCTGAAGCAAGCAAACGCTGAGTGACCTCAGTTAAAGTGAATGCATGGAAGATGCATAAACTGCATCCACGCTGTGGAAAAGGCTGTGGAGTGACCCTGCAGGGATGTGTCTGTGTCCGCATTTGGCCTGCCCATGCCAGGAGCCTGGCACCATCAGCATCCTTTGTCCGGACGGCAGCAGGAGGTTTTCCTCATTTTCTTCTCCTCTGTGCAGCTCCCTTTATCAGCACTCCTCTGGAAACAGTGGACGCACTGGTGGAGGACGTTGCCAAGTTTGTGTGTGTCGTGGAGTCGTACCCTGAGCCAGAGATTACGTGGACACGCAACAGCATTCCCATCAGGTAAGGAGCAACCCTGCCTGGTGGCATGCAGGCAGCCAGTGTGAGGAGGCTGGCAGGCTCTGCTTCCAAAAAATCTTTATTTTTCTTCATGGTAGAGGCAGTAACTGGAAAAATCAGAACTGGTCTAGGGCTGGAGGGACAATGAGTGGCTGTAATTTTTAGGGAATCTGTATTCCTTAAGGAGTGATAAGAGCACCCTGGGGACTGTACAGACATGTGGTTGGTGGTAACAAAAACAGAAAGCTATTGCTAATACGCAGAGTGGGGAGTCTAACCTCTGGCTCTGCTATGTGCTTTCTTAAATGAATGTGGAAAGCCATTTTCTTGGCAACATGGGCTTGTTTTGAATATACATGTGGAGGCAACAGTAGTATGTGGCCTTGAATTTTCTCTGAGTCTCAGTTTTGGTTATGTTAGAAGTAGCTGTCCTTCACAACTTTACACACTTGAGCTTGGAGAGAGTCAGTTTCTGTTGTGAGCTATGCAAGGAATTTGCTTTCTGGCCTCAAGTGGTGCAGTTCGCTTTGTTCCTCAGTTTACTCATTTACAAAGCAGGATAATGTTATATAATAATTAAAGGAGGCATTGCCAGACTTGCTGCCTGAGTGTTTGCAATGCACTTGGAAACTTTACATGGAAAGGGAGCAAAAACATTATTGTTCGCTTCTGGATCTAACAGAGGGAAACTGGCTTTTTTGTGTTATGAACTGTGAAACGTCAGTCACCATGTACCAAAGTGCCTCTGAAGAGGGACACCTTGGAAGTGTGTTCTGGAAGTTGCTACTATTGCTGCAGCTCTGTCGATGTAAAGTAAACCAGACCCAAACTCTTAACTTAGAAATCACTTTGCATCTGCCAAATGGCTTTACTCCTTCTTGATCTCTGTTTGTGATTCTCTCCGTAATGGAAATTTACAGAATAATCTTTGTGCAGTACAATTAAGGCCGGTTCTCAGTGCAAAATTTCTGTGTTAGGCAGGTGCAGATGGTTTCCTGAAGCATGATTCTTACTGCTAGGGTTGGGCATCCAAACTGCCTGTGAACTGTGGGCTCTGCAGACTCTAAATAAGTTGGCAGTAGAAAGAGATCTTGTTGCTAGGAAGGCCATTTTAGAATAAGAAAAAAACAGTTGTCTACACATATGCATGCTTGCCTTCAGAAATCTTATTTCGTTGCCTGCAACAGAAGACCGGCAAAACCTCGATCTTAATTCTCTGACAGGGCTTCATATGACATGGAGGTCTAATTTTCCAAATCAGGTCACCTTTCTCCTAATTCCTTCCCCATAAGTGACACCAAGCCTGAAGGTAAAAGCTGGCTGAGCAAGCCGTTCACGTAGGACCACAGGGGTTGCATGCTTTTCTTTTCCCACAGACTTTAAAGATCCACTCTCCTGCTCTAAAATCATGTGGAAAACAGACCCTTTTTGGTTCCAATCTCCATTTCAAAAAGCCCATCACAGTTTTCTAAAAGGCATCCCATTCTCTTTTAGACACAGTGCCCTTTTCACAGCATCAACCAAAAGAGAAAATACTAATCCAAAAAGCTCTTCTGATGAGGCCAGAGAACTTGGCTACTTTATTCCTTTCCTGGGGCTTCTGAAGCAGCAATAGTAGCAGCAGCTAAATTGCTTTCCCAAAGCTGTGTTGACATTAACGGTCAATGCTGCTGGATACAAAAATTTGGACCAAAGGCAGGGAAATAGATAAGCTGAAACTATTTCAATTACTTTCCAAGAGCATGGGTGAAAGTATTTGCTCAATGGAAAAGGATCAAAACAGTGGACTTTTTTCTAAAAAGAGTATAAATATATTTATGTGTGCGTGTATGTGTGTGAGTGTGTGTGTAGAAAACTTCAAAGAGACTAGTTATTGCAAGCAATAAATAACAGTTATTTTATTTATGAAATTTTCTTCTCTTGCCAAGGTTCAGACACTCTAAATGAATGGCTAACCTTCGAAACAAAACAATGTGTAAACATTCAGCTTCAGTGAAAGTAGTGTCAGGATACAGGCTATGGTCGGTATTATTCTTCTGGAAGCACCTTTCCGTGTTCCTTTCGGTCTTGAAATTTGTGACAAATATGCCATGGTTAATGGCATATAACAGTTTACTATAGGGAAATCACTTGCTCCGTCATTTTTATTTGGAAACTAGATAAACCAGTGAGAGGTTACAAGCCTCTATAATAAAGCTGTTTGGCTATTTTGTGCTGTGTGTAGATCACTACAGGCAAGATAATCTGCCCAATAGTCCAGGGATTTCTCTTACCTGTCTGGGAGATTGGACCTCCCAGTCATGACATAGGCTATCCTGGATAAACTTTCCTCTGTAAAAAGAAAAAGAAAGAGAACCTGCACATTTTACAAAACAGGTGAAAGTTTGTTATACTCTTCCTAGGGTAAAAATGGGGAGGGAAATACAATCCTATAACACTTAAGACCGGATGAGGTGCTTTTGTAAGGAAATTTGAGCCTATAACACCTTAAAGGGCATATTTAGATTACTCAGTACAATTTTTAACAATAGAAGACAAAAAAGCGCATACTTAGGCTTTGGATATTTGTGACAACTTGGGAGGCAATCCTCTTATTGGGTCTATTTCACTAATGTTTGTCAGAATCAAAGGCCAATTGCATGAACATGCTTCCAGAAGGTATCAAAAAAGGTGTGAAGGTCAAATGCTAAGGAATTTATGAAATGTTATGCAAATCTTGTTCCACTAAACTGATAGGAGGTTTCACCATATTTTTCCAGAGTTAATTACTGCTATCATTAAGTTATAGCTACACTTGTATCTTCCAAACTTTAGATGACTTGTTTTCTTCAGCACGATTTTATTTTTTTTCATAAAAACAACACTTCTATAGTTCCAAACAAATAAACAAAAACACTTCTAGATGCAGACAGAAGAATGTTTGGCTTTTGGTTGCTGTCTTTTTTCATAACAAGAAAAAATATTTCCAGAAAATTATCCATTTAGGGAAAAAAACATTTTTTTACCTAAAGAAGGTTTCTTTAAAATGTTTCAGCCAGTTCCCATTCCTATGTAGACAGTCCTTCCATTGCACTGAATGATTATACCTAAAATAGGAACCAGCTGGATTAAGATCACTTGTGCTCATGCCTGTCTCTTGGAGACAGGAACCCAAGATACTACTGTGAGACATGTTCTGTCAATACCGGATTGGGGGCAGAAGTGCTGCCACACCAGTGGGAGTTAGGAATTGTGTGGTTTGGTAAGAACCAGAACAAATCATAAAGCTCACCTTGGCATTTTCAGTGCCTTTCCCTATCTTTACAGGTTAAAATTAAAAATTATCAAATTGCCTTTTGTAGTGCCATCGGCAGTTTGCAAATACACATGCAATTCCCTCTCTTTGTTCCCTGCCTTCCCTCTGTCTCCTCACAAGTGCTGTGCTGTGCCTTGCAGGCTGTTCGACACCAGGTACAGCATACAGAGGAATGGGCAGCTCCTGACCATTCTGAGCGTGGAGGACAGCGATGATGGGGTGTATTGCTGCACAGCGGACAATGGGGTTGGAGTGGCTGCACAGAGCTGTGGGGCTCTGCAAGTGAAAATGAGTAAGTGCGAAAACAAATAAGCTCAGCTGCATGAGGGCCAAAAGTGGCCTTCTCCCCAGAATTGCCTAACTGTTCCCGGTCCACTGGGAAAAAAAACAACAAAACAACCACAACCCAGCTTCTGTCTTTCTCTATTTTTGCACATCTGTTTGAGCACACTGGGTTATGCATTTGGTTCCTGTGTCTGGTCGGTTGGTTGCATACGTGCCAGGATCATTGCAGATCTGTCCAGGCTCATGCATTAGGCATAAGACTTGCTTCCGAGTGTGCTGAGCCCCTGCTTCCTTGCCCTGCGATCGGCACTGCTGGCCTCTCCCTGCAGCACCACTGCCTCTGCCCTCTCTCAGGGTGCCCCATGTCGGGGCAGCCTGGCTGCAGAGGGGCTTTGTCTGACAGGCAGAGACAGGCGAGGTGCCGTGTAGTGTCCAGGCCACGTGAACCTGCAAGAGCTCGGTGCTCAGATGAGAGGCACTACGATATGCTAGACAGGTGCAGCCTTGTGGCTCCTTTGCAGTCCTGGTGCTGTGGCCTCCCCCAGAGGTGGAACACTGCCCACCACGTGGCCCAGACCATGCAGAAAGGAAAACGCTTGTTTTTGTAAGTAACCAGTGCAGGACACTTCCAGGGCTTGTGCAAAACCTTCATAATAAGGAGTTCAGTTTTATATGCCTGAGAAGAAGCCAGTCAGGAAGGAATCTCTTCCTGACACCAGGTAACAATGTAATAAGAAGGGCTTTAGCAAACACTGGAGCACCTACAAGGACAACGGGAGCCCACGTCCTCTAGGGGTCTGGCTTGCAGTGCTGTCTTCAGGAAAGACCTGTGTTTTATGTAAGACCTCAGGGACCTTAAGACAGCTATGGGCTGGACAAAGGGTCCAAAGCTTACATGTGCATAGCGTCTATATAAGGACTGCCTTCTGTATTAGTGTCGATGCCATATTTTTGTCATGTAAGAATTTAATCCTTCACAAATTTACTCAGCTGTTTGCTTCAGGTCTGTTACTGTCCAGCTGAAGCTTTGTTTAACTTCTATTTTTAGTTCCTTTGCTGTTCTTGAGCCTGGATGTCCTCTGGAGTGGAGTTCCACGGATTAATTATGTAGTGGTCATATAAATTTAAAGTAGTATGCCTAAGCTATTCCATCATGACATATTAGGCAATATCTTAACTAAATATGGTCTGATTTGCCCATGATTAATCATTTTGAATAACAAACACTTGTGCTAGAATCACAGGGACTGTTTGCATAGCAAGGATAAAAAAAAATCTTTTGAAGAATCCTCTTTGTACGAAACTTTGTAAGCATCACAGTTTGATAGATTATCCCTTCATAGCAATACTATGAAAATCCCCTATGCTTGCTGTTTAAACACAATATTTCATTAATCAGATTTATGCCTGAGCACGATGAAACCAAGCATATGCTATTCAGCTTTTCTTAATAGCAGTCTTGAAAGGTCTGGAACATCATGATATAAATGTGGTCATCCCACTTTAAAAACAGGGGCCTGGTTCTCACAAATGTTTAGATACGTGGCTAGCTCAGTGAAGCTGAATTCATGTGACTGCAGTTATTTACACGAGCACTTAAACGATGAGTCTAGATGTATACCTATTACAGCATCTGTGTGTAGGAAGGGGTTTGTTTGTGCTAATGAGCATGATCCTCCAGGTTTGCTAAGTTTGAGTAAGCTAGACCACATTTCTCTTCAGATAAAATGAATTTAAATTTGCCCCAAATTAATTTCAAGTGAGTTTAATTGTTTTTTCTTTAAGGACCTTTCTCCTTTTTACTGGCCTTGGTCATAAATCCTTCTCTTAGTGATGTCCATTGAATTTACATGTCCTTCTTGCTGAGCTAGAGACAAGCCTGAATTAAAACTGTTTCAAAATCAATTCACTCCAGACCTGAGCTTTTACACAAGACACTGTTTACGTAATGAAGAATGCCAAAATTGGGAATGTAAACATTCTTATTTATTGGAAATACTCTTATCTGGATCTGGATTTTAGCCCAGGTCCTAATTCAAATTACTGTCAAACTGCACTCCTGAAAACAAATAACCTATGCAACATACTTGTTTTTGTATCTGTAAACTGAAACTCTGAAAGCTTCACTTGAGAAAGTTTTTTCTTTCCAAGGCATTTCCAATGACCTACCAAGACCCCTCTATCTTTCAGCTACAGAAGTGTACAGAAAAAACAGGAAGAGATTTTGTTGACAAGGACATTTCAGAACTTGTCCTGTTCTAATATTTCTTACCTCCAGTTCAAATTTAATTTTTGCCTTTTTAAATTTTAGAACCTAAAATAACCCGCCCTCCTATAAATGTGGAAATAATAGAAGGGTTAAAGGCTGTTCTTCCATGCACTACAATGGGGAATCCAAAACCTTCTGTTTCATGGATCAAGGGAGAAACAGTTGTAAAGGTGAGTAGAAAATAAAATTAAAGTATTGCTAGCTTGTTTGCTAAAGGTATTGTGATAAAATATAAGCATCATTCATACTATTTGTAAATTCTCCTCTCTAGAAAGAAAGCATTTCAGGAAATCTAGATCTTATCTACTAAATGTCAGCATTCACAGTAATTCTACCTAAAAATCAAACATTTCTGTGTTCCCGTACCTCATTTGTTTTTTACTACTAGGTGTGGCCAAATGCTGCAAAACGCATTTGCGAGTATTCTCCTAAATAAGATATTTTCAGCTGCTTTGCTAAGATTCATGACCTTTTTGAAGATATAATTCACTGATTTGCAAAAATAAGCATGAGTGAGTGTGTTGTAACAAAGCTGACCAGGAAGAGCTGGCCCCAGGTTCTTCCATCACAGGGCAACACAGATCATTTTTATGCATGTAAGCCCAATCATTTTAAATGAAAATTTGGTACTGCTTATGTGTAGTCTGTAGAGGATGTTCTTTCTTTCCTGTCTGTTAACTCCATCTCTCCCTTCTTTGGCAGGAAAATGCTCGCATTGCTGTTCTTGATTCAGGGAATTTAAGGATCCACAATGTTCAGAGAGAAGATGCTGGGCAGTATCGATGCGTAGCCAAGAACAGCCTGGGCACAGCCTATTCAAAACCTGTTACAGTGGTAGTGGAAGGTGAGTAACCCTTGAACCTGGCTCTGGCTCTACATACCTACCTCACAGGCAGATACTTCCTGGTTAACTTAAATTAACCTGAAATATCATTTTGATGTTGACAAAAATATCTCAGAGGTAACCCACAAGGCAGGGGAAGAAAATGGAAAGAAAAGCCGAGCGAGAAACAAAAGTTGGTTCACACTCATTCCCTTTGCTGGTTGATGGCAAAAGGGACTATCTGTGGATGGTCATATCCCGCAGCTGCTTTGGCTCTAGTATGAAATTTGTCTGAATAAGGGCTCCCAAATATGTACTTAGTCCATTGGCTTTTTCTTCTGATTGATGATTTCCAAGAGGCTAGCTTGTTTCTTGTTCGCAAAGTCCCACCATACCCCTGGGTTATAGAGTATGGCTTGTGGAGATCGACAAGTACAAAGCTGGTGGCTCTGGAAACTTTTCGGAGAGAAGTATGCTGCAAAGAGCCTGATCAGAGACAGCTGCAGCTCCAAATGGTGCAGCACATTACAGTATGTGTATGTCTCTCCCCCTTCCTTCTGATTTTTCATCTGAATTAGTTGATTCTTCAGCTAAACAGAGCTTTTCTCCTCGAGGACTTACGCATTTTCTGCCTGCTAAACTGAACACTGGGTTGATTTTTGTCTCTGATCTTTACTTGCTCACTGTCCTTCTTTTATTTACACAAAGTATTTGCTCTCTGTTATAAATCACCACCAATTTCAGAACGCTGAGACCAGTGGGCTGCAGGGGAACTTGAGTGTAGGCATTAAAGCACTCAGTGTTCCTGGATCCTGTAAGAGAAGTTGGGTTAAGCGAGGTTTTGCAGAGCAGAAGGAATCATTTTTATTGCTTATTCAGAATAGAATCATCTGTGCTATAAAAAGTGGGAAAGGATCTCCATTTGCCGAGTAAGCTTCAGAAGACTAGTGCAGGTTACATTTGGTCTGAGAATATCAGAGGTTATTTAGGGTACAATCCCATTTCTAAGAGGACCATTGACTTTATTCTGGGAGCAGGATCAGGTGTATTAGATCCAACTGCAAATTACTGTAGGTTTGTTGTTTGCCTAAAAAAATGCATTCATTTTTCATTTTTAAAAAATATTTACATGTACAGACTTCAAGTATGTTAGACATTTGTTAAATAGCTTTAGAACAGGAAGGCAGCTATTCCTAATGTAGATTCAGAGCTGCATTTCTCTTAAGCTCAAAGTGAGGAGCCAAACTGAAGATATTTGGATCTGGCTCTGAACAGTCTAGGTCCTGGGTTTTGGTTTGGCCCCATTGTTGAGACAGTGGCCAAAGGCTGATCAAGAATTAACTGAGGCATATTCTCAATGCTATGCATACAAATTCCCCATCACTGCAAAGGGGCCTTAGGCACTGGAATTTTATTGCTCCGGATCTACCAGACACTTTTAGATTCAGAGTATCTAAAAATGGGTTGGAATGGCACCAAAATCAGGGTTGCTTAGATTAATATCTTGTTTTGTCCTTGTGTCCAAAATTATGCAGTGACTGTTAATTCAAGGAACGGCAAATTAATCCACAAATACCCTACTTGCAAAGGAGAGCCTGTGTGTGCTCTTTTTAAAACAAGAAAAATTAGCTCTTAATTAATCAATGGGAGCTCAGTGCTCACACACAGACTCTCCCTTCATGTTCCATTCACGTGTTGTGTGAACAAAGCAATGCTGTTCTCAGGCTTGCCTTGGTTTTTCTGGTAGGGCACCCATATAGTATACCTCATTTCAGGCTGCCACCCAAACTAGACTCATGCATGTTTGTTTTACCTTTTGGCTTCCAAAATCCGAAGGTAAGAATCCTGACTACCACTTGCAGTGCATACAGACCACTTCTCCTCCCAGTACTTTAGATTAACTCTCCTGAGCATTCAACATACACCCACATGCATATACGTGTTCATACATGCATGCACACACACATGCACCCCCTTCACACACCTCTTGGATAGACTGGTTCACCCAGGTTATCATTATTTTTAGTATTCCCCTCCTATCCCCTTAGTATCATTGTTTTAAAATACCTCCAAGTAAATAATAATCTAAAATGACTTGATGCAAGAAAATGACACTTCAATCAGCCTTGCCTGAGCATTCACTGGAGTCCTGTATTCACATAACTAATGAAAATATGCTGTTTGTTGCTTCTGTGTAACGACATTACAATATTTTTCCTTAAATCTTGGTGCTACCACTCACTGGAGTTACTGCCCTGCATAGTGTGGCTTAATATTAAAATAAAATGACTGAGCATGGCTGGTTAACTATGAATATTTAATTCCAAAGCAAATGCCTATTCAAAGCGCAATGCAAATATTTATGCCTAGCTAAATCTAGATCAGGCGTGTCCTGATTTCTGAAAGAGGTTTCTAATTTTCTGTCATAAGCATTCATTTTAATGGGTTCTACATTAGTGCTGCAGTTAGTTTCAGACATGGTTCACAGTATGGAGGTATCCAGCTGCGTTAAAGATTAACCCTCTGCCTCTGAATGTAGTAAGACTCTTTAATGAATGAAAGGTCAGGCACATATTTATATGACTTGCTGAAGTTGAGCGCAGAAACAACAGCAAGTCTCTAACAAGTCTCTGTGCTGGATCCACTAACTCAAACAACTGATGATAGCTTGGCCTGAGCATTTACATCACTGAGGTGCCTTACAGTCTTCATTCTGGTCTGGTTTTAACAGTCCAGGACAAAATAGATTGCAAAATCCTACTTTTTTTTTTCTTCCCCCAAATATGTTTTTCTCTGTTCCCCATTTACTTTCCTTAACATTTATAATACTGAACTCTGCTCATTCACTTATTTTTGCAGCAAAATCAGAATAATTTGAGCAACAATTTTAAATGAAGATTCTGGCGCAGTTCTTATCAAGAAACAGAAAGTAATGGAGGGCTTTCTTAGCGGGAAATAATTTTTCAATTCTTTCAGATTTTCCTCAGTGAATTAGAAAGAGATAAGGATCCAAAGGAGCTAGCATTCTCTGGGCCTTGCCTCATACAGCACACCCTGCATAAAACCATCCCTAGCCAGAGCAGCCTACCTCTTTCCTGGGGTGAATCATATAGGCCCCAAAGTCCAGGTGATGAATTAATGGACTTTAATCAATTAATGAACTTTAATATCCAGAACTGGGTCAGAATTTTAACTGAAAGGGTTGAAATTTCCTCCTGGACTGTGATTTTTCCCATTCACAACAAATTCAGGGCAAATCCATACAAAATTTGACAAATGATGGTGAGATGGATTCTCTCCCTAAAAGACCCAGTTCATTAGGGGCAGAAACATGTTTGCAGCAGACCTGACTGCTGGGTCCATAGAAAGAGCCAGGATTTTCTCTGGGCACTGTGCTGAGCCCATGAACACTACTATACACATCAAAAGCCTCCTTAGCAGCCTGGACACTGTTAAAGGGAGGAGGGAGGTATTTTGGCATCCTGCAGCACTGAGCACAGCAGAAGGTGCCCAGACTGACCTGACACTGTGGAGCGGGTGGTGGGGGCTGGAGGAGGACACAAGCAGCAAGCCTGTGCCAAGAGCGCTTTGTAAGTGACCATGTTAGGTGAGTGGCCGTTGTGCCAAAGGAAGGTTGCATACTATCTTTACTGTCGTAGTGTGTCCTGTAGCAGTAAAATGATCCTTTGAGGGGAGTGGCTTGCAGCAACACCTCTGGTTTAGCTCTCAGAAGAAGCCTCCACGCAGTGGGGCCTGCTCTTGTTGACGCATGCTGGGAATGGTATGAGGTGGTCCTTCGCCAGAGCTAGGGTTTCCAGCAGTGCTAAGCTTTGGGCTGTGGCTAAACACTTTGTGCTGTTAGGCTGGCTTCATCTCTGGGCTCAACAGATAATACAGGAGCTGTGTGGGTGTGTAGGGTCAGTTCTTCCCCTTTTGTCCCCTTTGTCAAATTAGTTATAGACCATGCAACTTATGGAAGAAAGGACTAGTAAAAGTACTAGCATGAGGAAGGAGTAGGACAAGCAGAAACAAGTCTTCTGCACACAGCTCTGCCCATGTGCTCTCTTCTGATTCCTGCTGATCCCCGGTAGAGCCCCCTAACCACCTGTTTCTTCAGGAGTATGGTGAGTTTTCAATTCATCTCTGTGTGGGCGGATATTCTATTAGCTATGGAAGGATTGCTAAAATAGGCTGTTATGCTACCACGTTCAGCGCAATGTAAGGACTACAACCAAGAAATGCAACATTTCATAGATCTTCCAATTTAATCAGCACTTCAATAGGTAGATTAAAGAGCCATGATCACTTTATTTTACTGATTAAGCCAAACAAATAAGCAATGATCATTTTGCTGATTTTGCTAAAATTAACGTGTTAGAATGATTTCCTGTTACACATGTACATCCAGTAATGTCCATAGCATGTAACATGTGCATTGGGATAAAGAAACATATAGTTATCTTGGCTATTTGTCTTGAAGTGTCTTTTTAATTTCCTGGAGACAACATTCCTGACCAGCAGTTCAGTATTCTTTTTTTCTTAAGCCTTTTGCTAACTAGCAGTTTAATTGCTACATTATCAGTTTTGATAATGAACACATCTGCTAACCTTGGAGAGAAGAGCATTTATGTACTCAGTGAAGCAGTATCTTGCCAAATGATTAGTCAATATTTGTACACATTTCCTGTTGATAGCTGTACTGATGCCCAAAATGAATCTGGGGCTGAAAGGCTCTTAGATGATTCCAAGATTCAGGACTGCAGGAGAATATATGTACATGCTTGCTTAACTGATTTGTACATCATGCAACTGTGTGAAAGATGAAGTTTTTTGATGTAGGCTAAGAGGTTGCATCCAGTTTTACTTGAAGTTTACTCTTTTGGACGTTAATAGGAGAGCAACTATTGCCTTCAGTAATAATCAGAGTTGCCCTCAAGTACAGAAATCCTCACTGATGTCAATGAAAATTGAGGGCAGGGTATGTACTTTAGGGTGTGCCAAGAATGCAGTCCTTGGCCCTTGTCTGAGCATTTGAAATCAGTAGGGTTTGCATGATAGAAAGTTTTAGCAAGACAGTTGTTTGTTCTTTCCTTCATGCATTATACAGCTCTTTATGTAACATACACTCTAGAACAGGAGGAATTTTCAGAGTTCATTGGTGTTTGCAGTGACATCGATCCAGGCCATTGATAGGACCAGTTCAGCAAAAGCCGTGCAAGTGCTTATCATGTTCAACTTGGGGGCCAACTGCCTAAAACTGTATGCCCTCTACATTCCCCAGGGCTTCACATGTGCAATAATTATATTCTTTGTAGCCATTATGTATAAGAAGCATGACATTGAAAGGATTAACTAAAAGCCATGAGCTAAGCTCATGCCTGGTAAGAGGAACGAGGATATTCCAAATGTGAGCACATTTGTCACTCAAGCAAACAGAGAAACTGTCCAGCAGGATTTTTTTGTATTTTTTTTAGCTTGCAAAATAAATTCCACTGGATGGTTTTGCTTTAATCACTTGCTATCATTTGCAGATGCGGTACTTAGAATGGATATTCAAAGTATATACAATTCCTCCATTAAATAAGAAGCCTCTACTGCAAAACAGAAGTGAAACAATATGTTGAGATGACTTACAGGCTTGATTGTCTGGCCTGGGCTCTTATGTTCTGGCAGATTTTTTTATTGTGTCTTGGAGAATGTTCTCTCCTCAGGGAGAAGGAAAGAGCCACTTTAGCAATAATGAAGAACTTTACTCATGTCCTATATGGTCTTCATTCTTCAAAACAAAAAAGTCACAAAATTGAAAAGTTAACTGTGGGTTTCTTTACAATCTGGAACAGACAGCTATCTAAAAAGAGGTACAAAAATATGAACCAGATGTTTCTTTATCAGGCTAAATCATTTTTATAGCACCAACTATGGGAAGTGTATTTTCCGAAAACCAATGGACTTATTTGTGTTCAAATGTACAAAGGGTTGTGGTGGATTATGTAGTAATATAATGCAAGATAGAATGCTTTCCAGAGATGTCCTTTCATTCCAAAAAAAGCAGATGCCTGGAAGTCCTTTGTTTTAGGAAATCCATCTGGTTTGTCTACACTACTTTCTAGCATTACATGCTAGTAATAGGTGTGTAAAAATCTGAAAAAGAGTTTTGCTTTTCCTGAAGGTGGAGAACAACCTGCCTGCTGCATCTTTCTAGGTGTCACACTTATCTAGTGAAACCTCCAATATTTCCAGTTTGCCCAGTAATGCATTTTTAGTTTGACATCCTGAATAAAAGAGAAAGCCATAAACCTGGACTGTAATGGAAAAGGAAGGAGTACAAGGTTGTACTATTGGTTATATACTGAATAATTCCGTGAACCTCCATCTTGTGATTTGCATGAAGTTGAGCCCAATCTCCAGCCTGTGGCACCAGAGAGTTGTGGAATCGAAGGGTTTTGGTGTATACTGTGCAATAATGTTTAGTTTTGAAGCCATCACCGCACAAACGCATGTTGAGAAATTAGCAATCAATCAGAAGTCTGCAAGGAACCCCCCCAAAAAATAATTCAGCCAGGACATGTGCTGGAAGATCCAGCATGTTCATCAGAAAACTAACTCGATTCTCCAGGGTTTTCATAACTTTTTTGGATCAAATCCTTTCTGGAGTTTCCAATTGGCTGAATGTGGGTATTGATTGAGGGCTACTTATCCTTTGTCCAGGCAGTTTCATTCATCCATCCATCAAAATGTTCCTACTCTGCTTCCTCCTTTGCTACTCTGTGACAGCACAAAAAGCAAACAAATCAAAACAAGATTAGAAGCAATGACTTAGATGTTGTTTGTTTTTGTGTTCCAACCTTGGTAGACAGAAGTCTTTTCCTGCCCATAGTTTATTGCTTATTACTAGCTACTAAAATAATACTCTGCCACAAGCCACAAAAATGTTCCCCTATAAGCCATTTTGAGAACTGCCTTGCCCTTAAAAACAGGAAAGGCTTCCTTGGAGAATCATCCATTCAGAGTGAAGGATCCCAGAAGCATATGGGTAGATCTGTCCAGATTTTTTACATTTTTTTGTTGTTTCCCCACTTCTCCAATTATTGGAGACAGTGAGGGCATAGCAGACTGGGAGAGAATAGAAGGCAGTGCTTTGGCTTTTTAGTTAACACACTATGGCCACAATCTGTAAATCATTAGTTTCCTTCAGCTGTTTTGTGGTCTTTTTATGTGGTCTTAGGAAAAATTTGCATCACAGATAAGTCAAAAGACATGAAAGTCACACAATAATTGAGGTAACAAGAATAAACGTGTATTAAACCTAGCTAATCTGTCAATTTGATTAGACTGCATTCCAGAGACGGGCCTTATATCGAATGAAAACTGACTCCCAATGTACCATGTTTTCTACAATTTTGTGTCACCACTTCTGTATTGCATGGTATTCTTTGCATAGACAAAATAAGAAGGGGAGACACTAAGTCACCGCCAAAGTAGCCTGTCAGAACACTTACAGAATCACAGAACAGTTGAGGTTGGAAGGGACCTCTGGAGATCATGTAGTCCAACTCCCCTGCTCAAGCAGGGTCACCTAGAGCATGTTGTACACTGACTCCTCCTTCCCTGCCCACAGAACAACTATCAAATGAAATCTCAATGGGCATCTGTGCCATCCTCTAAGGTAGGACCTTTTGGTGAGATGGAAGTCAATCTATGGCCAAGAAGCAGCCTGAGAGAGGGAGCTTGCAATTTTGTATTTAAGTGTAGGGCTGTTCCCAAGTGAAATCTGGATACCGAAACTGAGGAAAGGTGTTTGCTTCTGTCACGAGCAGAAGCAGAAACTCTGGGAAAGGAATTCCTTTCCTGTCTGCAATGGTGTTGGGGTATGTGTATGCAGGTCATGTTTTATCACAGTAAATAGAGAATATTGCAGTTTGTTGTTACAAGTTGCAAAGGGCTATGGCGGCGGGGAGCATTACAGGGAAAGCAAATAGTACCAAGCTTGCATGTAGTTGCACTAAAGTAACAGACTGGCCTTCGTAGGTTGGCACTGGTATAACTGAAAGCCAGGAATATCTTGTTAATCTCATCCTACTTACTGCAGTCACTATAGTCATCTAGAGGCTCTAAGATACTACAAATATGACAATAACTAATTAAAGGACAACAGGACAAGTCACAGTAGAAATAAAACAGCCCCAAACCTTCAGCAAATGTACAAACAAGCACAAACTATTGAATTTATTCCTGAAGCTTGCTCTGCTGTGACACAGGCATGAGGTATGACAACTTCAGTCGAGAGAGATGCACTCTGCCTACCAGTAATGGTCACACTGGGGCCTCCTGTGCCAGAGAATTGCAGGGCAGGCCTTCTAGAAGCACGAGCTTTTTAACAAGTAATGTATTAGGAATATTACTGGGTGAAGCCACCACCTCTCCCCATATAGTGCTCAGGAGGCCTTTGCAGCAGCTCGGACAAGTCTTCCAGGTATGTAATGGAGCAGGACTGGACAATTTTGCTGGCTGTTGTGGAAATGGGAAGGCAAAATCCAAGTGCTGCTTCTCACCTGGCTCTTTTCCTCTTTGAGCTGGTTGCCAAACACAAATGCAGCTAGCAAAAGAGTTGCTTTTTGATTCAGCAGACCAAGAACCTCTTTTCCAGTCTCACGCACAGTAATGGGTAATGGAAGTGTTAAACAGTGTGTCTCCATATTCTAGAAAAATTAGAGTATGGAGAGCTTTATAGGAGTCTTTCCTTCAAAGAAACCAAACGCATATATAAGATTAGTACTGACATGAAAAGAATTTCCTTATTCATTTCCTTGGGAAGTAATCTGAACACATTATCCTCACTTGTCCTTGAATCTGGTGTTTGCTCTGTATATAGAAATGAACACTTGTACTGAACAGGTTTTATATAGTTACACAGGATATAAGCTATCTATTTACATTTTACTCCCGTTTATTATAGCTTTACATATTTGCAGGCTCTGTTTTTAGGATTCCAGAGACATCTACATGCAATGCAAAGTCTTTCACAGCTGAGAAGCTCCTGTGCCAGTTAGTGCAGTTAACATTCAGGGAGTCCTTCCACTGATGCAGATTATCCCAGTATCCATAAATCTTGGAGCTCACCCTAGAATAAGGTTACTTTGTAAAGCTATTGCCTTGCTAAGAAAAGCTTGCTTTGATATTAGACACCACAGCTTAGAATCGGAAGGGATATGCTTCAGGATGGAGATGTTGTGATTTCCTCCATCTTCCTTCCACACAGATCTGGAATTGTCTCTGCTGTTCATCTCACAGGGTTGTTGTATAGCTTCAGGCTGCATGTGTGGGTGTTGCTGTGCTTTCCGGCTGTCTGACCTGTGCTGCAGAGTATCTTAGAACTACTGTAAACCCCAAACCTCCCAAATCATGTCAGGAACCAAAAGAGCTTGGAAGTTTTCTGGAAAATTTGAGATTTAAAATATGGTGCAATTTAAAACACATGCAATTTAAAATACATTCTCCTCCCAGATTAGCATGATATCCACGCTGTGAGGCAGCAGTACAAATGGGGGGCAGGCAAATGATGAAGCACCACTTGCTTATGGCTGTTCTGGAGCCTGATCTTCTAGGGTCAACACCTAATAGATCTGTTCCTTGAGAAATAATATAGTGGTTGTGTGCATTTCCTACAGTATCTGATCATTTTTTCTTTTGATAGTCTGAATGAACATGGTTCTCTGGCAATGAGAACATTTTGGACAGGGATTAAATAAAAACAAGTAAGAAATTCGATAGAGGTAAGTAGAAGTGTCTCATATCAGCTTTGCCTGCAGCATTTTGCTCCTCTTTGTAATAACTTGGTAGGCTTGCAGAAAGAGAAATATTGCAGTTTTGAAAAGAATAACACAGAGATCAAAGCAAAATTAACCCTACAGTTATCATGAGATTTAATTATTAACCCAGCAATTTTGGAAGGAGGTGGAAAGATAGCACATTGTGAGCAGTGGTGAAAGTACAACGTGAACAGTTTCCGTAAGGTGAGCAGTGGTGATCCATATGCAAAGTCTGTCTCTGCTGCAAGAGAGAGGTTGCTGATTGTGCTTACTAAAGAATTTGTTTGTTCTCTGAGTTGGGATTCAGTCCCATCGTGTCAGCTGCAGAGACTGTGCCTCACTTGTTCAGCTCTGGGTCTTGGCACGAGATAAATTGCTGCACATAGTTCAGTGTGGCTGTCTCCGCAACTGCTGATCAATGAACGTAATGTGCAGTGGGTTTTCAGGCCTGGTATTTCAAGAATTGTTGGGATTTTGCACGGATTAATTTGAAAAGTCAGAAAATACAAATGCTGCAACTTTTTTCATACATATATATCCCATTTCCCATACATATATCCCCATTTATCTTACTAAAGGGAAGGAAATTCTAGCCACTCTGCCTATTATCCCTCCTTGACTGTTTGATTTAGATTTCTCGGAAAGAATGAATGGATGTGAAATGAATGAATCTGAATGAAGATTTGGAAAACTGTACTTCTTATTGGCAAGGATTGCAAATAAGTTGACACAAATTTATGGTGCTTAAGAACATATGGGTGGCAAGCATAAATCCATTTTGTACGGATTAGTAAGCAAAACCCAACTCTGGAGAAGTCCTCTGTTAAGAAGGAGTCATTTCAATCTGTCACACTTCAGGTTTGAAAGAACCACCAGAACATCAGCAAACAGGATTAAAAAAAAAATGCTTACAGTTCAGTTCCTAAATGCTTACACATGAATAGTACACAATGCAAATGCTTTGCCAGAGTATTTATATCAGGAAATTTTCTGAGGCAATATGTAGCTTACCAATTCTTCCAGCAATGTGGTTGCATCAGTTCTCAGCATGACACAAGCTATACCAGAGAAGAACGCACATAGGAGTTGCCTTTACCCACACTGTCTTGCAGGCTAGATGGCAATTTTTTTCAGCAAAAGACCTGGTCATAATCATCCAAAAGGTCACTGTTCATGATAAAAGCAAAATAATCAGTGTTGAAATATCAGATCTCACAGTATGGAAATGCCAAATTTTGCTCACATATTCAGTCAGTCTAGCACTGTTGTTAGAAGGGAGCATGTATCCACTATTGCTGAGTAGCTGCAAACACAAGTTCAGACTTCAGTGACCTCATCTAGGTTTGGATTATCAGGTTTGCTTTACGGTAAGCCAGGACTAGCAACAAACTCTGCAACAATGCGTATGCACTGGTGTTTTAAAACTGGGTTAAGTCACGTACATGGGCAGATGTCAGTTGTGTTTCCTGAAAGCCAAGTTCCAACCAAAGTCAACGGCGGCAGAAAATCTTCACTGAAAAAAAGCCCCACCCCAAAATCAGTGATAGGCTAGGCTTGATCCATCAAAGCCAATGCGAAGACTTGTGAAACCCTGGGTTGAAATGGGTATCATTCTACAGGGGCGCAGTGGTGTTACCGTGTACAACCTAATAAGTGTCCTGTTTCCCATGGCCAGAGCCCTGGAGCAACTTCCCGGTTTGCCTAGGCCCCAGGAGAGGAGGAGTGTGGGGAAGAGAGGGGCAGAAGGAAGCTCTGGGCACCGCTTTGCCCTTTTCCGAACAGGGCAGTGCAGCTCCTCTCTGTGCGGGTTCCTGCCTAGGTGCAAGAGGCCCAGTCAAACCCCCCATTGACAAAAATCAGGACTTTCCCAGTCGGGGGGTGGCATCTGCCTGGATTGCAAGATCAGGGCCAAATCCAGATGCAGCACAGCTCAGTCAAAGGCAAGGGAAAAGCAAAGTCACCTGGAAAGAGTTAGCTGTTCAAACTGGGGGGGGGGCGGGGACGGAACTCAGCTTTAATCTTTTTATAGTATAAAAATTTCGTGACTGTATTAAAGCCCTACTGTTTGGACTGGATGATGTTACCTAATTCTCAGAAACGAGAGCAGCTGGCCTCAGTACAGATACCTCCTAGCAAGCCCTGCAGTATACAGTACATCATTTAGCAGGGCTGTAAAAGAAAGGACATTTATTAGGGGGCTTGGGAGTGAAACTTTACATACTGGCTTGGTTTTTAACTGGCCAGATTTCATTTCCAGCTCCTATGAGTGAGGCACTCTGTTTTATTTTCCACTTAAATAAATAAATAAATGAAGCCCTCATCTCCCACCTTCTCTACCTCCGTTTTGGCATATCTTTGTGTAAATCCCATGCTGAAACCCTGGGGGTCTCAATGTGGGTGTTGTTAACCTTGTGACAGCCTCTGTTGCTGAATAGGTGAAGATCCTGACAAAATCTGCATTCAGAAGTATCTGGAAAAGGAGGACAAGTAGCAGAGATGTTAAAAGTCATCAGATTGTGGGGAATTTTCACTCTGAGGCAAAATGAAAACAAAAACATACCCCAAACCCAACAAATAGTGTTAATTGTATAAATATTTATTGGCATTTCCTGTTCCCACCTCTTCCTGCCCTTCACCCACCTCTCCTCCTGGTTGCTTGTGTTGGCACCATCAAAATCGCCTTTTCTTTCTCTCCATGCCTCTTTCTTTTTTTCTTTCTTTGTGTAATATGGCGAAAAAAAATCAAAGAGGCATAAATAACAGCTTTTGAGGCTGGATTCCTCCATTTAACTATCATACAGGCAAGTTTCCTCACTGGTATGGGAGCCAACAAGAAAGTCAACCTTGTCCTGGTGGTCTTACCCCACTTTGCACCAGTGACAAGTAACTGGTGCACTCAAAACCTGTCAGGATCAAGGGAGTCCAGTCCTTCCCACAAAGAATTTATGGTTTAAGAAGTGAACAGTATAAGAACAAAATTATTCTACTCAGAATGTCTAAAGTTTAGATATTACTTTAGATGTTAAAGTATTAAATTTGTAACTTCATTTTCAAAAGTACTGAAAATGCAGACAGTGGCACAGAAAGTAGCAAGATCTTTGCGTATTCCACAGTTTTGGAGATCAGCTTATTTCTTTGTAGGCTGACTTTTAGTTAGTCAGCCCTGAAAACTCAGCCGTAACTAGGAAGTATGCTAGATAACACACCTACAGTATTTTGCATACACAGCAGTGGAGGCAGAATGGAGAGCCCTTTCTCATGCACGGAGGTACTAATCAGCAATATGGAGCAGAAAACCTGTTCAGGGGAAAAAACGTCTTTAACAATACAGATATCTTATTTGCTTTAGCAGAAATGGAGGTAACACAAGAGAGACAAGAATGCTTAGCTGTTAGTAAGTTTTTTTCCCCCTATTTGGGTTTTAGGCTTGAATGGCCTAATACCTTGCCTTCCATATGTTAGCAAATGAGTACTCGAGCCAACAGCACTTGGGGCTACTAAAGCAAGTATAGTGACTACCACTGTCTGAGGGAACTGGAGGAGCTGGGTCGAGGATTTTGGCCCCCCCATAGGCACTGTGTGTGAGCCTCAGCAAGACACCTAATCTTGTGGTGGTTCTGTTCCCCATCTGTAAAACTATGATAATTTTTGTAAGGTGCCTTTTTTTTTTCCTGGCTAACAACTTTTGGCAGATTTGGGGAAAGTAGAAGGTACAGAGAATGGAACACATGCTTGTATCTGGCACCGGCTAATGGGGTGCTATTAATGCATTACTTCAATATTAAATAAGCTGGACAGGATCAGAGCAGCAGAAATATCATGCAAGTACAGTCCCAGTGGCACACTGTAAAAATAACGGCAGCATGAGAAAAGCATTAAGGGCCATATTCTGGCTTTGGAAATTAATGTGCTGGCTTCAGTGGGAGCCATGTGCACATAACTGCTGCCAGAGGACAGACCCAAAAGTTTAGTATTTCTCCAAATGAAGTATAAAAGTAATTATGAGCTTGGCCCATGGTGCTTGGCGTGGAATTCATAACCATCTGGTGTTAATGGCCTGAAGTGAAATCTCAGGCAAAGGTTTCATTTTGCTTATTATTCTTCAGAAAAAAGTCTTGGCCAATGACTGCAGCTTTCCTTATTAGCGATGGAGCTTTGTACCTGCTGCCACTCTGAAAGGCAGTTGGGTATGACAACCCTGATACTGCTTAGTTTCTACTTTAAATAAGCAGCACTGAGCATTGACAGTGAGGGACTGCTTGGAGCGCATGGAGGAATTAAGAAAAGGAATATAATACATATCCTCCTATCATTTTCACTTCACTGATATTAAATTTAATCTTCACAAAATCCCTGCCCAGGATTCCCTTGAATGGCTCTGCTCCAAAGATGAAAAAGTTTCTACGCTGAAATGTGTTCCTAATGTTATTTATCCACAAGTGAAATGAAAACTGTTTTTAGATTCTCTGTTAATACAAAGCTCAGTCTTTTCCCAGGCCCAGACTGGATAGAAGGAAAGTATAGGTATTTTTATTCCAGCTGAAATTTTGCAGGAGAAGCTCTCTCCGATTTTGATAGAAGACATTCCAGGTAGCAGGGACATATACTCAGTTTCTCAAGAGACCCTTGGCTGGTCTCTTATCACACTGCTTTTGAGGTCTCCATCTGGAAAATGGGGCAGTCAGTGGCCAATGCCAAGAGGTGTGTTGGAGCAAACGGAGCCATGACTATGACATAGATAATTGGTAAGGGGAACCATAAGGATAGCAAAAGTGGTGAAGAAAATATAAAGCCTGTCTGAGACCTCTAAGAGAATCTCCCCTGCTTGCTACTAAAATTTCTGATGGAGATTTTTAGTTATTGCTGTGCAGCTCAGAAGGTAGAAAGACAGCATTACTCACTAAGCATGAAAAACTGGAGTACGAAATGACACAGAGCTATTCAGCCTGCTTCTGTACAGACATTCAGGCATCTCCATTAAAAATTTTGGGTCAAAACTCAAATGTTCCATGTGGGAACTGTCTCTCTTCTCTGCTTTCCTCTATGTAGTCCAAGTACTGCAGCTGAAATACAGCTTGTGGAGGCCATCAGAGTCATGTTTCTGGATTGAAATGCATTTTCAGCAAAAGCAATTCAGTGTTGTCTTTTCACCAAAAAGTGAATATCTGCTAGGGGAAGGGGGGACCTTATCTCCAAACTCTTGAGTAATCATATTGACACAAAGAGGCAAGAACACTGGAGATGAAAAGACATTTTAAAAACCTGCTTTTCCCTCTAGAATCTCAGCTACCAGAAATGCTTGCAGGCCATTCCCCCACAGTCTGGTTTTAGACGTTCTTCCCTTAGGACAAGGCTGTCATGGCATGGAAAATGCCAGGGTTTACACAGTGCTCTGTCGTAAGTCATAATCAATAGGATCATACTGAGGAGCTTATCTGACCCTTAACCTTAACTGTATGTGACTGTGCTGGTGGTCCCCACATTTTGGTTTAAAACAAGTATCATAATTTGCCTTGCATCTACTGCAAGTTGTCCCATTTGATATTTTAGATGAATTCACCCTTGTTTTTTGCATATTACCTCCTCTGAAGTATCAAACTCAGGCTGTATATAAATTTCCAGAGGTAAAATTTTGACCTGTAATATGCAGAATATACCATGCTGCTCATTTTCTTCTTGTAGTCCCTCTCCCAAGACTGTCATCTTATTCACCAGGAAACTTGTTATTTTTGGTAGGGCTGGGGCCATGGACTATTTCAAGATATGTTGAAGAGGAAACATCCCCATGTCAGAACAGTGTCTGAGTCTCAGCTTTAAATATCTGTTCAACTAGTATCTTTGTCTTCTCCCACAGTTTTTGCCAGAATCCTGAAGGCTCCCGAGTCCCATAATATCACCTTTGGGTCTGTGGTGACGTTGCGGTGCGCGGCAACAGGCATTCCAGTCCCCACTGTCACCTGGCTTGAAAATGGAAAAACTGTAAGTGTCTCTTTTTTATGCCTTTGGCCCATGAGATCTGCTCGCAGCCGGAAACACAGCCTAACGATTAAAACGCAGGGCTGGGAGCCAGGGCCTGTGGGTTCTATTCCTGTCTTATTTCATGCCTTCCTGTGCAATCAGATTGAAAATGCCTAGCTGCTGTGTTGCAGTTTTCTCGTCTGTAAAAATCTTTCCCCTTTCTCCGGGGTCTTGCACAGCTTTATTTGTCAATATCTGGGAAATGCGAGATGAAGGACGCTTTAGAGGTTTACAAACTTCCTTTGAGCCAGGATGTCTAGGACTTCATCTTGGATTTAAGTATTTCTGCAGCCACCTTTCCTGGCTTTTCTCTTAATGATATGTCTATGAAATATAATGATAACAATAACATGAAAAAACTATTCATTTGACAAAAGACCACATTTAACACAAACTGAGGCAGTTAAGTAGGGCAAACTGTCTTGAGGCAAAATGCCTTTGGGACACCCTATATGCACAGTGTATTTGCAGATAAATAGATTTGAAATTTTTGTGACTGACCTGTGTAGCACGCTAAAGAATGTCACCGATTTATTCCTGGCTAAAAGCATGTCCTCAAGAGAGGCAGGTGCTCTTCCACTGCAGACACCAGGACATGAAGAATTCACTAGTTCTCACAGGAAATTGTTCCGCAGCTTAATTTTCCTGGCCATTTAAAACAGATATCTGCTTTGATATCTATTTAAGTTCCCTGTGTAGGTTATTTCGATGCCTTACCTTCAGCTAGACAGAAGAGGCACTTAATGTCCAGTATTGCTTCCCCAGAAGTGAAACTGTAAACCACAGTCAAGACAGCTCTCAAATACACTCCTGGGAACCCGAATCAATTGAACTGTTTTCAAGTCCTTCTCTGTGCTGGATTGCCTCTGGTCTTCACATGGTTATTGTGGCCAAGTTTTATATTCTTCATGGTTTTTCAACAGCCTTGCAAAGACGTGGGCCCCGGGGTATGCTCTGAAATCAGTCTGAGCAGTCGCTGAGTGCAGACTGACAATTTGCCTCTGCCCTTTCTTACTGATCCCCTGTAAACTACAGGTCCTTCAGCCAGAGTCTGGCAATGGCAGTTCCTGTGGACTTGCTTGTCCAATATGATCAATAAATCCTCTTGCTAAAGTTCCTTACTTCAAAATGCTGCTCCCATTCTGGTCTGTATCCCCTCTTTCCGTGTACTAAAATATGTAGTAAGGAGCCTGGACTACTTTGCAGGCTGACTCGCCTTCCTTATCTCCACTAAACCTTATTGTATCCTTCAGTGTTATTACGGGTAATTTTCTATTTTCCCTTGAGGTCACTAGGGAAAGCAGTAAAGGGCAAGAATGGGTCCCATGGGTCCTCAGTAGTTTTCAGTAATAATTATTTTGAGAGAACTGCAGGTGTTCATTCAGGCCTTGCAGGATGGTTTCCCACTGGAAAAGAAATCTTATTGTAGGTGGTTCTGGGTATTTGCCAGTACAATTTATTTAGATTGCATGGCATACCCACCCCCAAGCAGCATGAAAGACAATCTTTTACATGAGCCTTAGGCGAATCTCCGATATCAGACAACCATCTCCTGAAAAGGTGCTTACACTAGTAAAATAACAGCAAAGGCTGGTTATTTGGTGGCATGAATAGAAGAGGGTACCACAAGGCCAGCTTTTTAGGGAGTCTGACAGCCCCTGTAAGGGCAGTACCACTGGGGAAGGGTATTTTGGGAGGACATCTGTTTGCATGGACTCGCAGGCAGGTCCCTTCTTGTGTGTTTATCCTCCAGATTTCTGCATCAGCCCCTGCCATATCCCTCTGGACAATGCATGTCCTTGAGATCTTTTTTAGCCACCTCTACTAGTTCCTAGGCCAAAGATCATGCTTCTGTCCATGTGCTGCAGAGCAGCTGAGAAAACAACAAAACCACAGAGTTCACCACTCTCTTTTCAGAAGCACACTGAAAAGCAGGATTTCCACCCTGCCTCTGAGGGGGCCTCAAAGTATCAGGGACCCACAATTCAGGATAGTTAGAGCCTGCTCTCCACCTTCCTTCCTTTTTACAGCTTTCTTTCACCTGGTGGATTAGGAGGGTTGATGCTCTGTGTTGCTCTGATTGGTTCAGCTGTCCTGCATAAAGCTGTGTGTTGCCAGTATGTTTGGCCCTCACCCAGGGCCATTGCTTAACTGGTCAGATCTGCTCTGTGGCATTTCTGTCTGCAAGACGAAAGCCAGTCCCAAGAGGGTTGTGTTCCAGACCACATCATTTTAAATATGGCAAGGAGACCTTTGTTTAATGAGAGTCTGTCTTTGGGAAAGTTAAAGCAGGAAGCAGGTGGAATGGAGCACATGCATTTGAAGATGGACTCGCAAGCAAGYGACAGGCAGTCACTTGAGGATGTGCTCCCTGCAATGTCCCTTTGGTGTTATAGTCTCTGAATGTTGACCTGAGCTTTAAAGAGTGGGAAACTGCTGTGGTTATTAAACTGCCTTTGAACAGAAAAATGCAAATTCCTCTAAGTAGCAGCTGTCTTGACTACTCAAACAAAAATACAATGCCTTTTCTTCCTGGTATGCACTACAGTACACTGTGGACCTTAAACTGTAGTTTTCTGCAGCACAAAGGATAAGTAAGCTAGGTGCGAAGATATGACAAAGTCTCTTCTTTGGTAGATGCTGGAATGGAATTTCAAAGGTTTAAAACAGACCTGCTGGAAACAAAATCTCAGGGAACGTATTTGAAAAGCAAAAGGGATCAATTAATGTAACGAAAAGGTCTTGAGTTCCCAGCAGAAAAAAAAACAACAGCCAACTTGGAAGATGTAAGATTCAACTGCCTGCCATTTTCATGAGCTACGTAAGGCTTTCTTATGCAATTCATGGTGATTTTCCATACTGTACATGGTAACACATACTGCTCATACTGTTTGCAACTGTCTGAGCCAAGTCAGCCAGGGATTGTTTTCACCCAGGGAGACCTTGGGCTGAAACTGGCCCTTGAGTTATTGTCAGCTGTAGTATATTTCCTTGTCCCCGTGAGCTCTATCAGCTGACGTGGCAAGCAAAGCGTTTTTCAGTGTGTGGTCCAAGCTAAGAGGAGCAATCCTGGCTCACCATGCTCAGATTTCCTATCTGAGGGCCATCCAGCTGTGTGAAACCCCCCAGAGGGCCCCAGACTCGAACCTCAGCTTTAAAATATTATTTATGAGGTTCTAATTGAATTAGTAGAAAGAAGAATATAGGATGAAGGGGAGGAGAAACACTTCAGAGTACATGCRACACCAGTCAGTGGTAATCAAACAGCTTCGAACCTGGGGGGAAACTGGCAGGAGGGGAGAGGAGATGACTAAAACAGCACAATAGCTCAGTGTTAACAGTCATCTCTCCTGGATGACTGTCAGGACACGGGGTGTAGCCTCTAAAGAAATTTCTCCTTTCCACCAGGAAGGACTCAGCGATATTTTAATGCTGACTAAATTTCTGTGTAGAAAAAATTATAAAAATAAATCTGATCAATAACTTAGCAAGGATAAACTAATGAAAAAATATCCCTTGAGTTCCCACCCATCTGAACTGACTTCATGGCAGTAAAACCAAAAATATCCCTCATCCCTACCTTTGCATGATGACCAGCATACTGCCCATCCCTGAAACATAACTTTTAAGTGTGTTGGTCTAGCTGGTGATGCACACATGTCCCTTCACCACAACTCCATTCTGAGTGTGACTGAGGTAGAATAAATATATTAGTATCTGTATTTTCTTTTTAAAGAGAAACCAGTCTGCTTACTAAAGAAGTGATATAACATCGATGCACCTCAACTTGCTTTTTCAGTTATCACTGTTATCACTGTTAGTACTTCTGGGACCAGATGCAGATCCCATTGAAATCATGTTTCTACTAACCATCAAGGAGGTCAGATCAATCTGGCTAACCTCAAAGCTAGATGCTTAGGCAGAGAGCTTTGTTGGGAGACAACTCTCACTATCCTTAGGGCCAGGTAGCACCAGTGGGATTCAAGAATGACCACATCTCACCTGAGTTATACCTGATGCTCCTACTGATGTGAAGGGTAGAAGAGGCAATGCTACTCAGTGCTATTGCCTTTGGAAGGTAGAGACTTGGTGTACCATGTCCTCCTATGCCATATGATTGTCATATGAGCAGGAGAGAYTTGAGGATAAAATTAAGCCACGCTGGCAAAACCCAGCAGGCTCCAATCTCATTTTCTTGGGAATTTCTGATCTGAGAAATGGGCAGGTCAGAATTACCACATCTGCAGCCCCTTCCACATTTCCAGGTGTGAGATAAGAAAGTCTATCAGATCTTTCCTAATATGGGAGCCAGAACATCTGTTTTGTTCACCATGACCCTAAAAAAAACCAGTGGATATATTAATCCAAAATCAGTGAGTTCCAAAATATCTTCCTTTCTTTCTATCTCTTTACAGTCAGGGTTGGACCACAAAGCCATACAGTGTTCTTACTTCCTAAGACATAAATAGACAAATGATTTAATAAGTAGAGGTCCTGGCACAATTATCCAGCTCAATTACGTCAGTAAAATTGAGAATATCACCCTCTGGAACTGAAAATTAATTGTAAAAGTATTGCTGAAGTGCGAAATAGGAGAGATCTTTAACATTCGCTTTTGTTCTTGAAGTCAGCTGCTCTGAAAGTACCAAAATAACAAGAGCAGCCTTTAGCTGTCACTTTCATCTACTTGCTACAACTTCTCTGCCAATTTCAATGCTTGGAGGTGGGTGTCTTTTGTTGTTCTTGTTGTTTTGTTGTTGCTTTTTTTAATTGGAAACACCATTGCAGTAGGCTTTTCACTCTCTTAGGTTTCTGCAGGGTCTATAATGGAAAGTGTCAAAGACAGAGTGGTTGACTCCAGACTGCAGGTATACGTCACCCGACCTGGCCTGTTCACTTGCCTAGCCACTAACAAACACAGCAAAACCTTTGGTGCCGCAAAAGCTGCAGCAACCATCAGTGTTTCAGGTATGCTGGAAAAGAAGGGGCTTTTACTTTTTACCTTTGCAATTGCAGTCCCAGCTTTCTTCCTGGGGGAGAGAAAAGGGGTGTGAAGTGCTGTGGAGGTGGATTCAAAGCCTTGGAGAGCTAATAGTTTGCAGAGGGCTAAATTTGAGTACCAGTGCATCCCCCGCCAGGCTATTTCCTCATATATGCTTACACTTCAGAGACGGGCACAGCTGTTATTTCCTGAATGCTTGATGCTGTCTTGTACTTTGTGTCCCAGAAGCCCTTGGTAAATTCATCCATGCGGAGGAAGTAGTGGCCATGGCCCAGCATTAGTATCACCTAACAGCAAGGTGAAAATAGCTTTCATGAGATCTTTAGCGTCTCAGTGGGTTGCATCCGAAAAGCAAGGAGGTTTCTGTCAGAAGAGGCTCTCCCGCACACCAAGCGATACTGGATGGCCTGCACAGCTGCTGCACCTTGGGTAGCCTCTCTGCACCCTGAACTCTGCTTCTGCGGGGACATCTCCCAGACAAGGAAAGGAGGCTCCAAAGAGGAGAAATACTGACAGCCTGAGCTGGCTGAATGTGTTTGCCACACAGACAGAAAGGTGGCAGTTTGTCCCTCCCGTCCTGAGGAAGGCAGGGGGTTTTGGGTAGTGGAGAGAGGAGTCCCTGGGGAGCCCAGAAACACAGTGCTGGTTCAGCCCTGTCATTCACCTGGGACATGTCAGCTCCAATCTGTGCTCTGTAGGGATGATAATTCCTGGGGGCCGGGGCAGAAGTAGCCTGGGCTGGTCCTTGGTCAGGTGCTCAGTGTCTCCTGCCCACCACAGCGCAGCTCTGCTTCCTGAGATGCGGTGGGCTGGAAGGCAAGGCTGCTCCACCAGCTGCAGCTTCCCCTGACCGTTTCTGTAATGGGCACATAGGTGGATTAAGCTGAAGACGCTGTTTGCCAGTTACATTGAACCTGAAGGGTAAGGGTAAAGGTATGGGGTTAGGGCACACCAGCCCACTGCAGCAAGAATTGCAGGCAATAATTTATTTCCTCTGCCTGTAAGGCATCCAGCATAGTCCAACTCGTCTTCCTCACTACAAGGTATAAAGTCCTTTTCAGACAGCTTACAGGTTTCGGACAGATTGCCTAGCACGGGACGTTTGATGTCCCCATCTCAGAGGGGGCGGTGAAATGTCACTGATGTCTTTTCCATTTCTTCTTTCTCCTTGCTCATTAAAACTGCTGAATCTGGTGCCTACTCGGCAGAATGGAGGTAAGAATTACTTTTATGTGGCTGTTTGGGAAATTTCTGTGGGCCAGGGAAGTTGCAGAAGGAAAAGAATGAAAAACTAAGGGTATTTTGTTAACTTTGCTTAAATGAAAGGAGAATGTTTCTGGATCCCAAGAATGCAGGTGAGGTTCACCTGCAGGAAATGCTGAGCTCTTTTATACAGGCATGAGTAGAAACTGGGCCCAGTCAGATAAATATGCATCTGTATCAAGCAAACAGTGCATCAAACATCAGTAAGAGTGTTTAAAATACAGTAGTGGGCAGAATACTCTGGCGCAAATTCTGTTCACATTTACACACCTTCGACTTCTCTGACCTTATATATTTACGGGCCAAAAGTTAGCTGCAGAATAAGTTCCTGTCTGTACAGAGTCAATAAATGTATTTTGGTACAGTGATCACAAGGCTAGGGCAAGCAAAGTTCAGATATTTGTTACAAGCAAAGCCACTTGTATATGATCAGGCATGCACTTTTGCCTGGTATTTTCTGGAGTACTGAAGAATTTGGTTGCTTCTTTTTTTAAGAGTCTTGACATATTTCTGCATGTCCTACTGGCAGATCAGCCTGGAAGCAAAATGAGAGGGCTAGCCTGGGAGGAAGGATATGTTCTATCAGTCCTTGGAGAAAAGAACAGCCTGAGAAAATCCAAGGAAATGGCTTTGCTACTTTGCTGACGCAGGCTCCCTGTGAAGGTCCTCACCTCCTTCGCTGGGGTTTGTCAGATTAATTCAGGAAGTTTTTAGGGGATTTTTTTGACCGTTGAATGATGATGGCAGACACATACTTGTGCTTTACACTTGCACCCATATAACTGTAAAAGGCTTGGAAACAGTTATCAAATGCTCAGCCTGTTTCTCCAACAGTTGCTCCCAGCATTTGCTGTCTAAAAATCTCTTTCAGTGATGAAGTACTGCAATAAAAATGTTATCGGTTCTTCTCCATCATGGCCTGATCTGTATCTCCCTGTAGATTTAAAAAAAACAGGGAAACATGATATTAGCACTGGTGGCTGTTGTCAAGCTGCTTCTGTGGCCCACTAAACTCAGTAGCACAGCTGTCCCATGGATGTCTGTGCCTTCTCTTGTCTGCTGGGGCATATGAAAGACACACCTTTCATACTCCCAAAACCAACATCATCAAGAAAATGTGAACAATGTGACCTCTACTACCCCAAGGTCTGCTCTAGCACAGTGCAGTGCTGATTGGGAAACCTGCCCTGTGGCTGTCGGAGCAATGCAGGATGCAGGGGAGGTGCTGGTGTCATGTGAAGGGTGTCTGCAGAGCCCGGGCTCTCTGGGGAGTGTCACAGGAGCACTGCCGTTGTGTTACTACCACGAGGAATCAGTTCCTTCTTGCTTTTTTTTAGCCAGCCTGAAAAGACCACCGCAAAGAGCGAAAAAGTTGATATTGACCCCAAAACAGTGCAGCTAAACTGGGGCCAGAAAGTGTAATCTGTTTGCTGAGAGCAGTGTCATAAAAGCAGGAATCTGGGCTGGATAAAAGCTTGTTCAGGCATCCTGTATAATCCCTTTTCAGTGTAGCTCAAGTTTTCTTAAGAAAAATAACAAGAACCCGCAGGACATTGACAATGGGTGATATTTGGATAGAAGAAAGAAATAAAAGGCAAAGATACAAATAGCTCTGCTGGCTATTCCAAATGGTTGGCGTGTTGTGAATTGAACTCCATGACCCCTGTTAAACTGACTGAATGAGCAATGGGGACAGCTGCACCCAGCTCTCCTCCCTCTGTGTTTCGGTCATTCCCCACATATAGGAGAGGCAGCTTTCCCAGGTGCTCTCTTGCCCTGCCCCTACGGCATTATTTCCCACAGCTGCTGGAGCTGAGGGCACATCCTCCGCCCGCAGACCTTGCTGCTGCCCAGCTCTCTATCGGGCCGCCGTGCAAGCTGCTGTGAGCGCAGCTGACCTGTGCATGCACTTGCCCTTCTGCTCTCTTTTCATGGCTTTGGGGAAGGAGGGAGGAATGACAGCCGTCTCCTGCTACATGCAAAGACATGGGAAAAACAAATAAATGGCCTAGAAGGAGCAGACCCTGCTGAACTTTTTATTGCTCCAGTGTAGCTTCTGGCCCCATGCTTGAAGACAGGGGTTTGCAAACTGGGAGATACTGTAGAGAGGGGAGAGCAAGACCTTGCAGGGGTAAGCACAGGATGGAAAATTCCACTGCCTTGTGGCTTCTGCCTTCCCATGTCTCCCACTGAAAAGTCCTCTCTGTTCTGACAGCCACAGGCGGAGTGAAACATTTGCTTTGAGCAAATGAGAAGGGTGTGTGGGAGAGACATAGAGCCATGAGGGGTGCAGGAACCTGGGAGGGCCTGGCAGGAGTTTTGCTGATCTTACCTTGCAAAGGATTTTCTGGAGTGTGTTGAGTGGAACTCACCTGGCACCTGCTCACCAAGCCCCTCCAAAATTAAACTGTTGCTTGTCAGAACACTACATGAATTCCTACAGGTGTGCAGCAGCACTTCTGATCTCTTCTGCAGAGGAACAAAACACGGAAATGATTTCCCGTCAGGGCCTGGGGACTGGATGAGGGGGCATGCTAGGTCAGGGTTGTGCGTTGTCACTCAGCCTTTTTGCCCACTTCTAATGCTAGAAACTAAGGCCAGTTACTCAGCGCTCAGAGATCTCCTGGAGGGCCCTGTGCTGACACTTGGGTTCTTTGCAGTGTTCTATTTTTGGATGATATTACCTCRTTTTAGTGGTTATAATCATGTAGCCTCTTCAGCCTTATGGATGCCATTTTATTCAGAAACAATGCCTAGGCATTTAGTTGTTTGCTCCCGTAGGTATTTATGATTGTAAGCTTACTGTATGTGTGTGTTCTTGCCCTCAACAGCAAACTGTACAAGGGTGATGCAGGCTACTGCAGCACGTACAGAGGTGAGGTGTGTAGTGCTATCTTGGCGAAGAATGCTCTTGTTTTCTTCAACTCCTCCTATGCTGACCCAGAGGAGACCCAAGAGCTGCTTGTTCACACTGCCTGGACTGAACTGAAAATGGTGAGTTCATTCTGCCAACCAGCTGCTGAGTCTCTGCTGTGTAACTACATCTTCCAGGAGTGCAATCCCTCGGGAGCTGGACCAGCTCCAAAACCAGTGTGCAGGTAAAGAAAAAAAAAATGTTTATCTTTCATTTTCATTTCACGGGGATGTGTAGGCAGCAGGGGAGTGGTGAGGGAGAGTTTGTCCAGATACACAGGAGTACTGAGTGAAAATGGACCCTTTATGTTTGCATGGGTTTTTCCTTTGCATCAGTCTTTGCTTTCTCTGTCATATGCACAAAGAAGGCCTGATCTTGCTCTGTCTGAGGTCAGCGGTAGAATTTAAGGTGACTTTCAGGCCCAGAGGTCTGTGTAGTGTAGGGCTTTCAACAGCAGGTGTTGAAAAGAAGTATCCCTTTGAATAACACAGTTGATTTAAATAGTTAACAAAGGCTATCAGTATGTAATCATTATTACTTTCAACAAGTCATTGGGAATTTTGGATAAATATGGACAGACTACATGCAGCAAAATCTGGTCAAGGCAATATACTAATTGTTCAATATTTCCCACCATGATTGCGACAAAACAACAACAAAAAGACTGGACTAGAGACACTGCCAGGGTAATTGTACCTACTAAGCCAAACCTCCTGTGTGGCATGTGTGCCATCCCATATTCAGAGAAATGTCCATTAAAACAGGGCTGGCAGGGACTCTGAAGAGTCCAAAGCATCTTCTGCTACAGCTAATCCATTGCTGTCAGGTGTCTGTGTAACGAGTCCAAGTCCACCACTCCCTCCCCATGCAACCTACTGAGCAGCCCTTCCTTCTTGGCTTCTTGTCCTCCCACCATGGGCATGGAGGAGAGTTTCTTTCCTCTCTCTTTTATCAAGTCTTCCTCATTTTCTCAAGCTAGAAAAAACCCTGTCTTTTTCCGTGCTATCTTCCTAGGCCTTGTTTTTTAGGCCTCTGGAGCCCCTGCTGTGCATCTTTCCTGAAGAGCTATAGCCAAATTGTGCCCTGAGTCCAGCTGAGGATCTGTTAGTGCTAACTAGAAAGGAATGACAATTGCTTGGCATGTCTTGCAGAGGACRGTCCTGTGTAGACATCCCAGGGAGAAGCTTTCTTTTTTTTTCTAACACAGCAATGTGACACAACTGATTCATGTTCATTTTTATCCTCAGAAGGATTGTTGTCTGGTCATTCCTCATCTTATGTTTGGGGAGCTGACATTCCTGCCTAAGTGCAGTACTTAGTTCTTGTCCTCCTTGAACTGCATCTTAAAACAGATTATTCAAATTAGTGTTTATCAGGAGAGCAGACCCAATTCTGATGTCTCAACTAAAATAAAAGTCTTGTCTGCAGACACAGCAAGAGCAGAGACACTGCTCTGCCAGCTGGACTTGGGCCAGTTGTAGTCTACTGGCAATTATTTTTCCAGTTACGGAGGAGCTTTTTAGGACAATCAACAGGACATYGTCTTGTAATCCTGGCCTCCCTGATCGCTCCTCCTCTACTATCCCTAAAACAAAGGCACACAGGAAGATCCCAGCGAGAAGCGTGACAGGGCATTGTGTTCTCCATTTGGCGCTTGTGCTGTATTCCCCAGTCTGCACAGTAATGGAATATATCCTAAGAAACATATGTGTAAATATGCACAGATTATTCTGCAGACCAGTCCTGAGCCTTGCTGGTTTTTGGCAGACACCTCCCTGCTGCCTTGATGTTCTGCTCTTTGTTATTATGCCCTTTAGTATATGATCTCTCTGCCTATTTTCATGATGTGTGACAGTATTTATATCTGAGCCACACACTCACGGCACATTTGTCAGCTAAGGATTTTGCACGGTGATCTATGAAACATTTCAGTAAAGTCTGGATAACAGACTCACTTCGTCTCCCCTCGCTCGTAGACAGCCCTGCAGGAACAAAACTCCTGGTGAGTCGATAGAGGATCTGCACTTGTGGGGCACATAAAGTTGTGGACTGAAGTCAGAGTAGTATAAATCAACATCCTGTCTGCACTCGCTGAGGATCTTGACCTAACAGGCCTAACATTTGCAAATGTATCTAAATCTTAATGGACCTATCTGATACTATGTTTCTTCAAATCCACTCTGTGGATATGTACATCTTTTTTTCTAATGATTTTTCCCAATGATTTCAAAGTGGATTTGAATGTAACTTACTTCATGACCAGAGCCCTGGAACAGTGTTCTTCCTATTTTCTGTTCCCACAGCACATCAGCTGGACAACAGTTTCTCCAAAATCCTACCCCAGTACTTCTTTTGCTAACCTAGACATCTAATATGCAGTCAGAAGAGCCATGAGGGCTCCTAAATGCATTTCACACAGTCTTGGTTATTTTCCAGTTATCTTATCTGCCTCTTACTGACAACTTTATACCTTTCTACAGAAACTGGCTAGACTACACCAGTTTTCAGATCTCATTGAACTACTTCTTTGAGTAGGAATTTAATTATCTCAGGTGCTCTAAAATTCTCCTGTTTTTGAGGGACATTTTTCCCTTGACGTGTTCCCATTTGCTTCAGGTTATTTGTCCTATTATCACTTATTCTCTGTACTGTTTTTTTCTCTCCCCCTATGTCATTTTGCATGTTCATTCTGTTTTGGAAACTAGTTAGCTCGAACAGTAACTGACAAGCAGACTGAGTAAAGCTTTTATAAAAATAAACAGCTGGTAAAACAAGATGAAGTGAAACAGAAGGAACATCATGAGAAAAATCTCACTTCATGTAAATTGAGATGCAAATTGATTAAAATTAGAGTTTTTCTGTTTTTAAGGGAACATAATGTCTCATCTCATAATTGTCAATTGTCTTTTACTGCTGCTGTGACAGCAAAAAAACCCCAACAAAACACGGATTTCTTTTTCAGCTACTGCTGATATAGAGTGATTGGGCTCCAGGGAACAGTTTGAAAACCATTCACTTTGTCCATGTGTGTGTGTCTACCTTTTCTTAAACAGTCCTTTTTCATCCATAAAATGCTACTGGCCACCTGTCCTCTTCCTTTACTACTGATCTTTGTCAATCTGTCATTTACATTGCATAAAATTTCTAATAATAATCTGAAGTAACCTTTGCATATGACCTCATCAAGCTCTCACTGCGCAGGATTAAGTGTTATAACAATGGTATGATCTCATGTCAAGGAGACTGACTGTCCCTCCCTATGACTCTGTCACGACGTTCCTGGAGTGCCTTAATGACAGTGAAGGCTCATGGATGAACATCAACTCACTTTCCTCTGTAATGGACAGGATTATAGAGGAATGGTCATTTGCATTTTGCATTTGCACACTGAATAAGTGTCTTGTTTAAGGATGCTCAGGCTTTTAGAGTGAAGGCAGCTAACACAATCCAGATCTCCTAGGGATCAGCCAGCACTTCAAATGTAAGGTTTTTCCATTTCCCTGGCTAAGCACCTCTTTACTTCAGAAGGTCGTTCTTATTCCACATGTTGTTTAGTAATAAAAAAGAGATGCATCTGGCTGCGTATTGGCTCTTACAGAAGTGAGGAAGGAAGAAAGCAGCACTGGCCAAAGCCAGTGCAGGTTAGCTGGGCCTTCGGCTGCTTGGTATGCAGACATGAAGACATCTATTGCAGCTGCTAAAGAGCTCCTGTCCTCTCACCATGCTGAAAGTCCTAACAGCCTCAGTCCTTCAGGGGTCATGATGCCGTCAATGTTTGCAGTGTTGGCAGCTATCGCTAATGCTCATTTTCATCTGCCCTTGCCAAACTGTTGGTAGACAAGCAGAGAGATTACATCAGCCCACCAGGTGGTATTTTTGGTTAAAACCTTCGTTGTGATAGTATCTTCCTGCATCAGTGTGTCCACTCCCAATTGGGCCAACCGGCGTGGACGTTGGGAAGGACAGGCATCTGCTGAGGACTTCAGAGGAGTTCAGCAGAAGTTGTCCCTACATGCCACCTCAAAGTGGTTTTACAACCCAGGCTCTTGAAAACAAATAAATAAATACATAAACAGCTRATAAATTAACTAATATAACAAACACTCAGACTTTCCCATATTGTAACAGTTTCAGTTTTTTTCTAGAGCAGGTATTTCTGCCTTTGCTCTCTTCACAAAGCAGCTTCTTATTAAGAAACATTTAAACATGCAGAGAACCTCTTTTCAATGAATGTTTCACATTTTTAGGGAGGTACTACATTAGGTAGGAGATAGTATGGTCTCTTATTTTAGCAGGCACTGTAGAAAGTTTTGCTGCAGATAGGTCACAGATGAAAAAGAGAAACATGTCTGTGGAGAAAAGAAGAAACTTGGGTGGGTGTTTGTGTGAGTTTAAAAATATGGGCAAATATTTAGCTTAGAAAGATTAAGCAGTGCAGCTCACCTCCTGTCTTTATTGCACAGTACTTTTATGTACAATTTATGGAAGACAGGTGAAATTTTTAGAATGGACAGAAAAATGCTCAGCTCACACCCAGATGTGTTGTATTACTAGAAGGTGCTGACAAATACATAGGAAAAGATGGGAATGAATATTCCTCACAGACTATGATGTGTGTGGCATTTTGAGCATAACCCAGCTTCATTAAAAGTGTAGCTTTGAGGGTTTCCTGAAGGAAGCTGTTACATTTTATGCAGAGTTTCCTTTGCAGTTTACGAGCCAGACAGAGTCTCAGCTGTCTTAGACAAGCATAGCCCCATTTGTGGATTTCTGTCAGCCCGCATAACCCCCGCACACCACTGCTGAATGCAGCAATTGTTATCAAGCCATTGACCGCTGTATTTCACTGTTTTTTGCAAAATAATGTAGAGAGAATTGCCTTGCTGTAAAGGATCTCTACTGCTTTAAGGAATGGCTCTCAATGGAGGAAAACTCACAGAAGGGGATTTACAAACCGGGGCTGATGCTGCTCACTCTTCCTGAATGCAACAGGCTGCCCAGCCTGCACCAGGACCCCAGCGCCTGCACCAGGATCCCTTTCTTTGGTAACGGGCCACGCGCTGCCACTCCTCTGCGTAGCGGCTTTCCAAGCAAGGGAAGCAGGAAGGAGGGGACCGCACTCGTGGATGCTGCTGGGAGACCAGGCCCAAGTGGCGGATGGGATGAAGCTCTGTGGCTCTGGTGTCGGCCGGCTCTGTGGCCACTGTGTCCCCGTCGTTGCCCTGCCTGGGGGAGCTCCCCCAGCTCAGGGGACCTCTCTCTGCTTCCCTTGCCTCCAACTGCAACCGGGGGAAAGTCCTGGTGCAGTGGGAGGCTGCAGGGATCCTGGAGGGGATCCCTTCTTTGGGAGCAGGAGCTGCCTGGGGAGTCCTTGTCAGGGGAGATCTGGCTCATGGAGGCTGTCAAGGGAAGAAGAGACCTGACAGATTTTATTTGGGATCCGAGTGGTGTGAGTCAGCCCTGCACTTGTGCTGGGGTGTGTTTGCGTACTAAACTGTGGCACCTGCACTGCCTTCTAATAAGCAAGACAATGACTGTGAAGGGTGAAATTTACAACTAAAATAAAAGCTGACCTATTCCTCAGTAGCGGTTGTTATGGCTGGAAGAGGTGCGCAAAGTGAACACCATCCTGCCAGCATCTGTGCATTACCCTGCAACAGCATCATCAGCTGTTTGCCTATTTGATTCAATGAGGATGTGGAAAAAAATACCCCTCAAAATTCCCTTCTAAACCTGGCTCTGTACTTGAGAGAAACTGGGGTCATAACATCCTTGTTGCCAAAATCAGTTTTAGCAATGGCAAGATTGCTGTCTGGGTACCATCACAAAGACACAAGCCACTGGGGCTCTGCTGGCAGGGAACTTTTCCCCACTTCCATGCTCCTTAAACAAGTGCTCAGTTATCACCTTCAGGATGACACCTCTTAACAGCTTGTTTTTTCTTTTTACAGATTTTAAGAAGGAGAATATAACCAGTAAGTAGGATGTTAGATCTAGAGTTTGGGTCTGATATTTTTGTTTAAGGTGCAATATTGCTAATATTGATAGCATTTTTGTGTTTTGTTCTGGGCCTGGCTGGCTGGATTCAGATTTTCACCAGAGAATGCCTGAGCTTTCACATCTAAGGCATGGTGAAATAAATTTCCAGCTCCCTGGTGTTTGGGGAAAACATGGCCTGCTAAGCGTTGAAGGCAGTTATGGAGGAACGATATTTTTACCTAGTACCCCTTGGCTGTTCTCCCATCTTTCCAACCACTGGTTCTAGTGTTGCTATACCCATTTGATATCTCTGATACTGTTACCTTGGTCATTTAGGTCTTATGTGCTCTTACTGAACATATAATATGCTATTACTTAGGTGCAGCTGGCCTTACAAGGCTTTATTCCCCCAAAGACCCCAGCAGTATACTCTAGTTATCTCTGAAGTTTGGCCATTTCTCGCGTGACTCCCCCTTCACCACCTGTGAGATCCAGCCGTCCCTCACAGCACTGTCTGTAACTTTTGTCAGCCTCTCTCATTGTTACTGGTCATGTCTGGCAATTTCWGATGTCAAATCCCATAGTCTTCCATGTCCTGTTGACATAGATAAATCCCTGGCCAGGGCCTCGTCACCTGCTGGCAGCCCAAATGAAAACCATCTGAACTAGAGAGCACATGGACAGAACAAAGCCAGTTTCAGACCTTGAAAGGATCATGAAGTTACCCTTGCGAATTTGTGGTTTTGCTGAATGCACAAGGACTGCCTATACTGAAGGCATTTCACRTTAAAGACTGGCTTATTTTGCTTTTGCAGTTTTATCCTTTTATTGGTATTTTGATCTGACATACTGCAAGGGCCTGTCTTTTGCGTTGGCTGAAGCGTGCACATTCAGCTCTTCAAACTGCATTTTAAAGCTTGACCATTGAATTTGTCGTTTCAAAAAAATGAAGAACAGTATCTCTCTTCTGTTATGTTTTTGAGCAGGGAATTTCTTGAGATTCTACAGCATTACGTACCCTCTATATAGAAAGAGAACATGAAGAAGATAAAACTGAGAATTTTTGAGAAGTTTCTTTTATGGGAGGCCTCCATTCTTCAAGGCTTGGCTGCCACACTCAACCCATTGCCCAAACCCCAGGCACCCTGCACTGTACACATCAGAGACCAGTGTTTTAACATCTTGCAGATGCTCCAGCCTCACTAGCCCAACTGTCCCTCTGCTAAAAGCCAATAGCAGTAGTCAGTCCTCTCTCTGGGGAAAAAAACACAAAGGAAGGATGCTGTGAATGGTACTTTCCTGAAACAGTTATAAACTCTTGGGTTTTCGCTTCTAAGTGCCGTGTACTTTTTGCTCAGCTTTAGCAGTATGCTCTCAGGTTGGCATCTCACAGATAGGTACTGCTCAGTGATGAACCAGAAGGACATTATAATAATAACATTTTAGTGATTCTTCTCCTCTCTGTTTTACTTGAGAACCACTGTTAGGTGCACAAAGCTCTGGGACACAAGAGCTGAGTTGTTTGCCAGCTTGCACATTGAAGTTATTCATTAAAGCCCAGTTAAAGAATCTTTATTATTCCCTTTCTCCTCATTGTAATAAGCGTCAATATGAAAGCACCTTTATTTCCCTGCCCTCTATGGACACAGGGATGCTTTCCTAGTGTTGCTTTTGCCCCTAAAGCCCTCCACATTGCTCCTCAAAGAAGTCACACTGATGCTTGTTTCAGTCTTGTGGCAGAAGCACCAAATCAGAGTTCATGATCATAATGGAAGGTTAAAATTTTTCCATGTTGGCTACCAGCTGAGTGAAGAGACAGGTTTCAAGTATTGCTCTCCTTGCCTTTGAATGGGAGACATTTAAAATGCTTGGCTCAGACACAAGTGTTTTCAGGCAGCCTAACAAGCTTTGTGGAGCTAGGGTCGCTGGCCACATGTGTGCTGTTAGCTCGTTGTGTGTGTGAGGTACAACACAGTAGCTTAAATGCCAGTCAGAGTAGCCCAAGTTAATGTCACCTTGCATTTGTGAGGGGCTAAGCATGCTCATGGTGTTTGCTGTTGTTCCTAAACTGACGTGCTTCCGCTTGTTGGACTACAAGGACTTACTTGATCCTGTGTTTGAGCTCAGTTGCACAGTGCAGACATCATCATGGTGATGTTTCTACATACTCATGGGCAGTGACTGGGCCTGATGGAAATGCAGAAAGCTATGGGTCTGTAGAAGACCTATAACTGCAATAATGAATGCAGTGAATGCTTCAAGATGAAAAGAGCAGGTAGTCATCATACTGCATTTTGATTTATTCTAGCATCGCCTTTTACACTGGTCCTTAAAGGAATGTTCAGCTACTCTAAACAAGCATCTCATTACAACTACAGCCCTACAAAAAATAAATCAACCATGTCCCTCCTACAGAAGAAACTGTACAATCTGCTCAGATAAAATAAAGTGTACCCACAGCTTTTGTCTGAAACTTGGATCACGCCTTGGACAAATCTTTTTTGAAGCTTAAAAAGATGTGCTTAAAATTCAAAACTTTAGTTTAGAACAGAACAGATACCATCCTGTTTTCCATTTTCTGAGCTGCAAGTTTAAGAATATATATAAAGTGCAAAAAAAAGTTATGTGACAGTGCTTGCTGGCTTACTAATTTATCTAACAAGGTTAATAATGCAACACTGAATATATGGACTGTAATGCATGACAACAACCAGAATGTTAGCCCAAGATCAACAGAATTTCCATAAAATTTACTAGCACATGTTTAAGTGTGTGAGGCTGTATCTCCTCTGTTGTCACTCCTGCTGCATAAATTATGCCAGCATGCATTAAACTCTCCTGTAAGGGCAGATCATGTCTACATTTTTGTCTTGGGAGCATATTCTTGCAATAAAAATCCTCTCAAGACTTCCTGCTTGCCTTTTTTGCAGCCTTTGTAAGATTTGGATATGGAATGTGAACTATGTGAACATCCTTCATTATAAATAACATTATTTTATGCTTATACTATCCCTTCAGAGTTGTAGTTCATTTTGTAGTAGCGTTTTCCATACATGCCAAAAACCACAGTGTGTCTCCAGATATTCAGGCTAAGAAGACAAGTGCTGATAGAGGAGTATCACAATAGGACCTGATTATTTCCTGCCCCCTGCTACCTACCCCAGGAGTTTAGGTAGCTTCTTGCTACTGTCCTGTAAATGTGCAGGATGTGAATTGTGAAACTAATGTTGCAATATGCCTGCTGTCTTTGGCTTGCTTTGGCACTGGCTGCATTAAATGTGGGTCTGTGCTGCATTTTGTGCATGAAAGCACAGTGAACTGGGTAGACACAGTGATTGTCACAAGCACACAGCTTGGTTAGTCTGCAAGAGCTCCACTTCCCTCTTTGGAGTTTTATCAGATTTAATCTTCGGTATTGAGCTCAGAATCATTTAAGTGTGAACAGAAGGCTAAATAGTCTCTTGACTGCTGTTGTCTTTTCTGCATGTCAAATCTGCTGCTAATTGTCACTTGTTCTCATGTAATGACACGACATTTACACTTGCGAGTCCCTGCTGCAGGATGAGGTCTCAGGTGGCTTGTCCGCATGTTGTTTCTCCCCAGGGACTTGCTACAGCGGCAATGGCCGGTTCTACCAGGGCATGGCCAACGTCACAGCCTCCGGCATCCCCTGCCAGAAATGGAGTGACCAGGTGCGCAACAGTGTGTGACCCACCAAATGGAGTGCTGTGCTCGAGATCTGCTTTTCTAAAGAGCTTACCAGAGCTGGGCAGTCCAGTCCCATTGACAGAACTGGGTTAACAGCAGGCTGCCTTCATGCTTGCATTGACTGGTGTTTCACAGTCTCAGTAGTTTGAACTGAGAGTTACCCCTTCCCATCACAAGATGCATTCTCAGTGATTCTTGCAAGCTACTACAAAGCTGTTTTGCTTCTTCCTTTCTTTCTTTGTTCCTTTTTTTCTTTTAATACCAGCAGGAAAAATTATGGTCAGATACCAATGCAATTTATTTCCTCCCACAAGGTTCCTCACTTACACAGAAGGACTCCTCAGGTCTTCCCTGAGCTGTCTGATGCAGAGAATTACTGCCGTAATCCCGGAGGTGAAAACGAACGTCCCTGGTGTTATACAAAAGACCCATCTGTGAACTGGGAATACTGCAGCGTGTCTCCTTGTGGAGATGGTAAGAATCTCTAATTTGTGRTAGGTACCACAGTTGTTGTTTTGGGACCACGTAGGGTCTTGGCGTCCTCAGTGTCACACCATGAACTTCAAGGCCATACTAATTTATTCTGACTGCTGGATTTGGTCAACACTGTTTCTTCTCAAAGAGCCACCCAGCATCTTTAACCGGGAGGTGTAATACTCATTTTACAGTTGGGGAAAGGAAGACGGAGAAATTGAATAACTTGCCCCTGATTACATTAAGGCCAAAGGATCAATTTAAATTTGCTGTGCATTTTGCATTGTGAGAAATGAATTGGCCCCAAACGTGTTTTAAGGAAAAGGCAAGATTTAAGGCACCTGAAATATTTTGTAAAGTTGTTTTGCCTTTTGATGATTTTCTCAATAAAAACAAATCCTAACTAAAAAAATTTTTGAAAAAGATGGRAACATTTTCTTTTTGTGATGTTGAAACCAAGCCTTTCTATTATTTCTTTTTCAAAGAACAATTGTTTCAAAACATATTTCATTAAAATATGCATTTTTAGGATCTCAAGACTTGGAAATAAGACAATTCCACCTGGACAGAGAATAGAGGTGTTGTGGGCTTAAGGGAACACAAGTCAGCACCAGTTTAGCAGACCTTAAAAAAGAATAATTTAATAAAATTTCTTTCTATTTTCAGTGATTGCATACACAAATTAGCAGTTTCTAGGATGGGTCAAAAATACTCAGCAGGTGGCTGAATGGTGGCTGACTTGAATAATGATTTTTTTCTAAAGGTATTCAGTCAAATTTACTATTTTACAGTAATTTACCATATTTGGACCCATGAAGGCATTGAGGTGCAAATTGTTGGAGGCAGGGTGGTATTCCAGGATATTATCACTGTGGACTTACCTTGCTTTTACAATCCTCCCTGCACGTTCCTTGTGGGATGCATGATACTGTGTGGTGCGGATCTCTGATCCTTCCCCATGCAAACGTTGTTATATCTGAACATTTTTCGAGACCATCAAGTGTGATCTCCCACTTGTAATTCTTACAAACTGTCTGATTCCTTATCAAATCATGGGGATTAAAGCCTTGTCTTGGGAATTGTGTCTTGGTCATTACCAGATCCTGGATTTTCATGTTCGGCAGGCAAGCAGGGATTTTGCTTCCTTTAAACCTAGCGCCTTTCCCTGCGCACCTCCCCCCCGCCACCCAACTATGATCCTCTTGCGAGGTCATACTGTTATATCTATAAAGTTACAGTAATCTCAGGGCAACAGACTGATTCCCTAAGCACCTCTTTAGGGAAAGCCCTGTAGACTAAAAGAAGAATAACCTGATTTTGTTTTCATTACAGCATCATTATCATTAGGAACAAGAAAACCAAACGGAGAGACTCCAGATTTCCCCCTTCCTCCTCCCTTTTCCCCTACCTACTCCATGACTGTTATCATTTCGATCATCTCCAGCTTTGCCCTGATAGTGATCCTTGCTATTGTCACCCTGATTTGCTGCCGTAGGCGAAAGCAATGGAAAAACAAAAAGAGGTAAGGGTCAGGACTTAATTCAAGGCTACAGATTCTGTTTTGAAATGGAGTTTGCCTGCAGACCTAGACTACTGACTGAGAGCATAGTCCAACTAGCTCTTGGTTAGGTGAGCAGCCCTCCCTTCGTCTGTTGCAATGCCAGAGCAAGCGCTTGTAAGTTGCTCCTGTATCAGAGCAGAAGTTGACCTGGTGGCTATTTTGGGGGTATAGCGTGACACCCTGGGCCAAGGCTTTGTCAGCAGCCCCACTGCAGCTCCTTTTTCCATTCTGGAAGAAACCAACCCCAGAGGAGATGCAAAAAGCTATCTCCTGGCAGGGGAGTGTGTGCACACTGACCTAGCAACTGCTCCATCATTTCAGGGAGTCAGAAACGCCAACACTCACCACTCTGCCCTCTGAACTCCTGTTGGACAGACTGCACCCCAACCCTATGTACCAGCGGATGCCCCTTCTGCTCAATCCAAAATTACTCAGCCTGGAGTATCCACGGAACAATATTGAATACGTGAGAGATATTGGTGAAGGAGCATTTGGCAGAGTCTTCCAAGCAAGGTAAGGGGCCTGTGTGGGAGTCCTCCCTACCTAGAGGTACTGGGGAAAAACAGCAGTTGACCAGCTGTTTTCTGAAAACCAGAAATCTTCTGTTCTTTTACTTGAACTACGCAGAGAAACAAACTATTCAAACAAAAATCAGACACATATGGTAGAAGGACCATTTGGTAAAACTCAGACTTAATTGTTTCTGTTGTTCACTGCTTTCCATTGATAATTGCTAAGCTTTTGTCACAGATGCCCTGTTCTTCTGTCTAGTAGATACAGTGTCTCACTCACATACCAAAGTCTGGAGTAAATACTCAGCTAAGTTTGTCATGCCTGTTTTTGCCAAGAGTATTGCCTGTAAAATGTCACCTATTGGGAAATTCTTATATTTTCCAGTATTTGCAAATTGTCAGTGTGTACTGTCCTACATTACAAAGTCAACACTGGCCAATAATTACCACAGAGGTCAATGTATCATGCTGCAGTTAGGTCCTGACACAGTTTCCATTTAATTCAGTGGCAAAACCAAATCCAACCAAACCAAAAAATCCCCTAAAAACCCAGCCCGCTTAGGCCAACCTCTTTTTCTGCCCTTGTTACTTACTCAATCTGCATTTTTGGAATTCACAGCCGTTGTTGCCTGTTTTAAGTTTAAGGACTTAGATGTGATCCCGGTTCTGTTGAATCTCATAGGAGTTGAGATCATTCCCTTCTTCAAAGGTGAAAACCCAGAGAAGAGCTCAGTCCTGCTTAGACTGATGTGGATGGAGGGACTCTTGTTAGTCTCAACAGAGTCTGTAATTTCAGCAGGATAGCCTTAGGCCAACACTGGCATTCATGAAAAATCCCATCCTAAAATTAGTGAAAGAAGGTGGACAGGCTGTACCGTTTAGTTTTTGCTGGGTTGGTTTGTCTTTTCTTTGTCCTTTCGTAGCTGATGAGTATGTGATGTATCCAGAATGTAGCATGGCTGATTTTTTCACCATATCTGGAGTAGTGTGTGATAACAAAGAAAATACAGGGAAATATCAGAGTCCTAACATGGACTCTGGTATGAGTTATATGGCCCTAACATGGGCCAGGACCTACTTGGTGGAACAGCTCCCATTGACTTCAACGTCAAGGGACTTTTCTTGCAAGGAGCAGTCACCAGAGCAGATACTTTCAATGTTTATAGTTATACTGTTGACATATCTATTAGGAAGTGAATTATACACAGGTTAAATCTGTTAGAGGGGGGAACAATTTCAATAGATGTGACAGATTTTTTTTTTAATGAAGGGATATGGAAGAAATGCAGGCATACTTTTCTTTAATATAGAGAGAGCTAAAAATAACAAAGTTTAAAGGGCACACAGTGGGAAAATCACAGATGCTTAGCCCATGATTGATTGTTAACTTGGATGGCTAAGTTGAATGCACTTGAAGTTGAATCAAGAACAAAGCATGCTGGTATGGTGTCACAGCTGTGCTCTGGACACTGTATGTGAGCCACTCCAGGGATGCAAAACAGCCTTCATCCCAGGTTATCTGACTATCTAAGATCTAAAAAGGGCATTTGGTACACTCTGCTGAATGTTGGCTTCTGCCTGTCACAATGGGTATCTTCACCACACTGCAGAAATGCAAGCAGGACACACAGTCTTTGTGCCAAATGCTACATCAGGAATTTAAATAGAATTTAGGTGCTGCACAGACCTTTCTGAACTGGCCTCTGTATGGAAATGACTCTAATGACTCTCACCCATATTGAACAGAACCCCTCAAAGGCCATTCAGATGTCATTAAAGCTTTGAGTTAAGCAAGTGTTAAAGTTGTGTAGAGACCTTTCGTGTGGGTTTAAACTACCCCAATTCTGCTTTTCCTTTTAAAGAAACCTTTTTGCTATTATTAATGGAAACCTGGAGAAAAAGAAAAAAAAAAAGCAACACATCTTATCAGCCAGCTTTTGCACACTGGAGAGTACTATACCTTGGGATCATGTGTTCTCTGTGGCTCAGGGAATGAGCTACAGAAGCATTGCTTCTCAGGAGCTTCTTTTTTGTTATTAATATCTCCATTGAAAGTACCTGTGGAGCCTCCTATTTCCAGGGAAAATTTAAGTCACTGGCATTTCTGTGCATGGCTGGCACATCAGAAGAGACTGCTACGCTAAAACCTAGTAGCACCAGCTGTGCATCCCTCTAGGTCACTGAAGCTATCACAACTTAAATTGTTGCCTTTTCACCTCAGATGAATAAAATGTACTCATCTACGTGTGTTAAATGGACATCTCAGACTAAGTTTAGCAACCCTTTTTTACTTCTCCTAGTATAATGTTTCATCCCTGTAAACATAGCTCTGCACATAGTGCCAGCAATGCTTTGCCAGTTGGCTTGCTTTGAATCCTGATTCAGTGTTTACTTACTCCTGGGTCAAGCAACATGTTAGGACAGGAAGTGACTGGCTATTATTTACTAGCTACTTCTGAAAGGCTGCCATTTTCACTAAGAACTAATTCCCACTGGAAAGGATGAGGAAGTAACCAGTTACCTTAACAGATGTCTTTGAAACAAGATTAGGGACCTGGCTCAAGTCAGTCCCAATTGGGTTGTGGTCGCCAGTTCAAGATCTTCTACTAGGGGGGAAACTGCCTTTACCCTCATGCACCATCAGTGCACAATGAGTAGCTTTCAAGCCCTGTGCAGGTCAACAAGCAGATTTCTCCCAGAGCTGAATCTGTGTGATCTAGCCCAAGCCTGAAGCCCAAGACTGCCTAAAACCCTGGAGGTGAGGTCTTTGTCAGCAATTCAGCTCCGCAGGCCTGCTGGGACCCTTCTGCAAAGTCACAGCTCTTCATCCACGTGAGAGGCAAGGATGTCCCTAGGGCCCAACTAGGGCATGGAAAGACAGTCAAAGGTCAGGATGGCAGGGGTTTCTCTACCATAGATGTCCTCATTTTCTTTTCAAGTGCAAAGGGTATTTCTTTGACCTGCTGTCTCAAATATAACTGAAAAACAGTGTGGATGTTTATTTTAAAAAGTCCCACAGAAAATCCCCTGCCAATTCAGAGTATTTTCCTGCATATACAATTTTCTGTAAGGGAGAGGGTAAGCGTAGGTCTCTATCAGCCTCAATAGATGTTAACTGCATCATTTAACAGTCTAACATAAGCTACCCAGCTATGATGCTGAGGAAGATGGGAGACAGAACAAAATCTAAAATGCAGATTCATGCTGCTCCTCAATTTTTTGCAGTTACTGCTCTGGAAAGAAAGTCTAACCAGAAATTAGAAGTCAGGTACTCTTTTGTTGATAGAATGGGTGTTTAAATCTCTACTTTCACCACTGGTTAGTTCTTTGAACTGCAGGTACCTAAAAGCCAAATGCTGTCAGTGTTGCACAAATCCATCAATGGGGCAGAAGGCAAGGACAGGTCCTCTGTCCTGTCCACTGCCATGCAAAAACAGTGTAAGTATTTTGCCTAAGCATTTAGGAAATCATTAGAGAGGAAACCTAATGTCATTTCTGTTGATGTTTCCTAGTTCTAGAATAAAATTATCTATTGTCTACAAAATAGTCCATGTTCTGGCTTGGAGCATGAATTCTCCTGTTTAATTTCAGCTGTAGCAGCTTTGCATTACTCCCCTGCAAATGTATCTCTAGCACATTCTGCAAAGACTGTCTTTTGGGCACCAAAGGGCTCAACTTCAACAGCTCTCTGCCAAGACTGCTAACAAAGACTCTCTCTGTTCCAGTTCAGTGTGATTTTCCCACATCTGCTAATAACTGGATTGAAGTTAGGATATCAGTTCTTGCGGGTGAAATCTTTCACTGTTGCCTAAGGCTCAGCAAAAGACTGTGTGCAGCTTATTCTCATTTAGATTCCACTTAGGTTGGTTTATGCTACTTGATTTCAGTGATGGATAGATGGATGGATGTACTTCAAGCTTTGGCCTAGGGTGAATTTCTCCCTCCAAAGCATGCAATATGAAGCTGTGCCTGTCCCTTGTTTTGGCATAGCACTAACTCTGCTAGCTAGTGATGAGTTGTAATCTACAATGAGGCTGCATGGAAGAGATAAACTTTCACATCTTTTCATTTTTAAATACTCTGCTGGGTGCTTCAGAGTATTGCTGCTGACTTTCTCAAGCACAGAGATTTAGCAGCAGTTGGTACATGAGAAGACTTCTCCCCTCTTGCTAGACTGGAAGCTCACTCCCAGCAGAGGGGAAAAACAAAAGACATTTTGCTTTAATGGGGCAGTAGCAAACAAATGTGGAGTCTGTTGCTCTGCTCCCTCATGCTGGACCTCCTCACCCAAACGTCTCAGCAGCAATCTGGCTGCTGGCGAGATTCCTTTCCAGATGGGCATCCTGCCATCTTCTGACATTTGACATTTATAGTATCCAAGTGCATCTGTTGCAACTGCCATATGTCTGGAGTAGATGACAGGGAAACTGGAAGTTTGCTTTGGAAATCGGAACCTCCTCTTGGGGCTACTGAACAGTAAAATAACCTGGCATTTAAGCAATGGGAAGGCAGTCAGGCCAGTGTAGTAACATGAAACTTAAATAGGTGCCACTTTCTATGGGTTTTGGCTGGTTACCTGTAAGGAGAGTGTTTTAACTACAAGGGGATGACTTCTGCAGGACCCCTGGGAAGAGTTTGGGCAACAAAAATGCTTGTCAGAGGTTTGACACATGTTTGCAGAGTGGAAAGCTAATGTGCTCTGGGAACAGCTATCCCTAAATCTTTGGCAAGTCTGTCTAATTAAATGTGTTTAGGGCAGAGTGACCTTTGGATAAGAAAGCAAAATGAGTCTGTGATTGCTCTAAGTCAGGAAGCTCCGTTTCCTATGGATTTGTGTCAGGAGATAACTAAGCACTAAGTAAAGATTTGCCAGCATCTAACAAGGGTGCATTCACGTATTAAGTTGTTCCTCAGACAGGGCAAGTATATGGTTTGCCTCTTCTGTCCAGCCACCTGTTTCCATAAAACTTGCAGGAACATAGCTGTTTCCCAGACTTCTGCCTCATCCTGTTAAACTCAGCTGAAATTATCCAATGAGTTTGAAAATCATTAGAGTGCAGACACACACAAACATAGACACACAAAGAACAATTGTATAAGTCATTTTCCTTACAAAACCAGGGGAACATATTTTCTATAATTGTTACTTTTATACTCTCATAGTAGATGTACCAGTGCCACCATTGTGCCAGATGTGGGACAAGATCCAGTGAAAGATGGCTCTTCTACTTCAACATTTTCATACAAAATACATTTATTTTTGACTCTCAGAAGGCTCCATTATTACACCCCCCAAATGAATGACATAACTGCTTTGGTTCAATGCTGTCCATGCTGCCTTCCATCAGATTTCTGGTATGTCCTCCAACTCAAGCTAGCAGTTATTTATCTAAGCCTGTTTGTAGCCAGTCTTGGTAAAGAGCCTCTAAACAAAAAGAGTAGTAATCAGAAACAGCTATACTGGATTTAGTTCTCCCTGAACTAAGCTAAATATCTCTGTACTGTGCAATGTAGACAGGTCTAAGAGGGAAGGTTGGTCTTTCATGTTCCTTCAGTTAGTGCTGAGGACTTCCAACTTTTTTTTCCTGTCAGCCTGTGATATTTAACACAAACAGAAAACTTTTTTTTGCATGCATCTCTCACTGATACCTTTCCTTTTTTTTCCACCATCCCTCTAGGGCTCCAGGACTGCTGCCTTATGAGCCTTTCACAATGGTGGCAGTGAAAATGCTAAAGGAAGAAGCATCTGCAGACATGCAAGCTGACTTTCAGAGGGAGGCAGCCCTCATGGCAGAATTTGACAATCCGAATATTGTCAAACTTTTAGGTAAGGCTTAATGCAAAAGGCAATGCAGATCTCTTTTACAGGAAAAAATGCCTTTTGCAAAAGAGACAAACTTTTCTATGTGCCACTGCATGCTGTGTTAAATTCTCTACTGGCCCAAGTCTCAAAATGTAGATTTGATGCTAYTGCCTTAACAGGAAGGGGCGTTATAATAAACCCTCTTTTTCTTGTGTCAGAATATACCCCTGACCATGCTGCCACATAGCTCTGCTTCCAGTTTAATAGCATTGGCACAAATGTCTTACAGGAAACACACAAGCTTGTTGGAGCTGTGATTTATTTTGTAGATATTTTTTAAAAAAAGGAACAAGTCTTGTTAGCTTTATGGGTCCCACTTACTATTGTGATGTCTGAATACTCACCAGCATTAAAAATCGTAACAACACAAACGAAAAATAAAACCCCAGCCACAAAAACAGCATCTTCTTTCCCCTCCCTTCCCAGCCGAAAGGAAACCCTAGTTTATTGGGCTTTTTAGAAAGTCTTGGCTCCATTGCTCTGCTAATAGGCCATTCTTCTGTTAAGAAAGCTGCTTACCAGGTTTTGTTTCAGTAGATTTTCAGTTTCTGACTGAAGCAGATGTCATTAGCCATCTTCACCTAGCAATCCTGATGTAAGTTGTTGTAGGCAGATCTGATCCTTGTGAACAAGCAGTTGAGGTCTTTATTTATTTCAGTAGGAAGCTCCACAAAGTTTGGAAATATATAAATCCCAGTTTTGGGAAAGCTGGATTAATATAAGTTTTTCAGCAACTGAAAAGAAAAGCAGGAAATACCCCAAACTGTAATAAACATCCTGTTTATTGTCAACACATTTTAAATCAAGAAAGGGCAAAGGAACAGCAATAAACTAGTTTCATATTGTGGGGGTGTGGGGAAATAGCAACGTTGTTGAACACAACTTAGACAATAAAGCTTTTGCATACGTTCCTCATGCTTGTCAGGATCTGATGTTATCACACTGGGAACAGCTGCCTGTTTTTTCTCAAAGATTCAAGTGGTAGATCATCAAAAAGAATTTTGTATTTCACAACAAGTTGGATCACCAGTTACTAAATGATGGCCCTAAGAAAGGAAAACACATACACTTTAAATGCTGGCTTTTGGCAGTAGGCAAGTTAGTAACAGGCATGTTAATAACACAGTATTTTTGCCTGCCTCTAAAACTGATTTAATATTACTGTGTGCTTACTACAACTGGTTAAAAATTGGGTTTGGAAAGTTATGTATTCAGTTGGTGATCTTTGCACACACCCAAAAAATTAATGCAATGAAAAGAGGCTCTTCTGTTCCAATGCTCTCATATAAGATACGTTTATTACATGCATCTAACTGGTGGTCCTGGTCTGAAACACATGAGTAAGTCATTAGAAAACTTAGAAAAAAGCAAGCCAAACAGTTTCCTACAGACTAATACACTCTCATCAGCTGCAACTGAGTCACAGTAGTCCTACTGCATGGTGAGAGTGGAGCCTTGTACTGATGCAGACACCCAGTAAAGCTGGTGTAGGGACAAAGATAAACCAGCATGTGCCCACTAGTGGGTGTGTGTTCTGCACCTGTCGCATGGGGAAATCTCTCCTTTCTGATGCCTGGGTTTTTTTCTTTCTTTCTTTCTTTCTTTCTTTGAGTATCTGTTATACAAAAGTAATTTCTGCAAAGCACATTTTTGCATGTGCTGTTTTCAAAAACACAGAGGAATTTGGGGTAGGGGTGTCTTTGTTTTTCAAGTATACCATTGAACTCTTGAACATGTGCCTGAAAATGTTTTTCCTGATTATCCCTGAAGTCTACCTATGTATGTATAGCTGCTATACCCATAGCAGTATGAACACACTAATTACAGTAACAAAGCTATTAAAAAATACAGTAGGCAGGACTGAAGAGATTGTTTCTTGAAAGCATGACCTTCCAGTTGCATCTGGGAAAACGTGAGACTCCTGGTAATGCCAATTTAACCAGGACTGGGCTCTTAATTAGATACAGCTCCAAATATGTATCCTCCTCTTTGGATGTCCAGGCAAACCAGGCAGCTACATTGACTTGATTAACATCTCTTACAGAGCTCAGCTTTGGGTCACTGGCTGAGGGAGTTTCAAAGGCACAAAGGGACCTGATAGAGGTTAAAGGTGTTTGCATGCTTCACCTTTCCTTCTGCCCCCCCATGCATTCCTTGAAAATCTCCCCTTAGTGTAAGGCTTTTTTTTTTTTTTTGGAACCTTCTTTGCTCCCCAAAAGTCCTGTGTGGTGCATCTGTTTCCTTTCAGGTGTGTGTGCTGTTGGGAAACCGATGTGCCTGCTGTTTGAATACATGGCCTACGGGGATCTTAACGAATACCTGCGTGACCGCTCCCCGCGCAACCTCTGCAGCCTGGTGCACGGCAGCCTGGACACGCGGCTCCGTCTCTCCAACCCCCTGGCCCTGTGCTGCACCAGCCAGCTCTGCATTGCCAAGCAGGTGGCTGCCGGCATGGCCTACCTCTCCGAGCGCAAGTTTGTGCATCGGGATTTGGCCACCAGGAACTGCTTGGTGGGGGAGAACATGGTAGTCAAAATTGCCGATTTTGGTCTCTCGAGGAACATGTATTCGGCAGACTATTACAAGGCGAACGAGAACGATGCCATTCCCATTCGCTGGATGCCCCCCGAGTCCATTTTCTACAACCGCTACACCACGGAGTCCGATGTGTGGGCCTACGGGGTGGTGCTGTGGGAGATCTTCTCCTATGGCATGCAGCCCTACTATGGGATGGCTCATGAGGAGGTCATCTACTAYGTGAGGGATGGCAACGTCCTCTCCTGCCCTGACAACTGTCCCCTGGAGCTCTACAACCTGATGTGCCTGTGCTGGAGCAAGCTGCCCTCYGACCGGCCGAGCTTTGCCAGCATCCACCGCATCTTGGAGCGCATGTACGAGAGGGCAGTGGCTGCCGCGCAGGTCTGAGGGGTGCGCTCCAGAGGGCCCTTTCTCCCGTGTCCCCTGCCTCGGTGGTGCCRCGTGAGCAGCCGTCAGTGCGAGCAGTGCGAATCGACCCCCGTGGTCGGACGCAATTCGACCTGTGGCAGAGTGAATTCCCAAGGTGCAGCTCTGCACAAGGAGCTCCTGCTGCAGGGCCGGGCCCAACATACTTGATCTGCCAAAGGGAAAGGGAAGAAACTGTCTGTGCTTGAAGGGGCATCTATGAGCCATGGCTACATTAAGGGAAGAGTGCTTTAGGGAGAGCAGAAACAGGTTGTTCCTCTGGCGAGCAAAAAGTTTAGATTGTATCTCCCTAAGGTGGACTATACCTTCCATACCGTAGGACTAATTTCCCGTCACAATGCCTTGTCTCCATCAGGTTAGAGATGATCCTGGCCTTGCTAACTCAGTACTTATATTTGGAATGTCCGGGAGCAAACAGTTCTCCCAGCAAAACAAACCAACATTTTGGTGTCTGCACTTCCCTTCCTAGCAATTGTCTCCATGTACTTTTGCATTTATGCATTTGGCTTTTACCCTTCCTCATACATTTTCAACCATCATCTTAAAAAAAAATAAATCACAGAAGACAAGCCTTTTTTGGATTTTTTTTACTGTTTTCTTTTTGCATATTCACTTCCTTTTATAAAAAAAAGGATGTTTCTGAAGCTATAGGCCACTTGCTTTTTCCTTTTGACTTCCTCCTTCTCTTTGGCTCTCATGAACATGACTAACAGAAAGAAACAGGACACCAAAGGACCACCAACAGCGGCCAGTATAACATGTTACAGAGATGAGCAAAGTCCCACGAAATGTAAAGCCTTATATTTTCAAAAGAGGGAAGCCCACAGTGAAGTTCAGAGATAACTTATTTGAATTTTGCCAAGATTTCACCCAAAAGTTTATCTCAAGCATAACTTAAGATAAATTTTCCCTGCCTCCTCCTTGCACAAAGCCATTTGGTGCTAAGGGAGAAATTCAGCATGAGGGTCTGGTCCCTGGACCCGTGTATTCTCTCAGGCATATTTCATTCCCTCTGATTGCAGCACAGTTCTCCCTGCACCAAGAGCTGCGCAAAATGCAGCTTCTATATTCAAAACTTGCCCAAATGTGTGAAGCATCAGTCACACGCAACTGGTTGTCACATCCATGTCGCTTAGTAAGAAAACATGCTTTCTTTTTAGAGAACATGGCAGGTCCTGTTCTTTATTTTTCTCCTTTCTCTGTTCTGATTCTGTCTCAATTCCATTTTCTACTTTCTTACAACAGCTCCTAAGCCCTGCATGTCCTGTTGCAGCATTCACTGACTACCTTTCCTTGTGCTATATCATGAAAGTAATTAAGGCTGATGTGTGTTATCAGTGGCCTTCAGAATTAACATGCCAGTTAGAGGAGCGTGGACAAAAATGGGAGTCCACACCTAACACAATAAGTGTTGCAGACTGGAACAAACATAGGGCAAGGATGACACTACCTTGGTTACAGGTGGTCCAAAACCCACTTGCAAACATCAGCTGTTGGCTCTCTGCTAAAAGTTCTCTAAATCACAATGGATACTTCACTGCCTTAGTAAAATTAGTTCCTTGCAGGACAGATTTTACCTTTTGCTTCCTTGGGCAGAGAGGAACAGTAGACACAACCTCATCACTAATATGAAGTAGAGTTAGAGCCTGGGTTGTTCATTATCCTCACAGGATAGGAGCTCTAGCGAGTGCATGGTCTGTGTGGCTTTTGTCATTTTGACGCACTGGTTGTGTTCATCCAAGAGACAGTGGCCATTTATAGGGCTATCAGGAACAGACTTGGTTTTTGAAAGGTAGATTTGAAAAGCGTTATGAAGAATGAAACTGAAAAACATGCACTCTCTGCTATGTTTTTCTGTAATGTGAGTTAATCATCTCTTCTACATATCATAACCTTATGGGTTTTTTTTTTTAAATAACCATCATTCTGAGCATTTTGGTTGTGGCCACAAGAGCACAGTTTAGTGTTTTCAGACCACTGGCATCTATTTCACTSAAACCAAAGAGCTTGTGATTAACCAAATAGTGGGAAGAACAAGAGGAAGCTCTACTTGCATTGTAAAACATTGAAATACTAAAAATGTTTGGATATGTGCACACTGAACACAAAATGACCAGTGCTATCTTACTCATTTAGAAGTCCTTCCATTACAGAACATCTTACTGAGGTCTGAATGCTAAAAAAAACAAAGCCCAAGAAGCCCAACACCCCCTATTCAAATAAAATAATTATTGCAGCTCCTTACGTAGTTCCTGTTACCACTTTCTGAGCACCTCATAGTCTTCAGCATGTTACATTTTGTCACCTACCTGTCAAAGATGTACTGTCATCCTTGCAGTACAGTAGTAGGAATGAGCAACGTAGACTCTGGGTTGGGGTTTCCTGCAGAGAGTCACAGGCTACCCCGTCCCTTCTCACCGCACATGAATCAACACTGATCCAAAAGCCTTTGAGATGTGCCAATGCCTAAAAAGTTGTGCCTTGCACGTTCTTCGACTCCTCACATGCACTGTTGTCGCTGGGAACGATGTCCCAGATCAGGCAGATGTGCCTGCAGCGGCTGCCCAAGGACAGGAGGGCTCTGCTGCTGAGCTGAACCCCAGGTGTTTGGCCAAGGGGGTGCTCCATCTTCATCACTGTAAACAAGGGTGCACTTAAGATCGTAAGAGTTGGCTTTAGTTAGTTTTGTTTCATCTGCCACCCACTTTTTGGGTGACTGTACACAAGTCACAACACCTTTGTGCAATTTAGTTTTCCCATGGCTAAAAGAAAGAGGCTGCTGCTTCCTGCCTTCCACTTTTTGCCTGTTTTACCAAGTTAGACCTGAACAGCTTTGGAGCAGGGATTTTCTCAGCCTGTGCATCTCTATTGCACTTGCCACAGCGGCTCCTGGTCTGTCTTGTAAATTGAAGTGCTCAGGGCAGCAAGGATTTTGTCATTCTCTTTAGAAAGGACAGGCTCAGGCCTTGAATGTGAAACAGCAGTGTGGGTCCAGCATAAATACTCCTAGGAAACCAGCACCTTCTCCTAACCTGAAAAGTTACACTGACAGTCCCGAGAACAGATTTGTGGAGAACCTATGTAATATGCTAATCTGAACAAATCAACCCCTTTAAAGCCTGAAGGACAGTTCACATTTCTGCCTTCTAAGATCCCAGTGCTGGCTGCAGTCACTTGATCTTCATTTTCCCCAGCTAGATGGCTTTGAACCCTGATCACAGCTTCCTTGTTTAAATGTTGGATGCAGCTTCTGATGTTGAACACCTGTAACAGTACATGCTATAAAGTTCCCCTTGCTTCCTCTGTGCTCAAGGGATTCCCACAAACTTGGAAGAATTGCCCTTTTCATTGCACTTTCCTCACCAAAGCTTCCTCTTGGTGATGGCAATTCAGGCCCTGGCCAGTTGACATGGGCCGGTAGTTACTAAAGAGTGGAAAATTTGGCTTTCCTTGCCCAGCATTCCGGTCTTTGCATTGTAAGCATGCATTGAGATGTGCAGTAGTTAGTGACTGTAGCCAGGGATGGAAAATGGTTCCTGTGCTACATGGGGAAAGGATCATCTCAAGATCATCTCATAGAGCAGCTCTCTGTAACATGCCCTCCAAAGATAATAATCACTCCTGTGTCATGATCCAGCAGAAGGGCTTAGCACCTAAATGGTGCTTTCCTTTGAGGATTAAACGGTAGGTGGATCTTCTCTTGCTTTGACATATGTCTGGATTTTACCCTGAGAGTTGCCTCCAGTTGTATGTTTTTCAGCTTGCTGAAAGCTGAAAGTCAAATTGCTTTCAAAATTTGCCTTCTTTCACAGTCCCCCCACTTTTGCTTGAGAGTTCTGTTTTCATAAATGTATATGTTATACAATGTGCTAGTCAAGAGATTTATATGATGTTCTGTATAACAATTACATAACTCAAGTTGTTTTGAATGGGAGTAAACAGTGGGACTGTCAGAAGGTGGAAGAGGAAAGCAAAGTTTGTTATTCAAAAATCTGTTTGGAAGTAAAACTATTTTGCAGTCTCTGGTTTGCATTTACATGCTCATACAGAGAAAGTGGATGAAGCAAAAATAAGCATTTTTGGAAATTCAGTTCCCATTTCCATTGAAGGCAAAGGGAGCCTGGCAGTCACTGGCACTGGGCGAGAATCCCAAAGAGAAGAAGCAGATTCACAGCACATTTGGTGTAACCATTCCCTCTGCAAGTGTCCTGCCTAGAGCGTTTGTAGCATATATAAAGCTTTAACCTAGATGACAAATGATGACAATCTCATCAACCAAACAGCAGAGAAATCCATTGATGTTTTCATGGATATATTTAATGGCTGCATTTAAAGTGCATTTTAAACTATAAATTCCTATCTGTATTGGATACTGCCTGCAACATGATGCAGATTTGGTTTAAAAGAATTACCTTTCAGACCCATTGGGGACTAAACCCAATAGTCTGAACTCCAAGGCTATATATACCTATTATTCTGTGATTATTTTGATACATATTTCATGAATGATGGTTCTGAACGGCATCCCAAGCAGAGATGTACATTTTACATTATCCCAACCTGTGTAACTCATGTGTGTAATATTTTATAAAATAAAGAGATATCAGGAAAGGATGAAACTGATTCTTGGCTCTCTGTTTCCTTCCTTCTCCAACACTGCATTTACTACTGAAAATGGTCATATTATGTGTTAGTAGCAAAGCTTTATTACAGCTTTACTATCAGAATGGTTATATTGTATGCAACTGCAGTTAAAAATTCACACAGACTTTTCAGATCAAGGTATGTGGCAAAACTAGCCTGTTTTCTATGCTCATAGTCCTTGTCCTGTACCAAATGACWTTTAGAGAATAGAAAGCATGGTGTTACGAAAGCAACACTGGTGTCATTCTCTTGACCACTTTCCCTTGACAGAGCAATGTAAAGGATGTCTCAAGTAGACGAGAATGACATCTACCTCCCCCCATGATTTCTGGATTCTGATCTCACACCTAGAGATACATGGAATAAAATCATGGTATAAAATTAAAGGAGAATTGAGTTTGTTGTCTGTAGAATACACCTGAGAAAATAGTTTGCCATTGATGGTTTATCTAAAAAATGTCATAACTTCTTTTTCTGCACATGATTCCTATGCATCAGCTCATTCAGTAAGCCCACAAAGTCTTCTGGAATTCTAACAATTTTAGAATTCATTGCTAGTTTTTGACAATCCAAACTGGAGAGTAAAACCAGACTTCCAGACTACAGTGAGCCAGCAAAGCCATGAAATACATTCCTCTTTTTTATTTTTAATGTGATGTAAGATCTTTTCTGCAACTAGTCTTGCTTGAGATCTTAAAAAAAAAAAAAAAGTTTTGTAAATACTGTCCTTACTGAGAATATGTATGATGAACTTGGAACCGGTCTACCTTTTTTGCCTTTTTAATTGGAGAGAATCATATTCAAAGGGTTGGCTCTTACACTCCAAGTATTTTTGAGGCACAACGAGAAGTGGGGCCCACAGTTCCTGTTAGAAAAACAAGTGATTTTTGAATTTTTGTGGTTACATTTTTATAGCATGTACTCAAAGGTTTGCTCTGTGACAGAACCTGTAGTGTTCAGCAGTTTGATCACCGCCTGGCTTCCCTCCCTCCAAAACCCAGGCCCCTCGGAGATGTCCTGAGCTGGACATCCACAAGCAGCTGCTCCCAAAGTCATTAGTCACCCTAAGTATTTTGCATACTAGAGTGGGAACGCCTACCATCCTGTATGAATCAATGAGAAAAACGTAGCTGGGGAGAGGACAAGTGTGCAGTGGATTGTTTTGTTTTGCTCAGCTTTTATCTGCATTCTCGCGGATGCGTATATCCCTGTGCGTGCACGTGTGTTTGGAACTGGGCAGGGTGAGGAAGCATGCCTTGCGCAGGAGATGAAAGTTTATAGTGATTCCTTTGTGCAAATTTCTCTTGGTAGCTTTCAAGGCTTTCAGTTCTTTATGAAACTTCTCATTTTCAGTTAGATGTAAGAACATCAGACTTCTTCAAGGGAAACTTTAGGTCCTAACAGGCCTTTACAAAATCTCCTTTGAAATTTCTATAAAGTGGGAGCTGCTATCTCTCTCTGCTGCCAGACTGGTGCTGTGAAGTATATGGGAAACTGCTTTTCACGTGTCATGAAGCTTAAGAAATCAGAGGTTGCCAAGGACTCTGAAATATAGCACTAGGATCTTTTTCTTATTAGGAAGAAGGGGAAAAAAAACAAAAAACAAGTCAATTTGCCAACTTCGCTAAAGCTGTAGAACCTGCCCTAATAACATCATGCATATTTTTCAATTTTCTCAACTTTAGAAGAGAAAATGGGACTCATTCACTGGAAAATCTTTAGAAACATACTTTTTATACAGTCTTGCAGTATCCAGCAAAGAGGAATTTCCTAGAGTTAGCTTTACATATTGAAAGTACAGAGGCCAGTTGAACTGTATAAAGGAGGAGCTTAAAGCCAATCTTAAAACTAGGAACTAGAATTTTCTAGAACATGAGAGGTGGTAAGCTGAAATAAAGGTCACACCTTATACCACTCACATATCTCGTCAACACAATGTCTTGTAGTTTCCTGCAAATGTAGGATTAAGTAAAAAAGAGTTTCATCAGCAACTGACAGGATGTTTTATCATAGATTTGGATTAACTCCCTGATAATTAATTAATTAATTATATTTATTAAGCCAATATTTTTTCTCCCTGCAGAGAGGCTTTAAATCCTGTGCAATTTATAGGCCAGAAAGTTTTTTTTGCCTCTGAGACAACCACATTATACTTATCTACTGGGCATGAGCGAGCATGTTGGGGCTTTTGTATGTTTATCTGCCCTCCCTCAAGGCTCTTATGTAAAAGAGATGTTACAGCTCAGGAGCTTATATAGGTTAGCAAACTTTTATGTAAACAAACAACTTAATGGAAGAGTGGAACTGTGCTGAAGTGAGTAGCACTGGATGAATGAATGAGGGTTATTCACTCTCCTGAATGCTGAGCTCATTCTGTGCTAAATTTAACTTCTTATTTAAAGCGGTATTAGCGTCACAGCAGTTATACTAGAGAACGAGCTTTAGTTGCAGTGAAGACAGGGGAACTTCCYGCGGCCTGCTGAGGCCAGGAGGAATGATACAGGATCTCTGCGATGAAAGAACATTGGGGAACTTGCTGTCCTTCACTTGAGGAACATGCTATTTTCTTGATGGATAAAATACCAGGTATGCTCACTCTAGTGCTGAATTCATTTGGATTTGACTAGGATTTACTCACCGTGCCACAGCATTTGTTATTATTTCTCCCATTCTGGAGCACAGTAATACTTTTTCTGTTGCTCCCAGACCCCAAACCACCATGCCGAGTGCAAAATAGAAGCACAGCCCTGCTCTCCTCCCCTTGCCCTTGTTCCCAACACTGCAACCCGACCACAGGTTCCCAGCCACATATCCATACCAGTGTGGTTCAAGGGGCAGAACATTCATCTTATTGCAGTGACGGGGCAGGTGGACATCCACTGAGCAGGGTAGCACTGGCAGATGAGGTGCATGTTCCCACATCACTTATAGCAGCCAAGGCAGCATGACTGTGAGGTTCCCATTAAATATCAGAGCTACCCCTGCCCCGGGCAGAGACCCAATGTGTAATAAAGCTACAGATCTCCATGGCTCTGAGAGGCTGCTCCTCGTTTAGAAAGAGCTCCTGGTGAGGACTGTACAAAATGTTCAGATAAAAACCTCCAGCAATGCGAAGCCACTTGCATTTGGGTGGCATTACTCGCACTGATAAGGTTAACTAAAAGGTTTTGCAAGCCCCTAGGCTGATTCTCGGCTCCATTTCAAATGAAACTGGCCTGATTTATAGTTTGGCATCAGTAGTACATTGCAGTCCAACAGCCACAGACCAACAGGGGAATGGACAAGGTGACCTGATACCAGTGTGACCTCCATGTGAAATCTTCAAGTTAATAGCAAAGCCTGCTAATGGTTTGTGCTCTCATGAACTGAGGATGTAAAAAAAATGTGAAGTATTGTCTGGGCCCTAGGTGGCACCTTTTAGACAAGACAATAAAGGTTTTAGCCAATTTATTTTAATGGTATAACACACTATATGCAAACATAACACTATAAAACTTGCAAAGAAATAGGGTTGCTTTCTCCTTTGCAAACCAGGTGCTGAAATCATTCTCTCCCTGAGTGTACAGAGTGTGGGATTTTGTCTACATGAGATATATTTTGTCAATGAAAGGAATACACTTAATATACTGAAACATACACCAACTCAGCAAGACTTGCATAAATATTTTCCTTGGAAAACTACCATACAGTTAAGTAGCTGCTACTATGCTACTATACCTTTTTATGCYGCCCCAGACAAAGGATTGTCAATTAGCAAGATTTTAAAAATAACTTTGTGATAAAATATTAGATTAAAACCTTACACTTGGTAAAAATATCTCTAACTGTGAGAAATAATATACACAGCTCATCCTTGGGGACCCTGAGATCCTCTCTGGCCTGACTGGCAGTCCTTCTAATTTTACTCAGAGTTCAGTGGGACTGATGATTATTTACTGATTCTCCCAGTACAAGAGTGAAGGGGTGTCCAACGAGCTTACCAACAAGCAAGCAAATAAAAATTTCACACAGGACACAATCATATGGACAGAAAGCTGCAGAAAACAGAAGTAAAGAAAAAAAAAAGAGGTTGGACAAATTCACAGAAATGAGGCCCATTAGTTGCAATTAAATTTGATATTGATTGAATTTCTTATGTGGCTGATTTATAGAGGCATGAAGAACACAGTGGAAGAAACCTACTCTATATGTGACCTGTTCTTACATTTTTTATAGTATCTTCTGGTTACTGCTGGAATCAGGATACTGAATATTTAACTTTCTGATGCCTTATTTACTAATTCTATTGTGAAATTTGTCTGAAAAAGGGCCTGGGCTGTAAAATTTGGATTCACCTCAGAGATGTCTCCTTGCTGAAGGATATTTTTTGGTCTGGGCTTGACATGAGGCATGTAACTGGGCAAACAATGACAGCTTTCCGTATTCCCTGTGCAACATTACATCACCTGGTTAATGCTATAATACCTATATACTGGTATCTGCAAAGAGACAAGAGAACCCCCTTCCACAAGCTGTTGCACTTATTACCAATTAGCTCCACTCTAGGATTAGGAAAGATAAATCACCAGTAAAAACCTTGCCTCATGTAACTCGAAATATTGTTACCCATTGACTTGCATCAATGACTTTTGAAGCCTTCAGCATGTTTACAGCTTACAAGGATGCAACTGTACCCAAAACTGAAGTCAAATAGCTGGGAGATACTAGGAAAATATGACTAGAGGATACAGAACAAGAAACCAAGCTCATCTCCTGACCTTGCAATTCTGTTGTACTGACTGGGATTGCACACAATAATTTTCCAAATTAAAATCCAGAAAACATGCCCTTAGAGTCCTTGCCTCTGATCCAGCAAAAGTGAAACATGTGCTTAAGGCTGAATGTACAGCCTTCCTGGGTTTTGGAGTCTGATCTTGTCCTTAAGGCTACCCCTGTGCTGAAGTAATTTCGTAGACTGAGATTTTGAATCAAATCGTTTTCTTCCTGCAGCTTTGGCAATATCATTATTTGTAAAACACCAACAATAGTGTCAACAAGGAAAGGCAAGAAATATGGCATTTCTTAGCAAGTGCTTTTTCCATTCAGTCATTACTAGCTATTGGTGCCCCATCTTCGGATGTTTGTGGCCAAATGTGATTCTTACAGTTCCAAACCCTGAAACTGTCAATCTCAGCAGCTGGCTTTCTCATCTCCCCTGGGCCAGCTTTTTTCCAGTGTGCTCCATGATTCATCCACAGATGGTTCCCTGGATCAGCAGGCAGCTCCACCCACGGCCAAAAAAATCGGTAATCCCAATGCTCGCAGCAGGGCCAGGCCCATGCAGGAAYGCAAACCCCAGTGCCGACAGCATCCTCAGACTGACACACCTGCTCACGCGCTGCCGGCCCCACGTTTCGAGAGACTTCTTCTGATTTATTTTGGAAAACCTTATCAAAGGTTTGTTAAGAGGGAGGAAGGAGAACGTCCCACGGACACGTCAGGGAGTGACAAATCAGGATCAGTCCTGCCATGCCCTCAAGGYGTGACTGAGGGCTCCTGGAGCCAAAATTTGCCATTTGCACAAGCACTGGCGTGAGACTTGGTGTGAAACCTCTGGTCCCCATTCAGTTTGACCAACTGTAGCGAAACCATTCTGCTGCAAATCTGCCTCCCTGGGACACAGGGATACTGAAAGAGTAGATCCGTGAGGCACCCTGGGACATGTGTAACTACCACTTTTGCCTTTCTGGGGAGAACAACGTGTCCTGACCAAACAGCAGCAAGTGTGCTGGTGGTATTACCAAGTATCAGACATTGTGGGATACAGCAGGGATCATTTCTTGATCTGCTCCCTTTCCTGGAGAGGGAAAAGTAGGGCAGAATATGAGATTAGTCCTTTATCCTTCCTCTGTACACACAGTATTGCTTGCTAGCCCTTGGAGCCAATGGTAAAACTTCCATTGATTTCAGCGCCAGCAGAATTTGGCTAGTTCAGAGCACTTTTGAAAATCCCACCCTAACTGTCGGCAGTGAGGTTTTCATAATGTCAGTGGTTATGCAAGATAAAGATTTATAACATCTAAGGTGATGTGAAGCTGGACAGTTTTAATCACATAACAGAGCTTTATGAATTGCTGCATATTCTTGCTGAAGTTATATAAGTGTGACCTGTACCTGACCTTCCTTGGCAGCTTCCTGACTTGTAATTAGAGACCTCCTGGCTACAAATTTATGCTGGGATCCAAACAGTTTGGCAAATTCCAGATACTCATTTTTGGCAAGCTGGAAATCCAAATAGCCTGACGCTGTCTCAGGAATGTCTTCCCTGGAGAGCCACACACTTTTGGTGGCAGATGAACAAGTAAAATTTTTCCTCTCCCTCTTCCTCCAACTCCTCCTGTATTGGTGGCACCTTTGTAAGGAAAAGCCCTCACAGCCAGTGCCTAAATGAAATAAAGGGTGATAGCAAGCTCTGGGGAAGTTTCCTACCTATGTGGTTTGCCTTTTTCTTTAAAATTAAACACATGGTTTCATATGGTCAAAGTGCTGCAGTCTGCCACCTACACCAGTGTGAATTCATGCTGTGATGCTTCCAAGTCAAAACAACATGAGGACACTGATTCACTCCCATCTCCCTAATGCTTATGACACAGTGTTCATCACTGCAGCAGAAGGAAAACAAGTGGGAAGAAGTGACTTGTTCACAGGCCTAATACATCTTGCTGGGTCAGGCAGTGGTCACCTAAACCTGCAGTGGTAGAAAGGGTAGGCTGTAACCAATGGCCTCAGTCAAGCAAAGTGACAGCCCCAGGACAGACTTCATCAAAGGCCAGTCCTAGGACAATTAGCATTATATTGCCAGCTCAATGGGACAGCAGGCAGACAAAGGGTGTTAGAGACATTGAGACACTTTTTCCATAGTTTTACCTCACAAAGAACAAGCAAATGGATGGCTTTGGGATCATGGTGGGTTGCCCAGCAATGTTCAGTCAAGCATAGATTTGTCTAAAAACCATTTTCCTAATTCTGTGCAAACAGAGACACCAAACACATGCCCACAGTAACAGAATGGAAATTTTTCTAGACCCACCACAGCCAATACATTATTTCAGATACATGGAAAATGGGATAGTCTTTCTACTTGTGAGCAAAGAGGAACTCTCCCCCCCCATGAATAGGTCAGGATCAAGCTAGTAATTAATCCCTGTTGCAGATTTTATATGAGCAGCTGGGCATTACTTCTGTGGAGCCAATAGGTGAGAATGGTTAACAGAGTTCGCAATAGGGGTGTGTATGATCTATCCCTTTCTGAGCACAAAAGATCATCGGTATTTGACACAAGGACTTGCACACAAACAACTGAATCAGAAGCTGAATTCTAGGAATCAGAAACCCATTACCAAACAAACAGCATGCATCTCCGAAAAATGCTCAACCATGTTCTTTGCCCTCTCTGTGCATTTTTCCACAGTCTTGGGCAAACACAAACAAAAATAGAGTGCACATCCATTTATTAATTATAATGGATTAATTATAATGGTTCTAATCCAGCTTCCATTCAAGTCAGTGGAACAATTCCCATTGACCTAACTTGGGAAATGACTACAATCCATAGGGAACTATAGTTATGCTAAATACAAAACAAGTGCACAGGACACTTCAGCCATGTCAGCTCACTGCAGGAGAAGTAGACAGACTGAAGTCATCTCATGGGAGAAAATGAAACCCTGTAGTGTGCTTTGGCCTGAATCACCACCAAAGGAGTTCACCTGGGCAGAGGGAGGGAACACAGTATACTACTAGATGATATACTACTTATTAATATTAGTAGTATATCTTTTAGTCAAAGTGTAGGCCTAAAGACATTCCTACTAGAAGGCATTCTGGCATTTTTGAAGATGACAGAAGTTGGATCTTAAATCCCTGGTGAATGTGACTGTAGGTGGCTGTATTTTGACTACATTTTGACAGAGCTTTAAATGGGATGAATATTCAGTAGTGTTTCCCCAAACACTTTACAGCACTCCAGCCTGTCCCTGAAGAGTTGTGATGCTGCAGCCAGTGGCACTAGTACACAGAAAACAAAGAGAAGTGCGATGATTGCTGCTTTTAATCTGGTGTGTTAGCATCCTCAGGAATGCAAGATCACAAATGTGTCAGAACCTGTGTGCGGGAAGTTGCTTCCCCAAGAAACAGGCCATTTCATGGGCGCCTTCTCCCAGTACTGAACCAGCTTCTTCCATAAAGGTGCCATACTAATGCAATTAGATTAAATGTATACTAAAACAGTATTTGGAAAAATCTCTTGGATAAAATGAGAGAGGCTGGCTCTGTTGTTTTCTTCCATTCCTAAGTGTATGACTTTATGGGCTGTTGGCACTGACTCTCCTCTGGCTTTCTCTGACACAACAGTGACAAAATTTCTATAGGAGTCCTGGGGCAGGGGTCATCACCGCTTGATGAATAATGAGCAAAATTGCTACTACTGTAGACTTGGAAGCTGGCTGGACCACACAAGTTGCAGCATCCCTCAGGGATAGTGCTCCTTTTGTGAACCCTGCTGGGTGGCCCACACCTTTGCACCATCTCTGATTCTATTTTGTTTATTCAAAAGAAAGAAAAGGTGACAGGGAAGGGGAGGATCAACAGCTCTCACACTGATGGCCCAAAATTTTCACAGTTCTGGCTAATGGAGATGTTCTCTCCTCTCCTCCCTTCAGATCCTGTGAAAACAAGGCAATAGATTGCATGGCTCCATGCCTCTTAGATTCAGGCCATCTTTGTACTCCTCCCTTCTCTCATTGCAACAGAAGATTGACAGATTGGAAGTCAGAGGACAAGATAAGGCAAAGCATTGCACTCAATTGCTTTGAGGTCTGTGGATGCTGAGCCACAAGTAGAGTCATTAGTTCTTGGCTGCATATAAAACTACAGGATGCATCTTTATGAATTGGAAAGACAAGACGTTAGAAACTCCAGGAGAAATAAATAAACTACAAAAAGAAAGCAAACAGAATTCACCTGTGACCCTCCACGTGGGATTAAGAAATGACAGGAAGAAATAAATTTTCTCCACAAAAAAAATCAAAGCAGGAGGGGCTGTAACTGATGAACTCCATGGCTTGTTAAGTGGAACGAGCAGGGGGCCACATAAGAGAGCTATGCAGGTGCAAAGAGCAAAGGGTGGGGTAAGTCACAACAGGTTTGTTGATGTCTGATGTTTTGGCAGGGGTGTATATCTATTCTTCAGGGGACGTTGGTCTGGAAAGGCACGTATGCCAAAATATGATGCATACTCAAATCACAGCCACAGATTATGCTGCCACAAGGGAAAAGATAGCACAGCATATTTTTCTGGGAGGAGAATGAAATCAGAAGAGCCAGAAAAGCAAAAGTCATGAGGTGGGAGCTCACTCAACATTGTTTAACTTTTCCTTCAGTTCATTTCTCTCTGCACATCCTGTAAGGGAGACAAAACTAACTTATTTCTCCGCTAGCTGATGCTGCTATAATGAGAGGACCAGTAAAGCTTTAGAGCTTTCATTTCATGCTTTTTTTCTGGACCAGTTTTCTTTCCAGCATGGCGTGCGTGCATGCGTGCATGTGTGTGTGTGTGTTTGTGTGTGTGTGCGCAAACTTGCAGGCAACAAGCAATGTCTGCCAACTTGAGAAGGCTCAGGCCACATGCAGCATCTGTGGGCTCTCAAACATAACAGCCGTTGCTTTTTGGAGGAGGGAATTAGCTCATAAATATTTGTGAAACTGTTAGTAAATGGGATGCAGAGCTATTAGCAAGATGGTTCTGATCAAAATATGGAAGATGGGTTCAGCATGCCTGGACAAATCCAGTCTGGTAATTGCCCATTGAAACCATTCAGGAGCACAAGGAAAGCAGTTTGCTTTTCCCTCCCTCTGCTTCACAAATAAGGCAAAGAATTAACTGTGTATGTTGGTGGAGGGCTGCAAAATCTAGCACTGTTCAAAATGTGATCCTTGAGACTGCATTTCTCGATCTGTATTTAAGCACCTAGCAGGGCTGCTTCATTTTTAGAGGGGCTAAATAACTCCTCCCCTTCCCTCCCTGCCCTGTGTCTTTTAGGAAATCAAGTACATACATGAGCTTAAATCTAAATAATCTTAAATAATCTAAGTCACACAGAGTCCCAGGCTCATATAGCCCCGGTTCGAACCTGGTCCTGGTTCCTGGTGCTTCCCATGGGCCAGACGTTCCTGAAGATCCCTGGCCAGCCAGCAGGATGGGCTGCCAGCCCAGCCCTGGGCATGGGAGTGAGGAGCTGGGACTCTCCCGCCCCTGACAGTGTGAATGAGGGTGTCCAAAAGGGCACCAGGTTTCCTGACTCGCTACCCCATGTCTCATCTACAGCCGTCATGCTTCCCTTACCCTGATGCCCGAAAGATGGAGATGCTGCCTTGCCAGGCRTCTTTTGCAGGGACAAGTGCCAGTCCTGTTTTCCTTTTGGGTAGGGTGGTCCAGGGCTGTAACACTAAGGACCTTGGATGTTTCCAGCCAAGGGTTTGTTTCTAATCTCTCTTGGATCTCTCTGTGGCTGGGTCACATCTGCAGGCGTTAAATCAAGTGTCTGAAGGACACACTGGCCTTTACAGAACCAGAAATTTGTTGCTAGGAGCTGGATGCAAGCCTTGTCTGAGGGAGCCAACTCCTCTGCTTGGAGGACAGACCCCTGGAAAAAGTAATGCCTGCCCCAAAATTTAAGTGGATGTTTTTTTAAAGTGGTCACTGAACTTTTTAATATGTTTAATGTTAAAAATTAAAAAGGATTTTTTTTTTTGACAAAAAGGTGGTTAAAGATGCCCAAAGACCTGCACCAAACTCTGCTGTAGAACAGACTGGAGATTATGGGCTGGACTGGTCTGCCAGAAGGATGGCAATGGGTTGAGTGGGACTTTCACCAACAGTCGCAAGTCCATGGCTTTCTCAGAGGTGGAAAAGCCTGAGGCCTATTGATAATGCATGAAGCTAAGGATCACTGCCATATTTCCAGATGATTATCTCCTCTGGATTCTTCCTTAATGTGCTTTTTTGACCCAAATGTAGCAGCAAGCTAGGCCTTGCTGTGACTCACCTATTTTGGGACACTTTCCCCTACATGACACTCCAGCTATATCCCTGGAATACACAAGAGTCTGTCCACAGATTTAATTGCAAGCTGAGGGTCATGAAGACAAGATTTCTTGGAGAGAGGTTGCCTCTTATTCTGTGTTTGCGTAGCACYTAGTTTAATGGAGGTCTGATCCCAGTTAAGGCCCTTGGGCATGGGAGTAATGCAACAACAATGCTAGAGTAGCAATCTCTTGGTGTATATTATCCATTAGGCACTCACTGTGAACAGTAATGACACATCATAGATCTTGTTCAAGAAATGCTTCACTTGGTACTTTTACTGCACATTTTTGGGTCTATCTAGAAGTGCTCCTAAGTCTTGCTCTTTTCGCAGGTTGTTCTGGCTGTCAGTGACAGCAATGTTCAAAAGTGGGAACAGGAGAAGTTTTGTTAAGTTTCCTTGTGGCTGTTGTAAGTGACAGAAACTCAAAATGTTGGGAGAGCTTTTATGGTGTGCTAGGAACAAAGACCCTGCGAGAGAATGGTGGAAATCATGAGTCCTGCTTAGTTTAATAGACTGTACTCCTCTAAATTGCCTGGGAAGTCACCTGCAAAAGTGTGCCCCCTTGATTGCTTCATAATGCTCAGATCAGGAGCATACCTAGGCAACTCGCCCCAGCAAAGCATAATGAGTCTCTAAGGAAAACATGAAGCTAAAATGGTCTTGCATAAATAATTTATCTCTTAGCAGAATGGGTACAGTACATCCTGGGTGCCATTTCACTAAGGCCACATGAGTTATACCTGGCTGCAAGCTGGCAAGGAAGGGTGGTCCGGTTGCTTGGGATCCCGTCTGGCAGTCATCTCCAGGCACTGCTGCAGCTGGCCTGGGTGGTTTGGAGAGTGTTGCCATGCTTCTTCCCCCAGGGCAAGCAATGCATGCGCTCATCATGATCGTGATCACGTGAGAGACCAAGTAGCTCTCTGATGCCACAAGAATGGAGATTGCAGATACAGGAGATTTTCCCCCAAATACCAATAAAGTACCCAGTCCTGCCCATGCTGACTACCCCTGTGGTGACACACAAAAAGTCTGGCACTGATAGCTCTGTCTGTCCTACTGGACTCTGCAGAAATGAGCATCTGCAGGGCTGAGTTGTAACACAGCTAGAGTGAGAGCATGCTGTCATCTATCGTTATCATCACGTTAATCCCTTAACCCTGGGCAGGGGTCCAGATGGCATCTCAACCCCTTGCTTCACCGCTGAAATCTTCTTCCAAAAGCTGCGTGTGTACTCTGCTCACTCTGATCTGGTGCTAAGTAACAGAAACTTTACTGATGGCACTAGCAGCTCACTACTAATTGGCATGTATGGAAGGGACATCTGCTGTTAATGACTGAATGCTGACTAATGGTTGTTCTTTGGGAGGTCAAGAGTCTCCAGGAGGAACAGGAAGGATGCTGAATGATGAGATAGAGGCTCTGGCATGTTCTTTTCACAATTCTTGAATTTCTTTATACTATAAAATGTGAATGACAGGAGAATAATGAAATAAAATGTTTGATAACTGATTTCTGAGACAAATTTAAAGTAGAAAACTTAAGGGAAAAAAAGTATAAAATTATAATAAAAAAATCTGAAATTATTTTACAAGAATCTATGCCACAACATGCAAGGACTCACTAAAGTGTTACTCTATCTTTGCTGGAGGACAGCGTTGCCGGGCAGCTCCTGTTTCACGTGTGCCAGAATTCCTCTGCTGAATCCTGTCTGATCGCTTTCCCACAGTGCAGCACTAGGACCCACAGTGCAGCACTAGGACTATCACCCTATTAACAATATTATACCCTTGGACTGTGCAATTTCTTCCCTGCTTGTTCTCTGAAAGAGGAATGCCTACTACAGTGCAAATTTAAAACCTTCACAGGACAGAGCAAGATTCGGGAAGCATAAAGTATGTTCTATTGAAAACTGTATTTTGTAGCAGGTTGGTTTTATTAAAAGAGTTAAGAAAGACTGAATAGAGGAGGTTGTCCTCCCAAGGGGACAACCTGGCTTCACTGAAGTCTCCTGTTTTCTCAAGCCTTACTCCTGCTTTCCACACAAGTAATTTGCACAGATTTCCCAAAACAGAACAAAAAACAGAACATAATTAGTCTTCAGTCAGTACTTTTCCCCTAATTAAATGCTGTCTACAGAGTACAGAGGCATGGTGAGATTTGCTAAAGAAATATGATCTGCTTAGGTTTGATCTGGGTTTCTGAATAAAGTATCCATTACAGGCCATCATCTGTGTGTACTTAACATATACAGGGCCACATTTTGTAAACTGGCATGAGTCATTAAGCCTACCCTCACTTCAGGAAGCTGTTACCCACCCACTCACGCCCGTCTGACCCTTTCATTTATTTGTACCTGTGTCAAGTTCTTCCCAACCCCTTTTTACATTGAAGATGCCATGGGATTTCACAGCTCAGCTCCTGCTACAGGTGGGAGATAAATAGCCTTACCTGAAAATAAAAACAAGGTCTTCATATATTATTTAGTGTAAAAAAAAAAAAAGTTACTAAATCCCCTCCCTGCTTTCCTTTCTACTCTTTTCAGGACTGGAATTAATTAAAATAAACCAATAAACACCGGAAAAGTACTACAATAGAGCCTGTGTTCTACAGAAACAACACGAAAACAAAATCACATTAGCTCCATTATTAATGAGAGTGAGACTCCATCTGAAGTTGCATAGGAGATTTAATATCTAACCTTCAACTGTAATTACTATGACTATATAAGCAAGTTAAGCATAASGACAATAATGTTGCTGCTGCAATGACTTGTTAGATGTCCAACTGTGGTCAAACTAGGCATGCAAATGTGCATGCAAGTTACTAGTGCCTCTCCCTGCCTAAGGCTTAAAGCATAGGAGCTCCTACAGGCACCGCCGACAGAAAACAAGGCCTTGCAATGCTCGCTCTGCAGGTCCCACGCGTGGGCCAAGTGGGAGCTCCRATGTAAGAGGAGTCTCAGTCTTTGAGATATGACAGGCCTCAAACAATGGGGACAATGTCTTTTGTGCAGAGGAAGTACATCTCCCAAAGGGGAACACATATTGTGTTTCACACCACAGAAGATGGAAGCTGTTACAAAGCTTTGGCTGCTCAGTTGCTGATGTTTCCAGCCCTGGAAGCCCGCAATTCAGTTCCCCAGCTGCTGGCCGAGGTGCTTGTGAACAAACAATTAAACAATATTGTGTGTGKGGGGGGGGAAAGTCATTCTGTGAAACACTGTGGTCAGCTGAAAACAAAATAAGGCCCGATCCCTGGCAGGAGATGCTCAGGACACTGGAGGGCTGAGCCCCGGCTGAGCCAAAATAAATCCCAAGGAACAGCAATAAGTCAGCAATCGCTATACTAAAAGCCAGTTTCCCCCCCTTCTATAGTGTTGCTGCTTTGGTGTCCTGATTCTGAAGAAAGCATTACATTTTCTCAGAGATCAAAGGTCAGAAAAGATTCCTCAAAATTAATAGGCACCTCTTCACCTCTCATAGTGTTCAGGACCACACACAATCATCTCCCTTATTGCAAGCAATGGGCTTGCCTCCAAAGAGAGGAGAAGAAAGTTTGAACAGTGATGTTAATTGCAAATTTAAAAACTTTGCTGCTATTATATTAAGAAAATAGTAATGAATGTTATATCTGTAAGATCCAGAGCAAGGTTACTCCAAGCCAGTGCTTTAGGAGAGCCCTCTTTGCTGCTCTGTAACAACCACCAGCAATGCAAGGACAAAGATAACACAGCCACAAGCAAGTCTGCATAGACGTGAAATGGGGTCAGGGAGAGTCTTGTATTTAACTCTCCAGACTACGGTAGAGAAGAGAGAAGGAGAGGTGTAGGAGGGCGCAATGAACACAGCTTAAAGTGATAGGCTGAGGTTTTCAATGCAGTTTACAGGACCTGAGAACCTAGCTCATTGCAAATAGCAGGGGGTTTTCAGTGAGCAGGGATTAGTGAGGTAGAGCTTGAAAAGGGGACRCTGGTTTGCTCCTTTCTTCTGTAAAAGGGGGAAGCCTCCCTTTTATGTTCCTGGAGAAGGTAAGCAATGCCCCTGCTTTGCTCCCTCTCCCAGAGAAAGCTCCTCATCTGGTTTCAAACACAATGCTGCCAGTCCATTTGATTTCAGTTTATGAGTTCAACAAGTGTGGTGTTTTTCTTAAAATCTCCATTCCAGGAATCCCCAGGATAGGTGAGGATCCCAGAATTCATCCAAGGCTGGAAATGAGCTTTGAACCTTCCTGTAGCTGAAAGAAAACTTTAATTTTAAAATTGAAAGTTATTATTGGAAAACCTGGAAGAGTCACAACCAGCAGGCAAAAGTATCCTGAAGATAATGTTTTACCTGTTCATCTTTTTTAAGCTAATGTCATGACTTGTGGGTGTTTGGGTCTGGAAGTACTGCTAAGCTTTGATACCGAGGGAGTGCATTCAATTTTGGGTCCTCCAGAAGTATCTTACACGACAAAAATGCTCTTTGTTGCTCAGATGCCATGATCCCACATCATAGTCTCTAACACCAGGCGTGTAACTGCTGATGGAGAGTTCACACCTCAGATTTTTGATGTCTCCACGTGTTCCTTCACTTGGTTCCTGAACATCTTGAGGTATGCATATACCTCACACAACTGTTCATTGCACATAAACAGTCATGTCAAAGCAATCATCAATATGAAATAACAAAATGCTGAAGGAAGTTGCCCAGGATGCAAAAAAAATCATGACATAACCACACTGGAAATGAACAGGAAAAGTACTTGAATACGCACTTATATTCTTGTTAGAGGATTACGTGAATCAGAAATGATGACAACATTAAGTTCACTTTAAACCTAAATATATTAAATGATTTTACAATATGTAACAAGTACAAGGTCATATGCTCAAAGCCAGCTTAAGTTGCTGGGTTTATATTGAACATTTGTGTGTTAAAATGAAACAAAATGTGAAAAGCAGGAGTTATAAAAGAATCTGTTAGGGCTACCACAGAAAACCTTGAAGAGTTGAAACTTTGTTCTTTCCTGAAATCTATAGAAATGACTGTGCTTGAACCTGAGCATGTGGGGGAATTGGGGTTTGAGAAAAGCTAAGAATATCACAAGAAGTTACTCTCAGATTATGTAATTCTTTCATTTCTAGACTTAGGCATATGCAAGTCTGGAATATTAAGGAAAAAATAAAAGAAAATGAATAATTTTGATACTCAAACCAGTATGGACTGCGGGAGCTGAAAGTATAAGTGAAGTGTGTAGGGGGTCCATATTCCTGCAAGAATGCTTGGTCCAGACCTGACTTTAAAGTCATTGGGCTAAATCCTGCTGCCACTGAAAATGACAAGTCTCTTATCTTCTCCAGGTGTAAATATGCACAAGCAGGAGCACTGAAACAGGTGAAACATTCCTTCCTGGTGAAAATGGAAAATAGTTGAAAATCTTTGCACACATGGAAACTAATATCCTCCTTTTCCCCTCTCTGTCTGTTGCCTAAGGCCAAAATAACATAATGATCCAACGAACAAATAGAACCCCGTTCCCTCTTTGAGTGGCAAAAAACACAAACATCCATTATCCAGAAGGTCTGACTTAAATGACAGAGGAGTCAGCAAAGACAGCCAGGGACAGTTTTTGAAGACTGTGTTACAAAATAATAATATGAATGCTTTAAGCAGCTTGGGAAACTTCACAACTGGCAAACTCCACACAGGAACTTACCACGTGTTTTCCAAGAAAAAAAACACATATCTCTCACCAAAAAAGCCAACAGCTTTATAGCTGTCTGGCTCCGTTGCACTAAATCTGCATGRGAATCTTTCATACCCATTGTTCTGAAGTGTAACTTTGTTTTACATTACTGCTTCTCATGCAAAAATGCTGAATTAAACGAGAGAAGGAAAGTGAAATCCAGAGATAAAAGTAAGGAGTGGAAAGATATGGAAAATTAATGAAGCAGAAAGATACTGAGAAGCCAGATGGCAGGACCGTGTTATTCCACTGGGCCTTGGAACGTCACAAATGGCCAAGACTCTCTGTTATTTTATTACAAGCAGATCACATGCAGGGGTTGGAACAGCCATCCTCAGGCGTCTTGTGCTTCATACACTTTGGCCTTGTCTATATAAAGCTTTTTTTCCCCTTCAAGTTTCCTCCTGTTGCTTTTACTGGTACAGTTCAATTTCTGACAAGAAAACAAAACAGGCTAGCATATGGCATTTAACCACTGTGTCATCTAGGTATCCACCCAAGAGATTTAGAAAGTGGCTAGCTTGCCAAATCCCAGCTTTCACAAGACATACAGTCACCTCATGCTCCATCATCTTCATCATAGTTTTGATCCATTTGGACAAGGGAGATGTAGGAGGAGCAGCATAGGTGGGGGAAGAGGTGAGGGTAAAGAAGGCAGTACCATTTCCAATATCTTCTATATTGTCCTGAGAAGCTTTACTGAGAAAAATCCAATCAGAAGAAAACAAACAACCCCCCCCCCAAACCCCAATGTGGAAGTTGACAGCCTCAAGTATTCCTATGATTCCTGCTGTTGGTGCGTTGGAGACCCACAGAGGCTGGTGTGTCAGTCTGCCCCGTTGTGGGCACAACAGCCAGGCTCACAACCCAGAGGGCTTGCAACAGGGAAAGTGGGCAGGTGCAGTGTAAAGCCAGTGCAAGATCTGCCTTCCTCTTTCCTCCAAGGGGAATTTCAACTGAGAAAAGGCAACGTAACAGGAGCTCCTCTCTTATTGTTCCTAACACAACACAGAGAAGAGCCTTCTTTTTCTGGCTCCCAAACAGACCCAGATGCACCCTTCTCCCAAACTGCGGCCCCTGCGCCAGCCTTTGCTAACAATTCCTCCCTCACCACAGCGGCTCCTTGAAACTCCTTCTGTAGCAGCAGCATCCTTGGTGCTCTGCTGTGTTAATTCAAGCCTGGTTATTGCTTGAAATGTTGGAGGGCAGTCATGCAATTACCTTGGTGCAAAAAATGATGGAAACTAGTTTACCCCCCAACTTTTCTTCATCAGCTCTCTCCAGAGTGTTTTCTAGTCACCTGAACTGAAATGCAGAAAATGTGATTTTCTAATTGTATTTTGTTTTTTTCTTAGCTTCCTAAGCCAAGCTATTAAAACTACCTTTGCTGCTTTATTTTCTGCTCTTTCCTTTTGCAAAGATGGACAGGTCTCTTTATTGCAGAGGAGTTAACGACAAAGCAGGATACGTTTAATGAGTTAGTCAGAGTTTGGATGCATTTTCCAGAGACAGGTCAGGTGTTTTTGCCGTCTGGAGGAGTTTGTGTCTGCTCACACCTCAGTGCCTGGCAGTAACAGCGTCCTGCCCTTCTTTGTTCAAGCCTCTACATTGCTATTTACTAAGAGCATCTCCTACTATTCTATCTCCCCATGAACATGCAGCTAATTTTCTCCTCCTTCATGGAAAAAAAGTCCTATTTAAGAATAACAGAGTTAGTGAGATAGATTTTGCCCTCCTTGATCAGTGTAAGTTTTATTTTCCTTGGGGAATAGTTCCTTTGAAATCCGTGAATTGTGCCATGAGCTCCAAGTGTGTAAAGACAACAGTTGCTAGCCCCAATACAAGTAGTTCTAGACAAATTTAAAAGGTTTAGAGATTAAATATAGATCACAGTTTTTACAGAGGTTTATAAACAAATACTCTACAAAGAGTTATTAATAGATGTTCAAAAGATTGTTCCAGTGACTGGTGACCTAATTTTTCAGTGTTCTTTCCATATGGATATAAAGTATCCTACAAAGTGGACCTCGTAAAGACATACATATTTCTCACTAGAATTGCATAGGATAAGATGATTTGCCTTTTCTGTAATCTACAGGCTAGTTCAGGAAACTGACAAATGACTTTGATGGGGCTGTGCTGATTCACAGAAGCTGAGGTTGTAGCCTTATAATAGATCTTCATTACAGGTAATGCAGGCTATTCCTAAAACAGCTAATGATTTCCTAGAGTTTTAATTTCAAGGCATGTGACTTAGTCATTCTGTTTTTTCCCCCTCTTTAGAGACATTTTGAAACATTTTTTCCTGTTTGCATCTGGTTGTAGTAAGTTCTCATACCAGTTCTTTGCTCAGCAAATTTATTTTTGACTTAAGGGCCTTTGTGACCAGCCAAAAAACTCCTCCCAGAACAATTTCTTGGAAATCAGTTGCCAGCACAGAGAGTTTTGATTCGTTAACCTGACTGCTGATATGAGGTGGTCTGCGAAGAGTCTGGAACGAATTGCATGCAGTGAATCCCAGACTGTGTTACCAGAACAGTCCCTTTGCACTCCCGTCCTTCTTTTCCCTGGGACTGCTGGGATGACTCCTTACCTGTGGCAGGGTCAAGCCTGGATTCCTCATCCACAGGACACTTAACCTGCTCATTCAGTACCACTAAAACCAGTACAACTGTCTGTCACAGCAGAGACTAGAGGACCAATTTGAATGAATCTGATAAATGGGAAGCTATTTGTATTTCTGTTTGAGTAGATTTTTTTTCTTCTTCTTCTTCTTTGCTAATGACATACAGCTACAGCAGAGGAAAGCATAACAAATAGATAAAAGGAAAATTTTGCAGTGCACCAACAAAATGAGCAGAACACTGGGAAAATAAAAGAAAAAAAGCCAGGAAATACACATCTATCATGTGTCTTCTCACACTCACATTAACTGCTCCCCACAGTCCTGACTGTTTTTTCCAGCAAGATCATTTCAAGTTGTGGAATCCAGAGAGCATCAGAAAACATCTTGTCTGATTCATATATTCACTGATCCAATAGACAGTTTTATAACTGAATCAGTGTCCTTGGAGGAGTAACTGTATATTTGTCCAAAAGCATTTTAAAGGGCTTAGCAACAGATCGAGACAGAACTTCTTACGTGACACTCCCCACCACCATCAAATTTGTAGCTCATGAATTTAACAAACCCTGTCTTTGACAGCAGTCTGTCTTCCTCTGCTTTAATACAAAGGGATAGGCAGACCAGGGCCTACCACATATTTCTTTCTGTAGGATGGGTTCATTTATAAAAAGTCTAATTTTGTCATGGTCATTACACATGTGCAAAAATCTGAACTTCTATTTCCTCCCATCAGAGCAAACCCTCATGACATACCCCTTTACCCGAGCCCAATTTATCTGAATTTGCTCTAAAATTCCCAGCAGTGCCCAAGGGTACTCGGTAAAGTTAGGAATTTATGGTGCTAGATACTGTACAAATAAGCAAGAGGCTATTTTTGCCCCATGTTAATGACAACTTGCAACAGGTAGGGCAAAGACAGAGAGGAGAGAGTGAGATAGCAATATGAGCATGTTGTCAGATAGACCAGCTGCAGATAACTCATCGAGAGCTGCCATCAGAAGGTGATATTCTACAGGCATATTCTGTCTTTTCCCCTTATCCAGTCACTGGAACTCAAGGAGATGCTCAGAAATGACACTTGGGACATCCAGAGCTATGACTGAAGGTTTCTTGCACGTGATTAAGACCAGAACTCAGAATGGGGAGAGGTTTATCTTAAGAGGAAGTTATGAAGGACATGAATATTGGATATTGTTTCATCTTAAGGTCCTGTCCTTGCAGATGGGGTGGCTCAGACATGGAAGTAATGAGCTAGCAGCATGAAACCCAAAGGAGCATTAGTCAAGCAGGTAATTCAACAGGGAGCAGAATAGACTGGCAGAGCATTGCCARGCTAGGAAGTGCTTAACAGATAGGGAGCATGGTCAAAGAGAGGAGGTGGTGTGGAGAGGAATAGCCATGTTACGGGGCAGTCAGAACTGAAGCAAATGCATCCCCAGCTGGCAGAAAATGAGGAATTCTCTTCAGCTGCTTGCCTGTTCTTACAAAGGACACTTTGCATCTGCGATCGTCAAGCTATCTTTTAGCAGCCTTGATTTTTTTCCAGACAGGCAGATTTCCCAGATCACCTCTAGACATTTATGGGAGAAAGTGTCAATAACGCCCCCTTCTCAAAAGAATCCATCCTAGAAGAATTTCCAATAATCCTTTGGCCTCTACTTAGCTGAAATATGGATTTTCCAGCTGTGGAAAGAGACTCATTAAGCTGAACAGCCCCAAATTCTGGGACAGCTTTTCACAACACAGTTCACATGCCTATGGTGCTTCACAGAGTTTCCTCAAGCAGCATATGTTTTGATTCACATTAAGATAATTTAGAAGATAGACTAGATGATTAATCTGCCTTTTCTGGGCACAGAGCTAAGATATGCAGTGTTAATGGATTTCCAGATTCCTGTCTCACTATGGAGACAACAGCTGTGGATGAAGAGATCCTCCTGTACCCACACACAAGGTCTGATCTACTCTTCCTAAGGTTAGCAGTCATTATCGCCCTGGCGATCTGGGACCCAGACCTGCAGTCTGCAAACTGCTTCAGGTCCCTTTGGGATGCAAGGCCTCCTCAGTGTAAGAGGGTGACATTTGCACCTTGCTATTCACATTTCTTTTTCCTCTCAGGTGCATCTGAGCAGATGCATGCCTGCTTTGCATTCTCTTTAGTCTGTAAGTACCTCAGTTTTCAGATGGGATGATAAACACTTCCTGAAAACTGGTGTTGTGGTTGTGTCAGTATCAGAGTTAAAAGCTATTTCCAGTCCCATATTAACTAATGAATGATGCTTTCATCAGAATGATGCTTTTCATCAAAAAGAAGGTCTTTGTGCTGTTTTTGCTGTTTTCCTTTATTGTAGCGGAAACTGGCATTGCTTCTTGGGAAACACAGTTGAAATGCTGTTTCCACTTTTTAAAATGTCAGTATTTATGTTTATGGATTCTGATTTGGGTTTGATTTTTGGCCTTGCAGCCTTAAATCATCTTGCACAGCCCAGACCAATGTGACCACAGCCTCCTCCAATAGCCCTGCTGAAGATCTCACGCCTGCCCGAAGCAGCAGAATTGGGGTGAGGGGGGACCCCAGCCTGCTGCTCGCAGTGCCCCTCCTTGGGTGGCCACATCCTTTGGCAGATCTCTGGGTGTGAATGAATACCTGAACAACACTGGCAGCTCAGCTCACATGGCACACAGCCAGCCACCAAATGGCACCACCTCTTTACTGTTTCCACCTACAAGGACTGCAGGAGACCTGTGGATGGCAGCTCACCTGTCTGCTAGATATGCAGTCTCCTGCTCACCGATAACCATGGTCTGATTCTCCCACTTGCTCAACTGCAGCTGTTTTTAACCAGCTCCTACCCAAAAAGAGACCTATTTTCAGACAAATTTTGACAAATGGCATTTTGAAAGGGATTGCTGTGTCATAAAACATTACAAAACACTGTGAATGAGACCAGTATCAAAATAAAAACAATTATTCAAAAATAAATCAAACTGGTGGCATGATCAGTATTGGCTACTTCTGTTCTTCCATTGGTCTGCTTTTCTTTCTATTTAATTTTGCAAAATAATGTGCCACTTGGATGGCTTTCTCTAGGCGATGACCACATAATACTCCTCAGATTGGCTAGATGTAGGGATTTAATTACATGCTAACACGTGACAACACTTTAAGGTGTATTAACCTGTCAGCTGGGGTTACTGACATAATATTTGTTTCAACATATTGTCTTGTTATGCCTTCAGAAAACTGTCATGCCTAATTTGAACATGAGCGTACCAGGAACGAAGTGGAGATCTCCCAATCCAAATGGCCTGTTGCCTGTGTAGATATGCACATCCTCAGTTCACTGCAGTGACTGTAGTAACAGTGTCCCCCATTAAGGGCATTCATTTTTTGTTCCATTTCTGCATCTGCTAAACATGATCTGTATGTCAGGAAGTGAATCACAAAGATCAAAATGCAGAATAGCCTTTACGTGACCTAAAAGAGGCTCTCTATAAATGAGGAATGGCCCCTCTCTTCCTCTGGCCTTTCTGGGCACTGGAGGATGAACGCTCCATCCTTGCTGAAGGTGGGCAGGGGAGTTGCTGAGAACATGAGCCACAGGACACCGGTAATATTCAACAGGCTGTGACAAAACTTTGYACATTGTCAAATGATCAATATTGACAGAGTAACCCACAGAACAGGTTTTCCTGAAAGACTGCTAGGATTTAGGAATAATGAATACAAAGTGGAGTAGTAAGAGAAGGATGTGCATGAAGCAGGAGGAAGAATGATGTTTTTTGGAAAAATTGCTGAACTAATCATCTTTGACACTGATTTTCCCACTCACTCTGAGGCTGCTTGTATCTGCTCACTTTCTGCTGAAAGTGGTTGGCTCTGAGCAGGATTTTGAGGGGAGTTCAGTTCATCTTTGGCAAGCTGAGAGGGAATGGACTGGCAACAGTATTTTGCTGCTGTTCGGGTTTATATTTGTGAAAATCTGGCTCTTGTGATTATCACTGAAGCCTGTAGAGTCATAGTATATCACCTACTATGGCAAATCTGGGCCTGGAGGATGGGAGTTTGAAAACTGTTCAGCATTGGGCTCTTTCTAAAACTGCTGTGTATTTTAGCACTCATCTCACAGATAGCAGAGGCAGGAGAGCGCTGAGCATTTTTTGGGTGGAAAAAAAAAAMCACTTCTGGAACCATAAGGAAATTATTTCAAACAATTGTATCTGAAATGCATTTACCTGGGTGCAAACAGTGTATATATTGTGTTGAAATATCAAAGACAATAGATCTCAAACTACTTTGTAGCAACACACTCCCTAGGTCAGACACAGACAGAAAGCTTCTCTGTCTATGAGGGCTCAGCTTTCAGCTTCCTTTTCCTCTTCACAGCCCCACACTTCCTTTTTCCAACAACTTCTCCCTTCCTGGTGTTAACACCTCTCAGTACTGCGAATGTCATGCCATCCCTTTCCTAGAGTCACCATTCAGCCTAGTCCAGCCTTCCCTCATTGGTAACTTGTGCTCATTCACAAAACGATAGGAAATGCAGTCAGCACAAAGAGGAACTCCCGACATGCCTGTGCTAATGCATGCTGGGTCGTTTTTGGAAAGATATTCAGCAGCCTGGCCTCATTCAGACACGTTATTTCTCTTCACCCTGTCAGAATTTGCTGTTTAGTTTTTCAGAGGTTGCAAATGGTGAATGGTCGCAGAGCAGCTAGGGCTCCTTCAGGCTCCTACTCCAGATAGAGACGGGAGAGGCACTTTCTGGTATTTTCAAGGACTGACGATAAACTGAACCCTGTCTTGCAGCTCCCAGGGATAACCCTTGGAGGTCAGGAACGCTAGGTATTTTCAACAGGCGTTCCCATCTTCGTGACTGGAATTGTGAGCATTCCCCAGCTGTATAAGATAGTTGTGTTTGGCCAGTAAAGCATAAGCCAAAAGCATCCTTCACAGTTTCAGAAGCAGTGATAACCAATCTCCTATACACTCCTTAAGCTTTCCCCTTGTCCCATGATCTCTGTTTATTACAAACATCACAACACAGTGAGGATTTTTGCACATGAGTGAGTGAGTTGGCACGTCAGCAGATGCATGGACTTTATCAAGCATCTTCCGAGAACAACCCGTCACAGAGCTGAATCACAAGCTGTTTGTGAACAGGCGAAGAAGTACCTAATGGCCCAATGTTGCACCTATATTTCTGTCTGTCCTCTTTTTCATTTTTCTTTTGGATGTCAAATTACTTAATGAATATCATTGTGTCTACCACTATAAAATTTATTGTAGATGGATACCTAGCTAGACAGCAGATAAAATCAGTCAATATCACATTAGACAGTAATTAGAATGTAACTGGGCTATAATTAGACTGTAAATAGGTGAAATGGAAGTATTGTAATCTGTTTGTACTGCTAGATATGGAAAAAGCTGCACATCCCTAAACAAATGAAAATGCAAATTCACCTGAAGTTAGGAAAGGGAGATGAAGTTAAGGAAAGTAGATGAAACTGATTTTATCTTCAGTTCTTTTTGATTCTGAAAACAGCTGTAGATAGTTAAAACCTTTGAAAAATTAAAAGGTACATGCATTTCAGTACTTAGCTTCCAGGAAATTGAGTTTTAACATGTTTGAAATTCTTAAAAAGAATTGCAGGAAAAGCAACATGCTCTACTTTAAAACCTATCTTTGGTAATAGGAGTATTCCCCCTATTACTTGCCAAGCTTGTCTGCATGCTGCTGGGTTTCCAGGCAATCACACCTGCTTCTCCAGGAAGGAGAACATGCCAGAGATCAGGCTTTTTCCCCACTGGATGTGGATCATTTGCTGAATTCAGAGCTGGTAAGCTCCAGTTCTTCCATGACCAAAAACTTTTCTTACCCCTAACTCTGAAAAGTCTCAGAAACGTATATAACATGAACAGCGCACAAAATTTAAGTAGCAGGTTTGTAGGAGATGCTGAAGTAGATGGGAAAGTTTCTCTGAAACTTATTTGCACAGTCAGTTTAGGATTCTGAGTGGTTGTGAACAAGTTTTTAATTTTTCCCCATCATTAGCCCTAGTACTATCCAAGATGTTCAAAATAACGTAGAAAGCTTTTCTGTGGAAATCTCAGCCATTAGATTAGCGTGATTTTAAAAAAAGGATATGATCTTTACATTCCCCCCCCCAAAAAAAAAAGTACAAGTGTCATTTATGACAAATAAGAAATCCAGGTTTGTAGTTCAAAGTCAGTGCTCACCCAAGCATTATCAGTGTCCCCAGGTTAGGCTTGCTGTAACCTTCCATCCTCTGATCACTTTCTATAGTGGAGACAGCTCAGAGACTCAGTACCACTCCTCATCATGTGAAACTTTGTCCCTGGCCTGAATGGCATCTGGGCATCAGTCTTTGCTTTTTTGCTCATGAGAGTACAGGGTTTACAAATATGCCTGTACCAAGGTCAAAAGCAAGTTTAGCTCTTGTTTGAAAGGAAGTAGAAGCAGTGCCCAGGTTCTGCGCTTAATTTTATAGATATACACCTGGATTTGCTTTTCTGACTGCAATGTGATCATCTGGTATTTATGAGAGAAATGAGACAAGATCATGATCATAGGGATAACAGTGACATCATTTTCTATATTTCATTTTCTGTGATTTTGAGAGCAGCTTCAATAATCTATTTTRGTATGGTCTAAAGCCCTTTACCTGTAACAACCGATTTGTCCAGGGTATGGCATCTGCAAGTCTATGCAAAAAAGTTTATCTTATTATAGAAGTAGTTCCCAGCTCTGCTGAGTACTATGTGGAACTTTGTAGCAATCCTGGTGGAGATATTATAAAATAGGAATACTCACTTAGATGTTTTTGTCTCATGGTGCAGATGAAAATTCCATTCATAACAGGATAGGAAGCCAATGACCACCCAATATACAATCCTAATATAAGATTATGTGAGATATAATGCTTTTAATTATGCTCCCCTCAATTTTTTGCATTTCAAGGAAGGGCAATTTCTTCACAAAAACCCAAGTCACCTTCATCTACTTAAATTGCATTCAGTCCAGTGTGATGATGAACAGAAATTTTTTCCCTCCAAAGAATGGCCACTTCTGAAGAGCATTTGTTTGCATCAGCCCAAACACTTACAGACTAGTGCTGGGCTTTTTACGGTTCAGTTAAACCACTGCTGAGGCCCCTTCTTTTGTGCTTTCTCTGGCATGGCCCAGGCCTGTGTTGGCACAGGCATCCTGAGCATCCTGAACCATCCTGTGCTGGCTTCAGGCCCTGGGAACATTGGTGAGACATACCCTTCCTGCCAGGCTAAGGAAGTTCCCACCCAAACCTCTCTGAAGTCACCGGGAATCTTTCCATAAACTCTAGGGATCTGGGAGAAGGCAGAAGATCCCTGAACTCAACAATCATGGAAAACAACTTAAATAAGAAGACTTGCACATGCACTGGGACTATTTGCATTCCTTACATGTAATGATTCTAGAAGAAAATCCCTTCCAATGGCACCAACCTTCTCAATCCCAGATGCTGTAGCAACTCTATTTCTATATAAAGTTACACTTGTACTTGCAGGGCAAAATCCATGCTGCCTTTCCCTCTGTCTCTACAAAGACATGAATGTGCTGTAGTGAGGCTGATTTCAAGCATCTGTATTACCCTCCCAGTACCCACGTCCTTCAGGTCTGCAGTACTCGATGGTTTCAGCAAAATTCAGCAAGATTGTTTCAAGTTGATTGTCTCAGCAAAATGTGGCCATGGCCTTGGCCTTGGCTCTGGTGAGAGAAACAAGGAACACATTTCCAGCTGCCACAAAGGGGAGGAAAGAAATAAACCCAACTAACCTCAACACAACAGGAAACACAAGGGCTGCCAGCCGGATGGCTTGGGCTCCATCCTGCGCAAGGTCCAATAAAAATCAAACCCAGTGGATTGGCAGCTGGCCCACAGAGGGTCAGTTTGACATGGTCACCGGAGCCTTTGTCCTACCCAGGTTAAACTTTTCGTCTCAGTATTTATAAAGGAAAGCTCTTAGTTGCCCTAGGGGAATTGCCATGCATGAAAGGAACACAGGCCCATTCGAGAAAGCCAGGGAACATCTATGGTGATGTTTTTTCACAGAGTGCTGTGGATTTATGCTCCCATCCAACAGCCATGTGACCAGCTAGTGAATTTGATGCAGTAGATAGCAGCCAAAATCCTCAATAATGCATCGCTTGTTGTCAGGTCAATCTGCTCTAACAGAGGTCCCTCTGTGCTGCAGCAATATTTTGGAGCTCTGCGGCTCTGCTCCTTGTTTGTCTGGCAGAGCCCACTCCCTCCCCACTCCGCCAAAGCACCACAGGCTCACCTTGATGCAGTCTACAGCTCCACCTTCCTTAGAGACTTTCCACCTCCTTCCTCAGTGGCTGTAAGGAGCTGGGTTTGCTTGAATGATAAAGTTGCTAACACAAGCCTCATAGGCCTTTCAGGTAATACAGCCATTTCCTGTGGGACTCTAGCAGGTCTCACTGATTTTGGTGCCTTCTTTATGCCCAGTCTTTCAGAAAATCAAACCTTGACAAATCGTAAGGTTTAAGCATGCAGGCTGATTAGCTTTCTGACTGTGGTCCAGCAAAGTTTGATTGCAAAGAATCTTTCAACTTTTTCTGTGAAGTTGAATCCATTGAATTTATTTTTCTTTTTTTTAGTATACTTTTCTTGTTGGTTTACCAACAATGAACAGCACATATATTTTGCCTTCTTCCTTTGTCATTAATTTTTGGTGTCCAGCACATTCTGATGTAATTCCTTCTGTCTGCTTTCCTATCCAAACTCTTCTCCAAAGAATGAGGTAAGTGCATTACTTACCAGCTCACGCCTGAATTGACAGTGAGTCAACTGAGTGACTGAATTGCTCTACTGAGAGACTGTTGAGTCCTGCACCAGAAGTGGCCTCATTTCCTGGTGGAAATGTTCTTGTGTGGAAATGTTCATTCACGCTTCTGGGCTCTGTGTAAATACATTATAAAGAGGTATTCCCCATATTGCAGAATTCACAATGGAAAGGGAACAGAGTCAGAGAACAGAACTATTACCCTTCACTGAAATGGAAAAGTTAGATACTGAGAGTGATTTGCCTAGTCATACACAACCTGTGGCAGGACAAGGAATCATATCTGTATGTATGTCCAGAGTCTTGGTCCAATATTTTACTCGGCTGACTGTATTACCTCTCTTTGCATTTATTGACTGTGTGATGGGTCTCTGGGTTAGAGGCAGCAACAGAAGAGACAGCTATTTCCCTGTCCCAATGCACCAATTTGGTATCTATTTTCTAAGCTAGGAGTCACATATAGATAATCTTGTTCCTGGTGTCATGTGGCTGAACCAAGTGTTTACAACAGTACCATCAGTTCTGCGGTATCTGAACCAGTGCCCAGGAAGGGCAGGTTATGAACTAGGGGACGAGCCCCAGGAGCTCTCCAGAAGCACCGCCCGGCTGGCAGGCCCAGTGAGGAGCAACTGGGTGGGGAGTGTGGGCTGGGGAGGCAAGAAGCATCCCTGCTGTGACCTGCCCTCACAACGCCCTGACTGCTGGGTGCACCCATGGACAGCTCGTAAATCAGCAGGCACGGCCAGGGAACAGCGAGGGCTGCTCTGCAAGGGAGAACAGCGGAGGAGGACAGCAGGGCAGGCTGGGCAGAGCAAGGTCGACAGAGCAGGTTGGGGCAGAGTGACCAGGGTCAGCCAAGGGTCCAGCGCAGCAGCTGAGTCTGCAGCCACCAGCAGGGTTGAGGAAGTCAAGTCTGCAGGTTGGGGTCCCCAGCCAGGCACGGGCACGGCTGCAGCAGGGCGCAGGCAGGGACTTAACTGCAGCTCCCGAGTGAGGGGAGAGCCCTCGCGGTGGATTCATGCAGAGATTTCTACCTGATGGCTGGTGGCAAGGTCAGACACCTGCATGGTACTCGCGCGCTGGCCTTAAGCATGGGCACCGACCTGGGGAGGGCTGTGCCAGTCCCAGCAGGCACAGCTCGTCTCTCAGGCTCCACCACCGGCTGCAGGCACAAATTGGATCAGCAATGGGTCGGGGCCGGTTAGGAAGCAACAAGGAGGCAAAAGCCCACCCAGTTGGGGAGTGTCATTACAAAGGCTCATGTTGCTTTATTGATGAGCGCTTTTTTGATGAATGAATGGACCTGCTTTGTTTTTCATCGTATGCTTGACTTGCACACAGTGTTAACTAATGAAATCATGCTTTTCTTTATTAAAATCACACGTATGTCACTATTAGTTCATAGCAAACAACATGGCTTCATAGCAAATTTATACACAGTATAATTTTTTTCCACTCTTAATGAAAAACACACTGTTTGGTTTGGGCCATGTCCAAGCTTTTCAGTTATGGAGTTTCTCACTGAAGGTGGAAGCTTGTGGGAGGTTGCTTTAAGCAACATTACTAGCACAGCCACTCACTGTGAATATTGGCATCTCTTTTACTTTATTTGGATGAAGAGTAGTATTTTCAAAAGTGTCTAAGCCACTTAGGTGTCTATGGCTTACACCAAAAAAATTTCACCAGTGTGTGTTGGTCTGGGTGTGATGTTTTTCCTTCAATGGTTGCTCCATCACACAGCGATACAAGGCACTGGTACAAAGGTGCCTTTCACTAGTACTGTGTCTTTTGATTCCTGAACTAGAATAACCTAGACTGGCACAAACACTGGTAGCCTGGTAGAGATACTTTTACACAAATAGAGTCTCCTCCACTGAACTCAGTAAAATGAACTCAGCCACACTTCTGAGTGATTTAGGCACTTGGGAAGCTATGTCCTTTTGACTTTCAGCTGACATATTTTACCCAAACTTAAAGCTTCTTAGGCCATGTAAATGTTTTGGGGAAATGCTAGCCTTGCTAGCCAAAAGGTAGGGCACTAGCACTTTAGAAAAACCCATGAGGTGCTGTTCTGTGCTACAAGGCCTTGTGGATACCACTGTGTACTTGAAAATGTGTGGAAAAAGTAGGATTTTGATTTTTGTACAGATGACTGCTAGATGCTTTTCTTACATCACCACCCTGCGTTGGCTCACTAACACAATGGCTAGCTTAGCTACAAGGTTTATACAGGAAACTTCCAAAATGCTATTCAACTGCTGGGTTAAAAAAAAAGCCACAAAAAAACACTGCAAAGGCAGGCATGCACACAGCTTGCTGGTGGTATCTGTGGTGGCATGGGTTCTGCCACAACAGCTAAACTTCCTGGCCAAGCAACGTAAATGAGCGTGGCAGAAATGCTCATTTGCAGGGAGTCACTGGAAAGGCAGAGGGGTCACCAGACTGTCAGTTTTCCACTTCCTGGCAGGACCTGTAGTATTGACAAAGTTGTATGTATTCTTTGACACATCCCAGCTGGCTGAGTTATAGCCCTCTAGTACAAGTTAAAAGCCAGTGCTGTAGAGACTATATCGAGTTCATTATACAGCACAGTAATTGACATCTCTTAACAACAAACCTTAGCGCCTCAGCCAAGACAAAATTCATTCCCTTGCACTCTGGGCCAGGTCTGCCATCATGATAATCCACATTATTGGTTCATCATAATAAATTATTTGTACTATCCAAACTCAGTGGCTGCTCTGCTGTATCCCAGCCAAGTCTGCACCTCTTTACAGAATCCTAAAGGCAGAGAAGAGGGTAGTCCAGCTCAGCTCCATTTCATGTTGCTACTTGCACAAGCTACTTGCCTCCCTTTTTGTCCCGTCCCTCTGACAACATGGCCATGTCTTTAACCCGTGGGCTGCTACTCTTATGCTGCTTTAGGGGCTTAGGCAGGCTGATTGCTCCCACAAGAGAAATGTGGGCCTCTTCCCTCGTCCCCCTCAGCCTCTGCTTCCCTTCATGCTATTGCAGCTGTAGCAACTGAGATGCGTGAACAAAACCTCTCAGATTGCATTTCGTTCTCTGAACTCACTGCAAGGACAGTTTTCAAGGACTGCAGTCCTAGAACATCTAGGATGACACTGTTTGTTTAAAAATTTAGTTGTCACCTATGGATGGCTATAAAAAAATCATAATTTTTATCTTTATAATTGTCCATTCCCCCCCCCCCCCCAGAATTTTGAAGCACTTACTTGGCTTCAGTATGTGTTTTGCTTAGAAAAAAACAGTGCTGCCCAGTTTCAGACAGTTTTCCACATAGAAAAATAAAATAATAATAACAATAACACCCTTTTAAGTGAAAGTCTTCTAATCTTACAAGTTTTCATGGAGATATTGTCTAACCAAAAGAGTTACTTGCGTAGCACTTGCATTTTACTCATGGACTTAGCATAAAAGTCATTGAGCACATCTCGTGTTCCTGAATCAAAACAGACATCGCAACACAGACATTCAGCATGTGACCTGCTGATGAGAACAAAGGTCAGTCAAGGTTCCCAGGTCCTGCTTTACCTGCCTTGGTACAAATCCTCTCTTTACCTTCCCTTGGATAAATCATGTGTGGCTCATTTGTGCTTTTAGCCAAGTGGACTGACAGGCAGGACTTCTGCTGTACAGAAAATTCACTTTTTTTCCAGGCTACGTTTTCCAGGAATAAGAATCTGCAAGGGAGACTGGCTTTTCCAAAACTCTAACACCTGTCATTTCCAATGCACAAAAAGCTCACAGGACCCTTCAAGTGGCTCAGTTAAACTGATGCTACTAAGCTGTCACTTAGCTAAGGGATACTTGAAGGCTCCTGGGGGCTTTTTTTATTTGGAAATGACAGTGAGTCACCGAGTGGCACCGCTGATCAGTGGCCTGCTGCCCAGGAGCCATAGGCACTGCTATTTGAGTAAAGAAAGCACTGGGGTTTAGGGATGCTTTCCTGTTCCTGTGTCTCCTTTCTCCTGTAGGACTTCACTGTGGGCTGATGCAAGCCTGATAGAGCAGTGCCCAGATGCCCCAGTTCAGCTGCCTCTGCCTTGAGGCTCCTCTTCCTCCCTGGCTTCCTGGAACACATGGCCTGTAGGGCTGTAGGGCAGGCTGTGCTCAGGGAGCTCGTATTAGGAGCTTTTATTCWCCTCTGTAGGTGTAACCAGGCCAGCATCCACCACTCTCTCAGGTCTCAGAATGACCTTTCCTCCCTGAAAAAGTGGAAATCATAAATCTTACCTGGCAGAGAAGGAAAGCGAGAACAGTCACCAGGAGATCTTTAGCTGAAGATGATCCTTTGGACTAGAGAGCATCGAATTTTGATCCACCAAATAACCAAACAGCTACCAGTATTGTTATTTTCGTTACAAGCCAGGCTGCACCTTGGCCAAGGCAGCCTCAAAATTAACTGCTGCCTTTTGCAGTCTTTTACCTTAAGAATGAAGGGCAAAGCTATGATTTGTGGAGTCTGTTCTTCAGGCTCACTCAGGAAACTGCAATTTTGTTTGTTTAAACACAAGGTCTCCCAGTAACAGAGCTGAATATCACTTAATTCATGTAAACAGATCTGGCCACTTGATATGAATCACAGCTCTGATGGCAAAATAAAAACAACAGCACATAAAATGCAGAGAACATCCATGGCATGTTTATCAACACTGATGACCCTATAGTTTCGCTGGTATTGACACACTGTACCCCAGAGGTATTTTATCTGAGCTTTTTAGTTAAAAAATCTCTGCTTCGTAACTTGGTGAAACTTTCATTTGCCAAAAATTTTGCTACACTGGTCTGTCCTTTGCCTCCCCACCATGCAGAGAAAGTCGCGTACCACTGCACATTATCACTGTTTCTGGGACTGGTACCTTCACCTTCCCTGCTTGTGAACATACAAGGTACGAGAACTGCACCCTTAATTTCTCAGTTTGCAACCACTGAACTTAAATGTGCAAGGTCTTTTATACCCCTGGAACTTGTTATCTCAACAGCTGAGATAAAATACGCAAATTGGGAAGGGAAAAAGAGTCAAGAATAAGAGCCAGACTTCTGCAGATGTCCACAGAGCAAGATTTCATCCAGTGCACCCTGAGACAAGGTCTGGGAACCTTCCTCCTCTCCAGTGCTTGGGCCAGCGCTTCTGAAATGAGCACTCAGCATCATCTGACCCAGGGGCCAGGAGCCAAGGGTGTGTTGGTAATACCAGTGTACCAGTGCAAGTCCATGTTCATCAGTGGCAGCCCGTTACCGAGCCCTGTGACAGTCCCTCTCTCACTTCTTTCCCAGCTCCTTGCATAAGTCGAGCACTCCTCACCCCATCAGTGTTTCCACTGACATCACTGTGGTGAGTGGGGCCATAAAGAGAAGTGTGCACGTCCCAAAATAGTAGAAGAAAAGACTAAACAACAGTTTATCCCTAAGCATTTTCATGCAAGGATGTAAGAATTGAATTTYGAAAATAAAAGGTCAGTCCTTTTTTTTTAAACCCTTAAACCACCCCAGCGCATGTGCTTCTTTAAGAAATGTCCTGGGGGTAGCCAGCTTGCTGGCAGGATAGTGTGTTGGCTGTAAGGACACATATATGATATTGGCATCTCCTCTGACACAAGAATTTCTAAACAAAATAATTGTCACTTGCTAACATCTAGTTTTGGCTCAAACTCTGTCCTCACTGTTAGCAAACAGGAGACGGGTCTGGAAGGCAATAGCAGCTGGACTAGCTCAAACCAGGCACATTTTTGAGTAACTCCCTTGAACTAAGGAGTGTTTACATATTTTGAAAAAGCAGGATTGTAAAGAGACACTTGAGGACAAGAAGAATGCACAAGCTTCAAAATCTGTGGCAGAGCAAGCATTAAAATATCCAGATATCAGGATCCTAGAAAAAAACAGAGAAGGAAAGAAAAAAAGCCCTATGTCAGACTTCGAAGCATCCTTCAGTCTTTCAGAGGTGAAACATCATTTATATAAAAACAGTTCAGATTTGTGTTGAGTGTGGGTGGGAAATGGGAAGGCTTCTCCTTTTTTCATTTGGCCTTTTGAGCTCTTAATAATGAAATACACCTAAAATAACAAAGTCTCCAAGCTTCCATCAGAAGAAATGTCAAGCCATGGAAAGGGCATTATTCTTTCCAAGAGCAAAAAACCCCTTTCCTGAACTTGTCAGAAAGTCCTTGAAAGGATCATAAACAAAATCCTGCACAGAAGGTAGTGGGGGCTCTACTTTGTTGTCCCTCTCTCTCTCTGCAATTTTTCACTTCTCTGTTCTTTATGTATAGTATTTATTTTTCTTCCACGTCATCCCCCAGTGAATTTCAAGGAAACCATAGCAGTGGTGGAAAGCACCTGGCTTTCATCTCACAGCTTGTTTTACAGATGATTTAGGCTACCTGGAGGAAGCTTAGAAAAAAAGCAACACAAAGGAGGAACCGGAAGGGTTCTTTAGAGGGGCGACATGAAAGAGAAAGATCAGCAATAGATTGGATGTGCAGTGATTAGAGATGGGAACAGCACATCCATAAGGATGTGAAGACCATGCGAAGAAGAGGAAGACTTCAGATAACAGTAGGTGTTAGAGCCACAGTCTGCAGTACAGACACCAGGGAATCACCATTTGCAACAAAAAGGCAAACGCCAACCAGTTGCTGGGCTGCTGCACAGCTTATCTGTAGCTGGTCCTGGTGGGACTGGTTCATCTGCAGCAGTCTGGAGCTGGAGTGAATGCAGGTAAGCTGAGGCACTTTTTTGGAGTGTGCAATGTGAAAACTCCCAGGTACACTACCTGGGGAACCCAAAGGAGGGGACCTCCAGCAAAGTTGAGTCACTGGCTGTGACTCACAACTTCCAAATGCTAAGAACAAAAATTGGACGCAGCCTCCCACTTCAGCTTTTACAACCTCACTATTTTTTGATGTTTTTTTCCTTACAGGCTCTGTAGGAAATAAAAAGAGAGAAGTGTTTTTAGTTCTTCTGGAGGAAATATGCTACCTACAGCAATGAGGCTGTAAGGAATTTCAGATAAACATGTCAGTCACTTGTCCACCTCAGGCAACTTTCTTCCTCTGCTTCTCTCCTGGTAAGTAGGACCAGTTCTCCAAGTTGTTCCATGTGGCAGAAGCCTTGAGTGTATGGGCACTAACTTGGCTTAAAATAAACAAACAAAATCTGAATTTCTTCTATTTCCAAGGTCCCCAACCCTATGTGCCCACATATAACCCTGTCATCCCAGCCACACATGCCCAGCCACCTGGCATGAAGGGGCACATCTCAAGATGTTTAAAATAGGAAAACTAGGAAAAGTGAACAAAGCCAAGGTGTTTAAAGCCAGACAAACAAAGGCAGTGTTGCCTGGACGGCATGAAACTGACAAGCGGTGCAGTGAGGGTGGGTGACGATATTCTGTAGCAGTGCAGTGGGGCTGTGCACATCTTGTTTTTTGCCTCCCAAGTTCAGCTTTATAGTTTTGAAGTACTGATGGACCTAGACCTCTCTGTGCTCCAGGCTTGGACACGCTGTCAGATGGGTGGCTTGTCCCCTGTGATCCCAAGGAACGTGCTGCAGAGTCTGGGCCTCATCATCCCAAACACACTGGTTCTCCAAGTCTCTGTTTGCTGCCCACTGCATGCTGAGGCTCTGTCCTGCATCACTGCATATGTTGTGTATTTAATGGTAACAGATTGCCATATAAACAGTCTAACTTTGCCAACAAATGGTGATCCAGGTCTTAAAATAAGGAATCCCAGAGGCATTGCGCTGCATTTTCATGAGGCATGATTTATTTAGCAATTGTGTATTTTGGCTTTCTACTTGTTATGTCCAGCAATCAAGCTCTATGAAACTGCTTTACATTACACATGCCATGTCATGAAAAGTCCACCACTAGGGCATTCACTATGAATCACCACGGTTTGGGGAGAGGGAAAAATCTGACTTTTCCCTTTTCACATTTTTGTAGGGTACTTAATAATGCCCCCAAATGACTAGTACTTTAATTTACCTCAGGAATGTCAACTTTATTTTCCTTTATTTTGCTGAAGCAAAAAAGCAAAAACGCAGGGCACTGGGTTTCTTTCTATATATAAGTGCTTAGCTTCTTTAACAAAAGGCAGGGGGTTAATCGACCCCCTAACAAAGACATTTTTTCCTGAAACTGGGAATTAAGTAGGAATTAACATAAAAATAAACTAGACTTGTAAACTAGCTGCGCTCCATGAAAACTGAAATAACACTTTTCTTTTCAGTTCCTCCTACTTCCTATTGCTGTGCCACTCAGTGCAATAGACATGTTCATTTCCAAATGCAAGCTATTCAGCATTGCTTTAGTTAATATGTGACCTTCCCCAGTTAAATCAAAACTAGAGACCTATTTTGGGAGAAGCATGTTCATACACAGGCATCAAGAAGAGAAGGGAAAACAAGGCAAGGCAAGGCAAGGGGAAGGGGGAAGGGGAAAGGGGAAAGGGGAGGGAAGGGAGAAGGGGAAGGTAAGAAAACAGGTTTGTTTTCCTGTTAACTACTTAGCAACTAGAGGATGCCTGAAGCTAAAAGCTGCAAATGGGGACTCATACAGCTCAGAAGAAAGGTGGGTAACTAGGGGCTAGGAACAAAAGACTCAGAAGAAGGACCCCATTCCCCCCAGCCTGAGAACTAATATGCTTTAATTATTAAGTTATTTACTAGAAATAAGCTGCCCCTTCATTGTCCCTGTGTTTCATCCTTATGGTATCTCCTGGAACTCACAAGCTTGTGCTTACACATAGACACACTTTTTAAAGAACTCACCTCCAAACCCAAAACCCTGATGAAGGATCTTTCATGCACACYCCATATTACACATGCTAAATAATTTATTGTGCTAGATACAACCTATAAACATTTACAGTAAGTGCACTTAATAGCAAAATTGTTTGCCAAACCTCACTGGCTGTCTCCATACTTAAGAGTTATAAACATCTTTTTCTTTTTTTTAAAACAGGAAAACCAATGAACAGATTCCTGAGGCTCCCACATACACTTCTGGTTATCAGAAGCTTATCACAGGCAAGAGGGAACATTTCAAGGAGGTCCTTGATAAAATGCTGGCAACTTATCAGTGGGCTGGATTTCCTTATACTTTAGAAGACAACAGCACAGTATAATAACTTTGCACCTTTTCCTATCAATCTCTTCTTTCCCCTCAACAGATTTAGAAAAATGGAATTGAGTGAAGAACTGTTTGGAAAATCTTCTAAGAGAAGAAAATGGGAGGAAGGAATAGGGTACTTATTCTTGAAGAGGCATGGCTGGATAGGCATGAGAGTTACAATGCTTTAAAGTGGCTGTCTTTTGAAAATGGCCAATCAAGCTGTAAAACCTGGGTGATTTCACTGAAAAACTGAGATCACAATTGTAATGACCCTTCATAAAGTTTAATATGTGTATAGCACGGGCTGATCGCTAACTTTAAGAACTGATCAGAAGATATACTACAAATAAACCTCTGCTATGCTTGTAAGGGAACAGCAAAGCTCTCCATGATCTCATCTATTCTCCAAAGAAGAATCCAGTATCTCTTCCACTTACAGATTTAGGATCAAGCAAAGGGGCCAGCTCTTAGTACTGGCTGTGTTTAACCCAAGTAACATTTTTTTTAGCACTTTTACTAAAGGCTGATGCATGTCTTTTGGGATGGCAAACCTTAAACACACAAATGTAGGATTCCAGATTCAGAGTTTTTCTATGCTATCATCTTTCATCCTAGTTTAGCAATGTTAACTACAGCAACTGTAAATTTTAGTACAGCCAAGCTCCTAAAAAGATCACGAAGGAAAAGTATGTATTTGAGTTTTATGATGTTATTTCTGCAGCATGTAGAAAAAGAACCAGTCCATTAAGCCTGACGTCTGCCAGCTCCATCCCATTTCACATCTAGAATGGCCCCAAGGAAATTATAGGTACAACAGGAACAGAGTCATCCCTCAGTGCGGGGCGGAGCAGATGCCCTAGAGAAATGTGTTTGTCAGCTCTGCTTTGCATCAATCTGATTCATTTTGATTGAAAGACAAACTATATGTGTATCAAAGCCTCTTCAGTTGGTGGTGTTCTCTTTAATCTCACTTGGGAAAACAACCTGTTGGGTAGGCTTTTACTTCTTTAACAGAAAAAAACAGTTTGGGTTTAGTCTGTACGCATTTGCTGTAGTGAGAATAGACAGCGCTGATGGTGGCAGTGTTAAAGAGAGAAACGCCAGCTGGTTTTATACCAGTTAAGCTTGGTATCTGGTAGTATATTTCTGGGGCAGCACTGAGCTCAGAACAAGCCATAAAACCTGCCTCAGAAGCAGGGCCAGCTCGAGCTTCCTGCTTCAGACTGCTATTGGGGGCCAGGCTAGCCAAGCCAACCCTTCTTTGGACACGCTGCCCCAACCACCACATAGGCACATCCCCCAAAATACTCCTATTGGCGGTTGGAGCGACATGAAATGTTTCATCTAAGTGCAATGGCATCTCAGGAGAATTTTACATTGATATTCCTAAGTTGTGTTGGAGGAGAAGCACAACTAAAACTTTGGTCATAAAAATTCTTTCTTCTTTGATAGACAAATTACCTAGGCTCAGTTTGCACTGTGAACATCACATGCCTGCCCCTTCTTGACTTAGGCCAAGTCTTTGCTGCCAGCTTTTTTTAAGCAATGCCATAGCAGTGGCTAGCTGGGAAGGATACAGTTAAAAAAACCAGTTGATCTTGGAGCAACTACTTTAAAATCCCAGTTACTGGTGCATTATGGACAGGGGTGCTTCATTTTAGGAAGCAATGGAAAAGCTTATAATTGGCCAGCTCCTTCTTCTTGTGCTAGCTATATGCTCAGCTGTGAGCAGCCCAGTCAGCAGCCAACCTGAAGCTACCAGGATATCTCAGAGACCATGGAGCAAACAACAGGGTTAACAACAAATGCAATGAGTGTCAAACAGAATGTATTTTCAACTTTTCATACAAATGCTGTGATTAATAGCTCTGTGGATCAACAGCTCATTCAGCTTCTCTAAAGTCAGATATGATAGAAAAGGGGGAATTAAAGGTTTAGTAAATAATCCCTCATCCAAGGGCAATCTTTTCAATTAGTTTCCAGACTTCTGCTGCCACTGACTAAATGAAGTAGTAAAAAAAATTTTCTTTGACGTGCACATGACTTAATCAACCATTTTGCTTTTACTACACAACACSCCACTACTACAATTCCTGAAACAAACACCACTATATTTGAACTTCAAGAGGATTTACTTGGGCCAGAGGCAGCCAGCTACAGAAGAATTTTAATGACTGCGGGAGGATCACTGGTATTTTAAGAAGTCTTCTAAAACCTTTTGTAGGATTTGAGATAAGTAAAAATAAGTGGAGTAATTTTTTTTCCTAAGTACTTTGCCTGTGTTTTCACACAGCAGAAGTGAGTTCTACAACTGCACAATGAAGCTGGAAAATCTGAATAGAGAAGTTAAAAAATCTGTGATGGCATGGGAACTGCTCTAAAAGAAAAGAGCAAAAGAAATCACTCCAAGCCCTTGTTTTTATTCTCTTTACTCACAGCAGCTTTAATTTCATTAGCTTGCAAAGAAACACTCAGTCCACAGATCAGATTTCTTAAGGATATAGGGAGATCATTTCATTAAAACAAAGCACTAATTACATTTTTAAACAGCATCCACATGCTCAGTTAGTTCCTCTAGTAGAGACTTACAAGCTGTTTTTGCTCCTGTTGCCTTTGATCTAAAGCATTGTGCTTCACCTTTTAGAAGCAAAAAACACCTGCTGTCAGAAGTGCTCCTGATTAATCTACCTGATGAATGAAATTCAGCTGCTGTTAAAAATGCAAAAGTTCCAGCTTCTTGAGTTGTCTAGTGCCTGCCTGGAGAAGGATATGATCAGTGTACATGGGCAGCAACTGCTACCTATTGTAATTATAACGAGAAAAAAAACCAACCCTTGTTGGGCATCCATCTTCACATGGGGCCTCTGAACCCACCTGTGTGTCACAAATGATTATGCTCCTGGTTAATTTCTTTACTTACTGCTTCTCCAAAACCCCCACACACTTTCAGCACAGTAAACTGAGGTGAATGATATGCTACTATTTCTTAACATCACCCTCCTATTGCGTACATCCTGGACAGACTCTGTAAAGAACATGCTAACAGCAGTTAAAAGGACACTGGGAAAAGGGAAACACCACAAAAAAATAAAGCTTCCACAATGCCCCTTTTTTGTGAGGAAGATGGGAACAAGAAAAAGTGTCCTGGTTCCTTTCCTGCACCTGCTTTTCTCCCCAAAGCAATCAGCAGGGAAGAAAGCAACTCTGAGCACTCTCAAGAAAAGAATTTTTTTTTCTTTGTCCAGATGTCCCCCTTCTCTGGAGGCACTCCTACCTCCCAACCCCCTTTCTTCTGAATGCTCACCTGCATGTAGCCCAAATATCATGCAGGCACTAAGARAAAATTATGAGAGCCTCAGCAAACAGATAGTGAATCATACAGATTGCTCTCTTTTTCAAATGTAGTTATGTGAACGAAAAAGAAATAACTTTGGATTCACTTGGTTTCAAACACAGTCAGAAAAACTCCTCTCTTTCATCCGAAGGCAAGTGTAACACTCAATACCTTGGTCAACTGCCAGAAGATATTGGGATCACCTTTTACCCTTTTGCCTGATCCCCCTTATTAGAGTGGCCACACTAATTTGGCTGAACAGCACAGGTGAATATTCCAGCTTTACTGAAATCAGTGGCAGAACTCCCACTTTATTCATTCTGGACAGGTTTTGTTCACCTGTTCTTCCCTCCCTCAGCAATGAGCTTCCTTTTTTGAGCACGTTTTCCCCACAATTTTAAAAGGGATTCTACAAACTCTGCCTTTTGCTGGACTGACCCTCTCCCACCCATGTCCTCCCTGCCCAAATGGGAGAGTGTTGTCCCTTATGTTACATTCCAATACAACACACAGACTGATACACCTCAAAATTTTTTTATTAAAGAAGCATATAACAATATGGAAAACGGTCTTAGGATTTTACTGTTGATACATTTTACATTGTTAGGAAAACACTTTACATGCATGCAGTTTCCCAGAGAAAGGTCCCAAGTTCTTTATATGCAAGATCCCATCTTTGCTCACATTTATTCCTATCAAGGAATTGTAATTAACATCACTGATTCTTGGGAGTTGAGATTCATATGAGTGGCATTTCTCTTCAAAGTAGCCACATATGAAAAAATCCATATGTTAGCGTAGCTTGCCATAATGATGTGTATGTGTGTGCATTACATCTAGAATTGTTCTGTCATTAGCAATGGACTACTACATATTTGGTCTTGACTTTACAAAATAAAATTGTACCTTGGTTCCAAGTAGTCCACTGCTTTTGACATGAAGGGTAAATAATTTAAAAGATACCCTACAAATATCTCTCAGTGCAAAAATCCATAGAAGTTGGGTTTTTTTAATTACAAAAAAGTTCCATAAAAAAGTAAACATTTTTCACCTAAAAAATCCCCTTGCACTCCATCATGAATAAAAATCCCCTTGCACTCCATTATGAAAAAGAATAGCATTCCAACACCATAAATACATTTTTTTTAACTTACCAACATGACTGTAGCCCTTTAAGAGCCTTAGAGATGTATCTTACTTTAAGAACTTGTCCAAGAAAAACCTGGGACCCCTTACACATTACATATTTCATACCACACTTCAAAGAAGAACGTTAAATATCTTGTGACTAGAGTATTGTTTATTTCATAATCTAAACAAACACTGGAATACAGTCTATGTTTTTCTACTTTCCTGCAGACTCTACAATGAGCTTTTTTTTTATATATATAATTAAAACATTCTGCATACACACAGAACATGCATGCTCTCTAACACCAGTAATGAAGGTAAGAAGTGTGTCAGAATTTCCATCATTTTCCTGTTGCTTGTATTAGAAAAAATAATTTTTTTTTTACTGTAGTTATGGCAGTGTGGCTAAGAGTATGAAGACTAGAGCACAGTTTTACTCCCTGCACAGAAAATGTTCACCATGAGCATGCTGATGGTGATAAATATTACATATCTATTAAATGAAAAGCTKACTTTTATCCCCTTTTTCATTTCTCCCTTTTTTTTTAAAGACTAAGTGGCTACATGTAAATGCAGTGAAGCAGGTATAAGCTTAATTAATCAGAGCTGATTCCGACTGGCACCAAGATGCAGCATAGTCTGACAAAGTCTAGTTAGCGTAGTCTAAACAAGGCTTTCCAAGGGCTACCTATGAATTCCATTGCAAGGCATCTGCTTTCTACTTTTTGAAAGTAGAAATCAAAGAGCTTATAGCATGGCCCGTTCTGCGCACAAGGTGGATCTCGTAGGTGGAGAGGGCTCCCTGGAAAAAAAGAGCACTGTAGTCCCTTAGTGTTTAAGAAAACCTTGCGAGCTTGTTACTTTCCCCCAGCCCCTGCACCCAGCCCTCTCCAGAGGCAGCGTTGCAGCCCGCTGCCGCCCACCCGCCCGCCCGCCCGCCAGGTGGTCTGCGGTGACGGGCTCGCTGTGGTCTTACACCACCGAGTGATCGTTGCTGTGCACGCCAGCCAGGATGGTGTGGTTGAGGGAGGACGCGGAGCGGTCAGAGCCTTCAGTCGGGCCGTTGGCGCTCTCGCTGCGCTGGCAGCACAGGATTTGCTTGAAGGTAGCACTCATCTCCTTGTCCCGGTAGGAGTAGATGATGGGATTCATGGCGGAGTTGAATTCAGCCAGGAGCAGGAAGAATTTTTCGTAGGCGAGGACGTTACACTGGGGACAGCAAACATCAAGGAGCAGCAAGACTAATCCTGGGGTCCAGCAGATTATAAAAGCACCTAGGAAGAGAAAGAGCGAACAAAACAAGACAAAGCCCACAAGTATAGTAATACACTGTCACTCGTGAAAACACACTGAAAACCGTCCAACTGGAAGCAGCAAAGTTTTATGTTCTTTTACAGAGTATCTTTCCCACACTATTTCTTCACTGACCTGGCAAGAGAGCCGCCTTTTAAAAATCCATAAATGGTTACGGGCAGCACATCAAAAGAAAAAGACATTCCCCCCCACATTTACAATTTGCAATGTTCCCTGCTTGGCAAATGCCTTTGCATTTAAAGTTGGTAATGAGGAACATTTTTCCCTTCAGCTAGAGACCTCTGACTAATCAATCTCTTGATCAGGAGAAACAATGCTGCAATTTACTTCTCAAACTAATAACAACAAAGAAAACCTTTTTGTTAGTGCTGTGACAGAAACACCAGCAATAGAAGAAAAGTGATGCAGGCAGCAGTTCTCAAAAAAAAAGAAAGCCTGGGTCCTGTTAATCCATTTCAGTCCCATTATGTAATGGAAAGTCCTAAACACACATCCTTCTTGCACTGAAATGTCGTCCTTCAACAGATCTATTTCTTTTCTGAGGGCTCTATTCAACAGACATTCAGAGGCTCCTCAGACTTCAATAGCGTAAATGCCACAGAATCTCAGCCTGATTAAAATGCTTTCCCCTCCTTCCTCTACTTTGCAAAACTCCGAGGGGATAAAGCCCAAGAAAACTCTGTGTTTAACATGGAGATGAAATCAAATGTGCCTCATTTCATTAGGACTACTGGGTTAAACAAAGTTGCTCACTTGTTGCAAGGTTAAAGAGGTTTTAAATACAAGCACCACAGAGAAAGCTCTTACACATGAATTATGGTAGAATGAAGATGGTGCTCCTGAGATTTTCCAGGCTGACATGCTTGGCTGATGTAGAAATCAAGGTCTCATCATCAGCTGTGAGGCTTAGTGAAGGCAGCATCAGTAAGATCTTCCCACCACTACCCAGTTAAATCCCTTTCAAACAGGTTGTGGTGTCACTGTGGCATTTGTTAAAATATTGCCTTCATTTTTTTTTTTGCTTCAGCAAAGTGCTCTGCAAGTTTAGTAGCTTATGATACTCAGTCAGTTCAATGTGCAGCCTCTTAGCTATGCCTGCCAAGAGGCTGCCAGCTATTTCCAGCTCGGGCAATGGCAGCACTATGGACTCCTTTCCATTAGGATATCCAGCTAACATTGCATTGGCCGCCACCAAACAGAGTCACATCTGAATGGCTTTGCARACACCAAGGGTGTGCTGTACTACAGACTGGTTTGCCTATGGACACACCCTGCGTACAAATGCTGCACAGAAAGCTGTGGTTCTCCCTCTCTTTTTTAACTGGGTGAGTAAACAAGAGACTGGACAGTGACAAAGAATCCTTTGATCATTTGAAGTATCACTCTCGTGAGTTCACACATGGTCTCTCTCATCTGGCCTTCACCAGTCCAGCAAGATCGAGCACCCAGGTCTATGAAGGCAGAAGCTAACAAAATCAAAAGGGCTGCAGAGCTGCAGAGCTCACAAACCACCCTCCCAGAAGCATGCTGCAGCACCAAACCGCAGCATCCTTAGGGGGGAGACATGGCTTGTAAGGAAGCCAGAGCTAGACCACATGCATTTGCCCTTTTATCCTTGCACTAGAGACGCCATGGCAGGTTTTTTCAATGCAAAGTCCAGCAGCTTGCTCTCTTTGGCAGTAGTGGTCCGGACTCTGCACATGACAAGAGTCCAAAGAGGTATCAATAGGTGCTTCAAACCTGCAAGACATCAAATGTAACTGAGAGAATTAAAAATCAGTACAGCCATCCACACTTTTCAGATCACCAGCTAGGCAACCACACACAGATTTCTTATACACCAAAAAATGTTCCTAGACTGAGCTTGTTTGCCACTAACTGTGTCACAGTGCCATTTGATGTATATCACTTTGCTGATGAACAAAGCTTATAAAGGGAAAGAAGCTGAGAGGCAAATTGCCAGCTACTAGTACAAAGCATCGATTTGGCCAAATGACTTGTTTTAGAGGCTGGCAGCAAATTTACAGAATAGGGCTGAAATTCTCCCACGCTGAGGTGCCATCAAACACGTGAATCCACTTCATAGTTTTTGTCTGCTGCTCTTTCATATTTCAATGGTCATAGAAAAGAGTACTTGAAAGCCAGGCAAAGAACTATAGTCTTTTGTCCSTTTCTTGTACCTGTTCCCACAGAAGTAGAAAACTGCATCTCTTATTTGCAGAATTGCCTAGATTGATTCAGAGCCGCCTTGCACACTGAATAAATCTGCTGAACTGGTTTCTGCAGAAACCAAGAGAATCTTTTAAACTCAACCATTGGCCTGCAGAAACTGCGTGTATTGTGTTCAACCTCCTAACTACTGAGGCAAGGGAGGACTTTGTTCCAGCCTTACTGTATATTTTCTTCATTAAAGGCTGCCTCTGGAGAATAACATCAGAGATGGGAACACTACAAGTCATGGGATCTACAGTCAAGCACAAAAGATGATGTCAGTATCCTCACCAGGCCTGTAGCAGAAGAGTCCAATGTGGGAACAATGGAGCTGACAGGAAAGCTCTCCTAGGATCATTCAGAGTTGCAATTGAAAGCTTCCAAATTCCAAACATCTTTGTTTTATTTCAAGTCTTTTGTTGAAAAACCAAATAAATCAAAGAAAAAGTTCTGTTGCTTTCATTTTTGGATATGTTAGCAGCAACAACAACAAGAAGTGGTACGGTGAGGCAGGAAGTCATTTTCCACTGAAAAATCCCTTGAATCTCTGACAAGGGCAACATGCAGCCCACTGCACTGAACAGCATTGTCATACGGAGTTGCTGGGCCTCCGTAGGCACCTCAGTATCTCAGGCAGGTCCAATAAACTATAAGATGAGCCTTGATGTACTTGCGATCAAGAAAAAGAAGACTACAGTCCTGCAACCAACTAAATGCTCTGTGCAGCTCATTCCACCCTGAAAAAAAAAGGAAGGGTCAGCCTCCCACCCGGGTCCAGGAGCAGATGGAGGTCATCACTCTGTCATTTGTCACCCTGCTGCTGTGCCAGCCCCGGGAACAGGGTGAATGATGCACTGGCAGTAAGGGTGTTGGGAGAAGAAGAAACACATGCTGCCCTGCTCCAGTCCTGCGGAGATAACCCAGGCTTCCCACTGCCAGGCTCCGGAGCCACGAGACCGCAGTGACTTTCCCACCTGCCTATTTATTCCACACAGCAGTGGTGGCAGTGTATGAACACACAACATCCAGCGCTGACCCCTGTGCAAACAGGGCTAATTTCAAGCTTCTGAACAGACGGCTCATTATTACTGGGAAGCAAAGCCATTGAAGCCAGCTCCATTCAGTCTGGTGGTTTTTGTTTTTCTTTAGCCCCTGGGATTTTCCTAGCAAAACTTCCCACCATGCAAATGGCTCCTGTGGCTTATTAAGTTAAGAGCTTGCAAATGGTGACACAAACAATACCTCAGGTTTCCTCATTTGTTATTTAACTTTCAGTACCCTGGAAAATACTGGAAAGCATAGCTCATGGTAAGGGCTTGTTTGAATTAGGAACAATGCAAGGAACTTGAAAATGTCAGACTGCTGTTACTTCAGATTTAGGAAACATCATTTGTATAAATGTGGAGTTCTTTCTCTGGAAGGAAAATAAGCCTGAAATTTATTTTTTCTACTTCTAACTTCAAGTATTTGTCAAGGTAAAGTGATACTAAGCTAAAAGCAAGGTTAAATTCTTCCCTTTTCTGGAATCTCTTGTGCACTGATTTTGCCAAGGATCAAGATCTAAAAATATCACATCTAATAAAACAATGAGATCCGAAAGTTTCTTGTTGCCATATACTGAAAAGCCTTGAGAATACACCAAATTCTTCATGTATTCTCTGCTTAGGAACTGCAGAGAGCAGCCCAAAGTACAGCATGAGCAGCTTCCAGACACATCTGTTAACATTTTACAAATTCACTGAAACCCATGTTGCAATGAATATACAGAACAAATCTATTGCATTTAAGGAATCAGATCTCATTTTCTATATGGCTATGTTACCATCATTCACTGGAACTAGGAAAGCCCAATTATGCATGAATAAATTTACAGATAGCATATCCTTGGAAGGATGATGAGCACTGTTGCCTGGACAGACAGCACCCTGGGGGTAACACCTCCAAACCTGGCAGTCCTTAGAGGTACTGGCACCAGGAGAGACGCAAGGCTGGCATGGCTGTTTATCTGTAGCGTGAGGAACATCCCCATGGTGCATGGCCAAGGTTTGTCCTAAGGGCCTGGGAAGAGGAGGCCTGGCAAGGATGAATTGTCAGACCAAGGGCTGAATGGCTAGCTATGAAATGGGAAAGCTTTGGGGAAGTGGAGAAGATGACACTGAATCTCTTAAAAGGATTTAAGGAAACAAGAGGGGAAGCATTCATATAGAATGAGAAGCACATTTTACAGCAGGAAATCTGAGTAACAATGAAGTAGTCATGACACTGATTTCTCATCTTCTGGAACCTGCCGTGTGATACCTCTCATCCAGGGCTGAAATTCCAACTCTTTGTTCATAATCTGTCCTGTTACGTAGTGGCAAAAGCCCACTGAGACATTTCCAATGACCACAATATAATTACAGCTCGTCTGTCATGAACTCCCATCAGATTCATCAGTCTGGACTGTATTTCCATGCTTGGAAACTCCTGAGTGAGTGTGGCACGGCCTCACAGAAAGATCTGATTGCAAGGGAGTAAAAACTGGAATGGGCAATAGATGTATGAAACCAAGCATGATAAATCACAGAAAAATGAGTGACTGTAGAAACAAAAGAGAAAACAACTCCAAAAAAACAGCAGCAGAAAAGAAACAAAGTACATGAGAATAAACACTGACAAACTAGTCACTCATTACTAGCTCTTTGGTTCTCTCAAGAATGTTTGTAAAATCAACAAGACAAACTACAGACAGCACAGAAAGATAAAGTAGGAGAAAAGCATATGGAGAAAGAGTCTCCTAAAACACAGCAGTGTTAATTTAAGACTTTACTTGAACATCAGATCACCTCTGCACTACTGCAGCCAACCAAGCCTGCTGGTTTGGTTTATCATCAAGAACTAACTGTTCAGGATGACTTTTTTTTCCTACCAATGCAGATTGTCTTAAGTTGGCCTGTATTTATACAAACTTTGTAAGAGCCAAAGCAAGAAAGACTCCCTCTTCTAAGAAGCAGACATAACTGGAGGATCTGATATGTTTAGTAGAAAAAAGGTTGAAGAGTGGGGGAAAACATTTCCAGTTTGTGTTATGGAGCTTTGTTTTATTTTCTGAAAAGCCAAAAGGCAGACACTGCACAGATCCAAAACCAAGCTGGATAAGTGAATTTCAAGTGACTGTCATTCTATATGCACAGCAAGAGTATTTGGTCCAGTTTTATTCTAAGGCTGCGGATTAGATCTTTTTACTGCTGTTACAGAAGAAAATAGAGCCTTGTTTTAGCTGGAAACTAATCAACTGTGATATATTTTTGTATTAACATTCATTCTGAGGAGGATGTTAGAAGTTCACAAACAACATACTTCCTGAAGGACTGCTGGCACCTAGCCCTTCCCAGGGATCACTCCAGGCCAGCCCCCAGGGTGGCACGAGGCGTCCTGGCCATCCCCTCTCCTCAGCTCCAGCAGCACCACATCCACCGTTGGCACTTGGCATTGAACAGCTCCCCATGAGCCGCGGTGTCTCTGCACTGCCCCTGCTGTGGGCAAGGGGTCAGGGACACAATTCAGCCTCGAACACCCACCCTGTGTGATTTCGCCTAGACGCCAAGGACCTGCATGTGGTCATTTTTTACTTACCAGACTGAACGGCTGCTCTTAAAAATTCACAGATTAGCAGACGAAGCATTTCCTAAGTAGCACTTTTTTTTTTTCTCCTTTTTGCCTTGGACAGCATAAGATTACATTTATTCCATGAACATTTATTTTCCTCTAACTCACAATGGCAAAATAAAAGAAGCACTACTGATCCTGCCAAGTCACACACCACTGTTATTCTACTATTTCTAGCTCTCTGAGCTCCCGTGCTTCCCTGTCTATTCCTTACAGCCTGCTGAACCCCCCAACAAACTGGGGGAATATCAAGTGCTTCTCACAAATGAAAATAAAAAGTCCATTTCAATTGGAAAACAATGAGGCAAAGCTAGGAGGACTAAAAGACCATGGATCTGAGAAGCAGCAGAGGGGAGTAAGGGAGGTTATTCCAAGGCTCTGGTAAGATGTGATTCTTCTGAACAGACCTGTCTTCTGGAGCACTCCTTTTTCTCTGGCTTTACCATATAATGTCCCATTCGCGTGCTTTCTTCCACCTGCCTTGGATGCTGATACTAACTTTACTGTTTTCAGTAAGGCCTCAGACTCACCCTGCAAATTCCTTTTATGGAGGAATCCATATGGAGGAGAAAAATATGGAGAGAGCCCATTTTAGGGAGCAAGAGGAAAGGTGAGGGAAAAGAAGAAGATCTAGTTTATGTTTGCAATTTTCTTGACATTACAGAGATATTGCAAGGCACTACCACAATCCAGACAGAAAAGACTCACTCCAGGTCAAATGCACAGACATTTACTCCCCCTCCCCATATCAGACAGAAAAAGACTGGAGAGGCCTGCAGTATGCCAAAACAATAGCAAAAGGGAGGGGTATCCGTATGCTAGATCCTTCAAACCACAGGGATTGTTCCTTTAGGCTCCAATTTCTTCTCTCAGCTGTTAAAGTGTTTTTTCCCTGTTGCTGTTGCCCACTTCTCCTTCCCCACCTGTTGTCTTCTCCAAACCCCCTCCTGATCTCAGCATGGCACTTCAGACTGGCAGCTACATCGCCTCTTCCACTTGGACAAGGAGAATTGAGAGAGAAAAGCCTCCAGGCCAGGGAAAGGTGTTTTGTGGCACCTTTGCAGGCTAGAAGCAGTGCCAGAGGGAGACAATTTTCAGATGAGCAGAGCAGAGCAGGCTSCATTCGGTGGAGGCTGAGAGAGAAAGCTGAAAGACAGTGCCACTAAAATCCCTGAGGAAAGCAAGATGACAGAAAATAAAGACTGCTTCATCAAAACTAGGTGCAGGCAGGTGGTAACCTGCCCACTACACAGCATCTGTCATCACGGTGGAGGTGCGTAGGAAACTCTTCCTCTGACAAGCTACCTGAGCTGTACTGCTGATTAAAAAAAAAAGGAAAAAAAAAAGCTCCAAGAAACAAAGAGCTCTAGCTCAATTTAACAAAACCACGGCCAAAGAGGGTTACAGAAATGCCTGGCTTTTTCCACATCCCAGTACAATCTCATCCTCAGCAGGGAAAGCCACTTGCTATGCTAACTGAGGAATAAGCTCATCAGCTCCAACACAACTGCACTTTTTCATGCCCTAGCCATCTGTAAGCTGCATCAATAAGGCTCCTGATAGCACTGCATACTGTCTTGTGCATAGCATGAATGGAGATAAGTACCACATGAAATAGCGCTTATTTATAGCTAAGTATTGTTTTCCTCTGATATGATATTAGAGAATGAAATCTAAAATGAATGCTAAATTTTTATATATGTAAAGTAACTATGGACATAGTTTATCACTCTGTAAACATACAGAGGTTAGGAGCAATTCTTCTAATTCTAGTCTGACATAATTTTTCCCAGTTTTTCCCCAAATTGTTACAATACAGCTCACAGTTCTTCGTGGATGAAAACACAGTTGTTGCCGTGTTATTATAGTCTCTGTTGGAAACAGTCAGTTTTTGGGTCAGGTTGCCTTCCATCCATGGAATTTTTTATGTGAAAACATAAAATGTGACTACCACAAACAGTCCACTTTAACAAAAATAAAATAAGCCCCTGTTAAATTACTCAAATTCTGCAGAACTTGAGTGACTGGATGGAGAGACTTGACTCTCCATCTACTGACTCCAAAAGGTTTGGGGAGGATGACACTGAAAGATAGTACTGGCAAAATACCTCAGTCTGGAGAGAAAGCACTATGCAGACAGGCCAGCATGGATAGTCTTGTTTTAAAGGGTGGATTAAAGAAGCTTTATCCAGCAGTCACTGCTACCAAAAACCCTTCAATCTCTGAGGTGTCTTTATTTAAGGGGACAATTCCCCCAGATGAGTTTTGAATGTGAGAGGGATTTGCAGCACATTCCTTTTGCAGTGCTTTGTGTTTCTGATTGAGAGCAAAACCCTGCTTTCTCTGACACTTAAATCCTGGCTGAGAAACTTTGCTGCAACTGCCCCTTTGTGTTTCAAGTGAAATATTTCCATGATGGAAATGTGTGCAAAGGGTAGGTGAATACCTCCAGCAGTGCAAAATGGTAAATGAGAAACAAAGCAAAGTTAGTGAAAATCTACATCCCCATTTGTGAAACAGTGTCTTACATGTACTTATCATAAGATGTTTTGAATAAGAGAACCAAAGTAAAGAAGAGAAAACACACAACTGGAGGGCACATAGAGGAAAGGACATTTAAGGTGCAGTACATCCAATACAAGGAGCCTGGTAGTATGAGCCTGTTGTTCACAACAGTATCCTCACCCCATGCATGGGGTACACGTTCTAGTCTCCTGAACAACTCTGAATGTGTAGATTATAGAAAAATCCTGAGCTCTCCATGGGCAGGGAGCAGATCACCAGCAGCATTTCTAAGTATCTGAATTTCACCCAGAAGTTGTTAGGTTTGCCAGATTCTTCAATCTGCTTTGCTGATGGCTTGCAAAGGTTTTTTTCAATAAATTATTTCTGCGTCTATTCCCCCATTTCCTATCTTCTCCACAGCTAGATGCACACCTGCACTACAACCTCTTCCTGAATTCTCCTTCAGGATTTTGAGTTGTTGAATTTGGTCAGGCTTTACACAAAATAATGGCTGGATCATATATAAACACAAAAATCACTTCTTGCTCCACCACCATTCCCAGGAGAAATACAGTGTGTGTCTGCTTCAAACATCTGTCTTCATCTTTGAACTCTTACACACAGAATTTATTCAGAGTTTAAGGCATGGCTATCTGCATCAACAAATCATCCCATCTCTGAGGAACCTGGCTATTTCCCTCCTGAAACATTTATATAGTTTAAAACATGCTAATGACTTAACAAGAAAACTTCCTTGGGGTTCTGCCTTTGCCCTAGCTAGACTGGGAGCAGCATCCCTTGCCTGTAAAGAGTAAGGTTTAAGCATGTATCAACTTCACTTCAGTTTGGATCTTAATATTTAGTATTTCATCTGTGATTATTAATCCCTTTTATCATCACCATCATCTTTATCTTCTTCCTTTAAAAACAAAACAAAACAAAACCCAACCAACAAAACAAAATCTGTTCCTAAATCCACATACAGTGGATTTGACCACAGTTTTGACCACAATGGATACAGAGTGTTTTGATACATGTTGACCTTTGCTCTCCCTATTCTCTTCCAACGATCACATCATCACAGTCTGGACAACTTATTATTTAAATACTTACACTCATGTGTTTTTAAATTCCTCAATGAAATCTTCGGGTGGAACCCCTAATTTTTAAGCAGACACATTTTCTCACCTCGAAAGCAATGTTCCCCATGGGTAGGGGTACCTGCCCCACTCTGACAAGGCTTTCTGCAGGGCAGCCTCCACAGGGCTTGGCACCCACTTCCCAAAGCCATCCTCACCCTCAGTATGCACTGCAGATACAACCCTCAAGCTGGAAGATGTAGGGAAAAGCTACCACAGTGCACTGCTACTTTACATGGGGACAGAAACACACCTGAACCTGATCCACAGCAATATTTCACAAGATGCCCACAGTAACCGTTAGCCAACACGTGTATTAGCACCTCTGTGTACACGACGGTGGTCTCTGAGCATGCTACAGGAAACACTGGTAGCTGGCAGGCCTGCATCTACCACCACTACCACGTTTCCCCATTTTTCACAGCTGCTGACTTTTTAATCTTGTCTTCCTATTTTTGGAGCAAAGGTTCCCTTTACCTCCCACAGGCTGCCAAGCCAGCTTGTATAGTACAGTATCCATGGCAGGATCTCTTCAGTTTATAAGCCTAAACCAAAAGGAAATGATATGAGGTTTATATCAGTGGACTAACACATGGTTGGCTTGATAGTCAGGGGAGTCCTTAAGCAGGTCATTGCTAAGAGGGAATGAGAAAGGAACGATAGCTCTCTCTTTGCACAGTTTCTGGTACACCTTTCCCAAGGAATTGTTGTCAAGTAATGCTGGAGACAGGGTATTTTGATACTCATCCTCCCGTCTTTCCTTCTGAAGGTCCGATCTGCTGGGAATCTTCCCGCTGGGATCCCATGGCAGCTTTTCCACAGGGTGCTTGCACTGACTGTGAATGTTTTAAATATCACGCAAGTCTCCAAGCCTTTATATTTTCCTTTAGTACTTGGAGCTTGTGAAGCTTGAAACTGCAACAGTCACAAAAGCCTTGTAAATATTGAAAACAAAGCAAAAGAAACTGGAAAGAAAATAAGATGTAGATAGAAGCAAGTCATTAGAACTTCATGGGTATGAGTTAAAGTCTAGCTTAGGTTAATACTTGTCTCGTGTCATGCTCTGCCCGCTTTTAGTAGTCCTGTGAAATAAGTTTGCAGGTCTCTGGCCAGCTGATCCAGCCACCGTCAATTTTTTTTTTTGACTGACATCTCTAAAAGAGAAATCAAGTACTAATGCAAATGAAGGACTTCAGAATTGCTTTTCAACTGAAATGTGCAAACCAATGTTGTTTGACTATCTCTCATTTCAAATATATGTCTTTTTTTAATTTTAAAGAACAACCTGCAAGGATGGCATGTGAAATCTGCTGCTTTTACTAAAAGTAAAGTAAAAGCTTGAGCCTAAGGCAGTTTATCCATATGCATTTAAAATTCTCAAATCAAAAGGTTATTAAGGAAAAATGGAATTCATCACCAATCTAATGACTGGATGAGAGAGAGAGTACTTTTTCCCCCCCCCTCAGAAGAAGTAAGCCATTTATCTATAAAAAGCATTTTGGATAAAAACAGGAAGTCATTAAGTGTCAATGGTCAGGATTCCAACTGATTTCTAAATTCATAAAGATATGCGAAGCTAATCTCTGAATAAAGGTCTGGTGGTTGCCAAAGCAATTTGAACATTTACCGCTGTGTAAAGACAACCAGCAGGCCCCATGGCATTTTACTTCTGCCAAAAACCTGTCACAGAGAGGATATTTTGGTGTCTTCAACTTTCAAGGGTTCTACAACCTTTACACTCCATTATGGATCCAAATGCTCACACAGTCTCAAATTAGTAGTGATAGCTTGGCTGGAACAGGAGCATAAAAATTCTGCTGGGAAGAGGCTCCTGCAGTGACTGAAGCTCCTGGCATTGGCGTCACTGGCTCACGGTGACCAAACACCTACTCACATGTGATGCCAGACAAAGAAAAGCAAGCAACAGAGGTCTAGGGAAAATTAGAAGTGAGAAACTGTCTTTCAGTCCCTACCTGGCACCTTGCCTGAGTCACGTAGTCCAAACTCAGCCTGCTCTTTCTGGGCACTGATTGCTTGTGGTCATGACTTGATGTGCTGCGTGGGAAACAGACCTGTCCCAGGAAGGTGAAAAGACCCTGTCCCAGGTGTCTGCTGGGCATCCTGGATGACCAACTGGCTGCCCAGGATGTTTTCACATCCCCGATGTGGGGTGGACAAGCACAAAAAGGACTGCTTCTCAGGAAGCAGTGGCCCTTGCAAAAATGTGGACTCTCAGGCTGGACAACTACAAATGGAGGCAACTGAAGAGCAGCAGGCAGGACTGAAGCTCTCATGCATCAGAAGTGAGAAACCCTTCATGTACTTCATAGGCCTTTTTATTGAGTTATCAGGGTCCACATGGGAGACTTCAAAAGTATCACTGTTGTGAACTTTTGCAGCATGGACGCCCTGTCCCATAGGAGTGAGCTACCCTGGACCTCTCGGGGTAGCAGTGCAAACATGTTTATACAAACGTGAAGGCTCACCACAAGAGGTCATCTCAGGCACGAATGGGATAGCTGGCACGCTGCAGGCAGCGGCTCGCAAACCAGACTCTGTTTCTGTCTGTGTCTGCAAAGTATATTTAACATGCTTGGGACCTGGGTGTTTCAATCCTACCTGCAGTTTTTCATCACAGAAAAATCTTTCATGTTGATGTTGAAACAAAATCTGTGTTCTCTGCTTTTTCTTTGGAAATCCAAAAAACCCCCCATATTCTGGTACTTTCCCAGGGACAGTCACAATGCCATATTTAAACAATGAAGTTTGTTTAGCAGATTTCAAACAACTTTGTACAAGAGGTTGTTTAACTGTATTTTCTTTTGTTGTTAAGGACATTAAGCATTACTGGTATTATGTTTGGATGAGCTCCAGTTGCAATACAAGTTTCCAAATGAAGCACGGAGGGATGCAATTTAGTATATAAGGGCCCGCCTTGATTCTTACATAAGATGAAACCAACAATATTAAAAGAAATAATTATTAGACACTATCTGCTTTCTTAATAGGAATAAAATTTGTTTATCCCATGTTAGCACCAGGCTGTGAATAGGAGAAAGAGTTAAGAGAGGCAGAGATACTTGAAATGACTGCATTATAGACCAGTTCTAGCTCAACTGCAAGAAACTCAGCTGCAGGAAACCTATGTTTGCTTTCTTTTATATAGCTACAGTGGTGTTTTATATGATTATATTTAGCTAGTTAAGGTGTGGTAGACATCCCTAGAGGCAATTGCATTAAACACAGTTACTCTAAACACAGTTTTTAGAAGCAGAATCCACTGTGACAGCTGTGCTCCTCTGGAAAAACATAGAGCACAAGCTTCAGGGTGAAATGGATAATAGGAACAAAACTTTCTTGGCTAAGGGGATGTCACTCCAGAACAAATCTTCCTGGAAGTCAGTCGGTCTTTTGGATATGTCAGCGTAGCTTCCTTCTCAGAAAGACCTTCTACTCTCGATCTGAATGTTAACAAACAAACAAGAACCCTTAAAGCAAAAGCAAGCAGACTTGAATACAACTGAACTGAGCAACTGCAGCATAACCAGTCACCTGTAAATCCACCACTCAAGCAGTTCTCATACTGGAGAGCGGGGAGTGTCAAGGCTGTAAGGACATCGATCCCGCTATCAGATTATCACCAAAGACACCTACACAAAGCAATAACAAAACAGAGGGAGGATAAAGCTTTATGACAGCAGATAGACATGACACTGCATTTCACGAGAGACCCAGTGAGAGAAGAACTACGCAAATTTTGCTTGTGGTAAGTACATATAGTTTATCTTATTCCAGACTTTAGCACACTTAGTTCAAAATGCATTCACTTAAAATTGCCTAGACGAGGCTGATAACAAGGGCAGAAAATGCAGCTTTTGGCCTACGCTTCTACGCTGAAGATAAGGTATGATTTACCACGATGTAACTAGCTCTTAGTTCTCACAGTTGCCTCAGACTTCCCTTGGAACACCTAATTTTCACTGTCTGGACAAGAATCTATTATACTGTAACTAATGTCTTAGGTGGCAGGGAGAATTAAAGATTAATCTTGTCCAAACTTCAATGAAGCCAATCTCTGGATTCATTAAAAACATTACTGTGCAAAAAAAGTGTTACAACAGTGCTCTGGTGGACTTCTAGAAACAAAATGCAACATTCTTTTATTGTACAGTAGGTACTTTTTCCCCTGTTAGAAGGGTGTTTACCGTACGACAGCATATAATTTCACTGTGGTAACAACAGTATTTCCCATACTTAAAATGGGAAATGCAGTGAATAAGTTTGGAAACATTTCACTGATGGTGGTAAATATCTGAATTCCAGTGGCAGCTCCTCTGTAATTTCCTTTGCATATGGCATCACAGAATCTATATCAAATTAAAGTCTTGAGGCAAACACAGAAGATTGCGCTGATAACATTTAGCCTTTATTTCAAATCACAGCTTCAAGAATCACACTGCCAAACCATGCATTATACTGAAAACAAGCTGCATCTGCTAGTTCTTTCTCCCACCGGTACTTATCTGTTGAAAATCCTGGGAAGACAGCTACTGGGGGAGTATGTTTTGCACAGCTTTGTTTTATGTCATTGGATCAGCTCAAGCAGGCAAAAATCAAAGCAAGGAAAAAATTCAGAATGCATTAGATACCACCTACCACTATCAGTGAGGGAACCCAATTTCATCCACTTAAAGGGCTAGCTATTAAAACTGCTTCTGGGTTAGATGTGGGATGAACCCACTGAATATAATTGAGTTTCTCCACATTCATGCATACATTAGAAATGTGAGTTTGACTCAACATACTGAACTGACTCTTACGTTCCAGTTACTTTTTGTGAACAGTGCCCTACCTTTGGGGGTATAATCTCCTATTCTAAATTTAACCCCAGTAAGCAAAGTACGGCACCTAAAAGTGCCCAGGAATAGCGGTTGTCTTTCAGCTCTGTGTTAACACCACATTCTGCGTCACTGTGGCTTAAAGATTTCTATATAAGTAGCCTCTGAAACCACAAAAAAGAGCACTATCATACTATTTTGAAGGTTGCTCAATCTTCATGTTTCTGAGGATGTAACTCCTTCAACCTCTGGCTCACTGTTTGCTCTAGTGTGCCCTCAAAAGACTGCAGATTTTGGATATGATAAAAAAGGATTTAAAAAGTGCTAAGTCTTCTTTTTCAGTACATTCACTCCCACCTAAACATATGTGAGCAATTGTATTGCACCAGAATACTGAAATRCTATAAGCAGCAAAACCAGGTTAATTTCCAGCCACCTTCATCTCTTTCAGGAGTGTTCGTGAGAAGTGCCAGACAGAGCTCATTTAAATCTAGCCTCTATCTACCAGGCAAGGAAGGCAGAAGTGTTAACGTCGGCGCTTTCTCTGTGGCATGCCTTGACTATAACACAGCTTTGTTCTGGGTTTTCTGCTGCTGGGGATAAAAGAGCCGTCTCTGTTCCCACTGAACTCTTGGCCTCTCTAATGAGATCGCTGAAGTTGACAGTAATTTTTTTTCCACTGTCACCTGTTTTCRGACTAAGGATGAAGCCAACTTGTTTCTCACAGCAACTCAAGACCTCTGAGAAGGCAAGCTGCAATGACAGCCAAGTTCATGGCTGTGTTCACACAAGCACCCCCTACACATACTAACAGATCCATTTGGGAGAGCATTGCTTCTGCATTGCAAAAACTTTAAAATTCTTCCTTTTTAACACTCTCTGCTTGCCAGAGATTTTAGTCCTTGAGGAATAAAAAATTTAAATGAGTTTGAACATAAAATTTTCAACAGCTAAATACCAAACTATCTAGAAGTTTTCAAAATACAAAAGACATTTTAAACAATTCTTGGAGATGTGGGCTGAGCTGATTTGGTAATAATTCACATCACTATTAAGTATGGTAGGTAGTGCTTTACTTTTTAAATAACCACTAATAATGGAATTCAATCAGATGCTGCAGATCTGCTATGTACAGGCCACCAAAGGGTACCAAAGACACAAGTCACCTGTGAAAGCATTTGTTACACACCTGGAAAGCCTGAGACCACATGTAGAGAATTACAGTGGCATCCAAAAAACTAATTTGTTCTGCACTCTCTGGATGGCCCTTAGATCCTTCTAATCCATTCCTATTGACTCTGTGTGCCGTGTCCCCCAGCCACATCGGCATGACGTGCTCTTCTGACCATTCAGTGAGACATAGAATTCGGATATCGGCTCAAAGAAAGGCAGGAGCACATAAATAGGGAGACACCTATTGAAGAAAGCATATCTCCCCTGAGCTCCAGAAGCAGCTGCAGAAATGAACATCCACAAAAGGTATGGCTGCATTGAAAACACCCTCCGTATGGAAAACAAAAGGCTCCACTGTACTCTCTCCAAAGCAAAACACAAGAAGTTTCTGCAGGCTATTAGTCCTCAGRAGAAGGTCTCAGTATGTTTAGGCCATCTAACATATCACACCTTTCCACAACACAGGGTTGTAATCATGGATATATGTTGCAAAATGGAAAGCCTAACTAACATAGAAGAGCAGTTAGTCCCTGATGGACCAAGACTGCTACTAAGCCATAAATGCAATTTCCATCTGGATTACATTCAGCAGTTGCACATGTCTGCTGCTACAGAAGCATTTTCTTGCAATTGGGTTGAGCAGACAGGAAATATAAAGGGTAGAAAAGAGGATGAAACAGAGCCATGAGGAAAATAAAAGCCACTTCCTTAAACTCCTGCAGCCAGATTCTGGATTGCTTTATGTTAAAAAATCCAAGCACCCAGCAGAAAGGCTGTGCTCACCAGCACTGCTAAACAGTAACAGCATCTGTCCAGAAGATGGAACTTGGGGACACAGGAATTCTGTGTTATTGCAGTAACAGCTAATTAGAGCACCTATACAGTGTATTCCTCCTCTACTACACACCCTGCAGTGCCTGCAGGTTCATTCAAATGTTTTACTTCAGTTGTGCTCACAGGACAGTATTTTAAGTCAGATTATTCTGGGATAGACACACTGATGCACAAACTTGCAAAATCTCTGCAGTTGTTTTCTTAGAGGTATTTGTGGGTTTCCACCTAAAGCAAGAGGGAAGATGCATAAAGTAAACTGTCAGACGTTCAAGGCAACAGGACCTCTCCTCAGGAATTTTTGCAAAGAGCAATTAGTACTTTATAAACAAATTCCTTGCAAAATCCTTCTACTTAGTAATGTAATTACTTCCAAGAAGTACTGATGCTGCTTTAAATGAGACACACAGCCTTTTTTCTACTTCAAGTAGGAAACAAAAACCCTAACCGTTACACAAGGCATTAAAGGAAGCCATACACAACTGACCTAATTTTCTTTTAAAATATTTTGTAGTGAAAGAAATCTTCAGGTAATGCAAGCCTCTGTGTTACATTGTCTCCCATCAGTACACTCCAATACAGAAGCAGAGCAGTAAAGTGTAAGAGAGGTGTATAAATACATGCAAATTCAGGTCAAACTTCACTGCACTTCATTTAAAGCTCCTGGTGATACTTGCTGTTTTCTCATCATTTTTCTGCATGGCTTAGAGCAGCAGGCATAGCACAGTCAGGGTAGCAAAATTTGGGATGAATACAGCAAGGAAAAGAGGCCATTTCAGAGCTGTAGGAAAAGTCCATGCCTCCAGCTGCTTGTCTTTAAAAGGCAGGCTTTGTAGCCTGGAGATTGATCACAGCTGTGTCTCAAATATTACAGTCTCAAACCAAACAGTATAACAAGCTTCAAATCTGCTGGATTTTTACTTGTTGCTCTGCAAACTACGTGGTGAAGAGAATAACAAGATTTTCTGCGTCAGTTACCTTCTCAGAGATGCAAGCAAGGAGGGACACAGCTGCTTGTTCCTCCTCCAATATTAATCAGCATTCAGTTTCTCTAGTAACCTAGCTACATCACAAATGTTTTTACTAACATAGGAGTGCTCACTCTGCTGTATAGATTTCTGAACCCCAATACTATATCTGTATACACAAGTGCTCAGTTTACTTGTATGTGAACAGGAGGCTGGGAACAAGGTAATAACCAGACAGGTTTTTAGGACTGACCTACTGCTTGTTTGAAGCTGAACAATCTGTTTTCCACAGTATTTGCAGCACATACTTTTCCAAAAACATGCATTGCCTGTATTCTTCATCACTGGCTATGCTCAATCCTCAAAGAGCATTTATCACAGAGGGTGCATGCAAGTCTCACAAGCTCCAGCTCTAATGTTTCTAAAGATGCAATGTTGGCAAATGACATAAGGCTGAACTTAGGCTAGGGGTGCAGAGCAGATAACACAGTCTGGTCAGGACAGAGTCTCCACTCCCCACTGATTTCATAGGCATTTGACTGATCTTAACTGTGAAGCAGGCTGAGAGCTTTGCAAAGCCCTCAGCATTGGGATCCTAGTTGAGGAGGCTGGGTTGATGAGTTCAGTGGTTCAGTGCATGAACCTTTTCTGGTTATGATTTTCCTGCCCCAAGCCATCCCTGTATCTTACTGACACAGCTTACGCACACAGCTTGCTCTTCTCCTTCCCAATGCAAAGCTGGGCATGCCTGCATCAGTGCCTGTACCACAAGGGTTTTGAACAAAATGCTTGTCTAGGGAAGGGAATGAGTGAGAAAGGGGAGGTGGCTGTATGTCACTCTCCTCTGAACCTTCCCAGAAACTGAGTTTGGCCGCAGCTGCTTCTACCCTCAGAAGCTCATAAACAATATCACAGTATCTTTTTTTTTTCCCTCCAAATTGGCCAAGAAAGTTCCCTAGAGATTAAAGCCTGCTACTGTTGCCCATGGACTATCCACTGGTGGTCAATGCTCTGCACATTACAACAGTTGCCTATATGTCAAAGTCATTGCAAAAAAGGAAAAGAAGAGAAGAAGGAGAAGAAGGAGAAGAAAAAAGAAAGGGTCTCTAACTGATCCACAGCCTGGATGTTCCTCAGCTTCTCCTTATTCTGCATCACAGATAATACCTGTATTCATCAGGGTCACTTTGGGTAAGAGTTCAGGGTTAATGGAAGAGGATTTAGAGCAAAGATCTCACAGGGTTCAGCCACAGCTGTCAGATTGCTGCTAGTAGCATGTCTGAGACTGAATGTTGCTACGACCTAAACATTTTGAGTGGAAAACTCAGTAGTTCACTGTAGATGGAGCAAGGTTTAGGCAAGAACAAATACATCACAAAGCAAGAAAATGAGTTTGTCTGCAACACGCAGTATGCACTAACAGTGTGCTCTGAGATAAGCAGCGAGATGATCACATGTAGTACAATGATCACGCAGGTAAAGGCAGAGGTGGCTATACTAATATCTGAAAGAGCTCTGTGCTTCACCACAACAGATGCATGTTAAGTATTTACAGACGCAATTTAAACTTAAATCTTTTTCCCAGAAAAGTTTTATAGAGAAATGTGTAAAACACATTAAAAAAAAGTTATTTACAATAGAAAAGGCCCAGCGATGACCTCTTACCTCTCTAACCTTCTCCCTAGCTGTGCTTTCTGAATTTTGTGATAAGCACTACTATGAAAAGTCATCCCATGAAGCCAGAATCACAAGAGTATGAGCTATTTCCTTCCTGTGCTAAATAATCAGAAGGACAAACTTGCTGACAAAACCATTCCTTGCTACAATTTTTAGATAATTCTTCTACGAACACTTAGATTTCAAGGATCAGCAACATGCTAACTGGGGAGAAGAGAAGGAGCTTAAATTAAGGAATTTTATATTGATACTCATGTTTCGCTGTGGCTTATTTAGCACAGTGCTGCTTCTCAAAAGCATGTTATTATCACAGAACTAGAAAAAATTTAATAACACTATTGCATTGCATTCGTGTTGTTTGGCTTAAAGGACATCCAACTGTTTTCTCTTTTCGTTCTGAGAAGTGGTGAAAGCAAAAATAACCAAGTCCCTCCATCCTAAGAGAAGTGCTGGCACTCTTTGAGCACTGTAGTGAAAGTGGAGTCTGTTGCTGGAAGAAAATATGCCCTGGAAGGACCGGGAGTAGGAGAAGGAGCCAGAGCAGTGGAGAAAAAGGACCATGTAGGGCACAGCAGTCCCGCAGGCCTTGGGGAGAGCTCACAGACACCCCTCTGTAACGCTTCCTGGCATCACAGAGCTCTTCTTGAGCCAAAAAACCTTGCCCGTCCCAGGCAAAGTCAAGCCGCAACCTAAACTCTCTAACCCAGCAATTTGTTTTGGTTCACAGGTACTTATTATAACCAGAATTTGAAGACTCATTTTCCTAATAAAGATCCCAGTCTGCACAGAGAAAGCACTGCATATGACAAAATGAAAACTAGCATTAAAAGTGTTTTTTCAAACATTAGTAATAACTCTGGGACATGACAAAACTGGAGGTAGTTCCTATTAATACACTACATGCAGACCAAGGACAAGTTATCATCAGCTCTTGAGAATTCATGAACTCTAAGCAAGTCCTGGAGCCAGAGCTGATATTGCCACAAATATGGTAACTGTGCAACACTGCTTAAAATAATTAGGGATTTCCTGGAATAACCTCACACAAAGAATTCAGACTTCAACATACACACACACACTTGAATCTCAAATGGTGAAAAGAATCTACGAGAAATCTCCTGTCCTAAATTTGAGAACAAATCATAGATGAAGTAAGTTACCAAGTAACTAATTATTTTCGGATGTTGCTGTTACGGATATCTCTTTTCAGGAAGTTGCCGAAACTATTGCTAGCCTAGAAACTCTTCTCTAACTCTTCAAAATGTTGGCAACGTGCCTGTCTTTTCCAAGCATTTTGCCTTTTTTTTTTTTTCTGGAGCATTAAAGATAGAGGTGTTTAAGCGATGAAAAAATACTTCCAAGTATGCAGGCTCTTTTTTTTTTTTTTGGCAAAAGTAGTCAGCCCATGTCACGGAAGTGGAGGAGATGGCTTCAAGATGTGGTGATATACATCTCTTATTACCACAGATTTATAAAGCACAGGCAGAACTCCACCATATCACTCTTGCAAAGAACTGCCTGCGCAACCGCACACGGTCAGCTTTACAGACAAGTATTTGAGGATCCTAAAGCCTGTAGTATATGCTGTACTAAGACTACTTTCTTAACAATAAAAAACTAATTCTTTAAAACAGTACCAGAAGCCTTCTGCTTGTGCCTACATGTTTGTTTGTTGTGGTTTCTGCTTTCCTCCATAAATCTGAAGAGATACTCATTTAAACTGCTACATCCAGCAGACATTTATCTTTGCTGTTTGAAGCAACAGCAGCAAAAAGATGCAGTGAACTTCAACTTCAAATGAAAAGCCAGATGTCAAAGGTTTGCTAATAAAACTTCTGACTGTATTAGTTTTTGTCAAATATAATATTCTTTGAAGTTCCTTTGGTTACATGTTTGGGGATCACCACTCACCAGTGCAGTATGCAATGAAGACAGCTTATGGCTGACACCTTTCAAGATCATGTCTACTGGATGAATCAAGGGTACTTTTTGATAAACAGGACACAGCCTATGGATGAAGTAGACCATTCTAAAGACTTTTAGAAGAAAAGTATATTTTTCAAAGAGAAGTGAGCATGAGGTACAAAGCTTGTGAATGTATCATGCCTGAAGTTTCAATGTATTAATGTGTGTAATGTGTGATGTTTTATTTCATCACTGTTTTTTAAGATAAAGTCCAGATTTTAACATCTGGTCCATGGGCCTGCTGAGATTTCACTCACATTCAGGGCAAAATCCTGGTGTTAACAAAGGAAAATCCAAGACTCCTGTTTCAGCCAGTTCTGGATTCAGTTCCTTCCACAGTTTTAAAATGGAGAAGAAGGTATTAGGAATTTGAGGCACTGTCATATACCCTGTGTCCTGGAAAACTGGCTAGACTCTGGCTGAACATCCCTCCCAAGGGGAAATAGTCAAATAGGCAGCATTCCTTTCTGGAACAAGCCTTGACTGGCCCTTATCTTTGTGTAATTTACTTCTTCATTTTTCAGTGTCTGATGAGGTCCTTGGCTTGGGAACTGGGAGGACATGATAACTGGAGAGGTGTTAAAAAAAATTTCTATTTGGTGTCAAGCTTTCTGGAGCACTGAAGAGGGTTTACGGTCCTCCTAGAACAAGCATAATTTGGGCAAGCTTGGAGAAAATGTATCCTCCACACCTCCAAATACTGCCTTGTGTGGGGACCTCCCCAGCCCTGCCTGGTGCTGCAGTTCAGCCCCGTGGCCACTGTCCACCGGACCCAGAGAGGAGGAACATCTGGGCTGTGAGCTTACCGAGGCAAGGAGCCCGAGCAAAGGACTAATGTCAGCAGTGACTGCAAGACGATCAGTGCTGACAAGTGGCAGTGCTCAGCAAGGTTACTTTGCTTTATCTAACCCCACCTGCAGGGCATGCACAGATGCCCCCGGACCCTGCTCATGCAGCCCTGCTTGGCCAGAGAAGCCGCTCACACCTGCCATGCCAGCTCCATGTCAACTTGCAAGGCCACCAGTGACGTTCATGAATATCAGCACACTGGGAATGCATTTTTAATTAGATAAGACTATTTGTTTTTTAATTGGAGCCCCAAAGAAGCAATGATCCAAAAAAGATGGCACGCTGCACAACTTGTGAGAACTTGTTAAATACACTGTAATGCAACAAATCACACAAATCAACAGTGAAAAAAACTGTAATAGGCGAAAACAAGCCCCTTAGAGTTGTGAATATATTCACTAGTGAAAGAACTATGAGTGATGTGTAATAATTAGTTGTGATGGCCCACAAACACCAGTGGGCCACTAGCAAAAGTATTTGAATACACATGTTCAAAACAAATGTTTACCTGTTTACCTGCTCAGAATCGCAGGCAAGATATTCAATATTCCTCCCACATAGGTAGTTCTCTCCTACAGTTGGAGAGAAAAATCATCGAGAGGGCTCGACAAGGAATATTTAAGGCTACTACTTCTAACTGTTCCAAGTGAAAAATTTTAAAGTCGCATTTTCAAAAGTAATGGGGGAATTGAACTGTGTAACTGCTCTGAAAGAGTCTTGGGCGTTCAAAACTTTTTTTGAAAGTGAACAACTTGCAAATGGACTGTAGGTTACAAAACCAGTGATTTCAGCAAAAATGAAAGAAAAAAAAATCCAAAAATTTCAAGCATTAAAACAATTCAGCAAAAGCATACTCAATTATGAATTCCCTCTTGATAAATGTATTTGCTTGTGAAATCAAAATCCACATCCATAAAAGAAATGTAAGGGGCTAAATCCTGAATGCATATTGTTGATAACTAACAGTTCAATTGGAACTACTCCTATTGTTTAAGTAAATCTATTTCTAATGCACACGGAATAAAACTCAGAATTGGATGTCACTGGTAACCAGTGCTTCCTTCTATTTCACAAGCTGGTTCCAAAAACTGGGGGAAAAAATCTTGTTCTTCTTCCAGGATTAAAGCTCTATACACTGCACATTTTTGCCTATGACAAAGGTTTGCAGCAAGGCAGCTACATTTCATTTCATGAAGGGAGGACTGGAATCATTTTCCATTGCCACGCCACGCACTCAGGTCCGGCTCAAAGCTGCCCAAGATGGGGCCCACCGGCGTTGCAGAGCACCAGGCTTCACTGGAAGGTGCCGACTCCAAYGCCCTTGCAACATCATCCGATAATTAATCCTCCCACAGACCGTCTCAGCATCCGGGCTGGCTCTGAAAAGCCTAGCTCCTGCCTGCTATCTGAATGGGAGCAAGGCCACAGAGATAAATTAAAAAAGTGAAGGGGGGAGACACAGGGACAGAAGAAGGGGAGAGGGAGGGTGGCTAAACAAATGAAAATGAAAAGGAGAGAAAAGAAAGGAAAATCTCATGGGGAACAGCATCAATCAGTACTGTGTCCTCAGGGATGTATTTAAAAGGTCACATTTCTTTAGTCCATGCAGCTTTACGCACATCTCTCCCGATTACTGCGTAGCCATGTAGACTTGCAGGCACTGCCTGCAAGAAAGGCAGTGCTGTACCTATGAAAGCCTTCTGCTCTTTAAAAACATCACACAACAGCACATGGTGAATTTAACACTCAGGTATTTGATGGATTAATATACTGAAGGCTGAAGTGCTCTATTTATCTGAAGAATGCTACATTAATCATTTGCAGTTAATTCATTTGCTTTATTTGTTTATTTAAATTGACCCCTCCTCACCCTAAACTGAATCAAGTCCTGGATAGTAAGAACTTTTCTATTCTTGAAGACAGAAACCAGAACAACTCATTCAATGCTGAACACTGGCTAAAACAGCCAAGGATTAAATGCCGGTTATCCTTAGTGAAGGACCATTTTTTAATCCATGTGGTGTACAGAAGCTGTACAGCCTATCAAGCAGTGTGCATTCCCTTTCACCTTTTTCAACAAGTAACAGCAATACAAACAACACTGTTACAAGATATTCCCAGATTAATCTCTCTGCTTGTTACAGCAACGTAAATCCAGAATGCAGCGGGGGGGGCAGAGAGAGCCCACAAGGCTGAGCATCAGCCAGCGTGCAAGGACCGAGCGATCCCTCGGTGCCCTGCACTTCACCAACCCAGAACGTAGGTTGTGCTTGGGGCAACGGCTTTCTGGGGAAGGAGCTCACAAAAACATAAAATCCCCATGAGGCTGGGGTCCAGGCCAGTCCCTTGCGCAGCTATGGTACGTGCCATCTGCCAGATAAATGGCTCTTTCAAGCTGTCTGTATCTTCTCTCTTTAACTTGGGCTGGCAAGTTTTCTCAACAAAGGTTTCATTAAGACCACAGCATGCCTGAAAAAGAAAAATGAGCTCCCCACCCCTGCATCTCCCCATCTTTACAAAGGGTTAAATCCTGCAGGATGCCTTATATACTGGCACTAGAACAAACGCATAGCAAGTGAAAAGCCAGTTTGCCTCACTTCCTATTTCCCTACATTACGTAACCAGCACATATATTAACATAAAGAAAAGCATCTCATTAAGGAACAAATATATTCCACTGTTATATCCTGCAAAAGATACTTCCAACAGGCTTTTTTTGTTGACATAAAGGCATAATTCTTCATGGACAATCACACAAGTTCCAGAAACAGCACCAAGCATGGTAAGAAATGCAGATCTTTCATGTTTTTCACAATGTACACAATATACCAGCTTCGGTGACCAAGGAACTGCATTTCTTCCATTCTCACTTAACTAATTATTTTCTTGTCAGCTTCAGAGTAAGAATTTTAGTCAGGATATTTACTGGGAAATGATTTTTATGTTTCCTAAATGCAGCTGGTATGTACTGGCATAGAGGAAAAAAGGCAAACACTTAGCTATATGCTTCAAATTGAACTTAATGGTAGTCAACCCCTTAAACACAATATTGCACAAATTAAAAATGAAGCAATTTACCTCTTTATCTTACTTGTATAAAGTCTTTTCTTCATGCTACGGTCAACCTTACAGACTTTTTAGTCTTTAAGCCTTGTGCACCAACTCCCACATCCAGTCTGCACATTAAGATGGGAAACCCTTTCAGTACCCCACTGGCACCTGTGTGACCCTTCATTGGCTTCCAGCAGCACAACTTACATTTTGGGTGATTTCTAGGAAGTCAGTGTGAAGACCTTCTTTGAAAAGCATCTTCCATGAAAAGCATCTTGTCATGAAATGTGCAGCTCTCTCAATGCAAACCTTTTTTGGTTTTCAACATATTTCACACCTGCAACTGAGGTAACTTAAAAGTTTGATGTGCTGTTAATGTAGTTACCAAATGGAGATTTTGACTTATTTATGGTACATGCTCCAGAGTCTACAGCAGAAGGGTAGTTGACCAAGCAAGCCTTTTGCTATTCTGGAATGATGTAAAAAACACAAAGTATGAATAGGCCTAGCCTACAAATCATACACTGAAGTATGAATTAGCTTGAAAGCTAAGCTGTAGGTAAAAAATGGAGGCGTAATTTTGAACTACCTAAAATGCAGACCATCACCTCTCCATTTCCTTCCTAGATAAAAAAAAGAAGATAAAAATTTCTCATTCTCACATGGAGGATTAAAGACTAAAATACCTGAGAATAGCAGGAGGACCACTTCATTACATTCACCCCTTGCCTCAAAGTAGAAGAAAAGCTTGTTGTCTCCTCAGATGCATTCCTCCACTCCTCCAAGGAGCAGGAATGGCAAATTTCTGAAGTTGCAAACAGTTAACAAGTGTTTGGAAAGCTCAAAAGGTAGTGCAGACAAGAACTCCAAGAAATACATAGCAGTTTCTTTTGTGTGCAGCAGTATGTAAACAAAAGAGCTGCTGGGGAGGGGAGAGTGGGTTCACGTTTTCACTTGTAACCATTACTAGGAAACCCATACCGCATAGAAGTTTTCGATTAGTAAGTTAAGGGGTCAGATATCTCTCTGCATTAGTATTACTTCAGAAATCAACCACTGGAAACTAGTAATACACTTAGGCTTTTTTATAGCATAAGAGGGCAAAAGTCCAAGACTTAATATTTTTTGGCTTTCTTCCATGCAATCCTTACATTTTTTTGCTTGGGCATATACCTTCTTCTATGTAAATGAGGACTTACAATATCTTTCCTGTTTTCCTGCATGACAAAGGCAGGGGAACTTCTCCTGGAACATGAACCAGTTAGTTCAGTGTAAGTACCTGGGTACTTACTTACCTCTGTAATTGACTAACACACTCATGTTCACAACACCAAAGCTTGCAGTACCTAGAGAAGCAAGCCTGAAATGCAGTTAGGAATGGGACACAGGGATTTACTTTTATACTCCAACTGTCACAAAACCACCTATAGAAAGAGGAACCAAGGCAAACCCTACAAACTAAACAGTACAGTAAACCCCACCAAAACTAACATTTATAATCATATAAATACTTAAAAAGGCAGTATGTCTTAGGAGTGCAAGGCAAAAACCTTGCTTTGCAGGTCTGCCAGCTCAAGACAGTTTTTATATTAGAAATTTTAAAGTTCCATTCTGACCTATATAAACAGGAGTTAGAAACACCAAAACAGTAATACCCACCCTGCCTTATACAGTGTGGTACCAGCAGAACTGAAATGCTACGCCTTTCTATCACCAGAAATAACATGAAATAACTTCTTCCGCCTGTACCTTGCTTCCCTACCCATGAGGCTTTCTCAAGTCTAGAATTAAGCTACCTCAGTATAGCCATTTTGCAAATTAAATGGGAGCAAGCAGTTGAATTCCACATCACCTAAAGATAACAGTTTCTTACTATGTATTTCTGAAAGAAATATATTTCCCCATGAAACTGTCATATCTTGAAGGCAGACATCTCATTCCCTGAAGTAATTACCCAAATTCATGGCTAGGATAGTAAACTTTTAAATGTAACCTGTTTTTATTAAGAGTAGAACTTGTAGCATCAATTGCTGATTAGCAGGAACAAGATGATTGACTTTGTAATACAGTTATCAGTTAGACGTCATTTTTCGCACTGCACGTCAGCTGAAGAGATAAATCAGAAAACAGCCTGTTCCTCTTCAGTTCACTCTAAACTTTGAAATGGAACTTTTTTTGGTAAACATGTAGAAGTCTTTCCTTGAAATCCTTGGGGCTAACTGAAACACACGTGCAATGGTATCAGCACTGGCACCGTGCAGGCTCTGCTGGGCAGCCTGCCACACAGAAGACTGGCGGATGACACTGGGTTCCCAACTCTGTACCCCGGCACGTTTTGGAGCATTAGTACAACTGTTCGAGTTCAGATGAACGAGCACACAGTTTGCACTGTGCCCTTTCCTTCKTGTTGTATAAGTAGGTTATAGTTATGGCAGATAATCCCTCATTAAATATCATTGAATAGCCATCWTTTTCATAATTACCAAAGGTAACCAACTTAAAAAATAAACAAAAAAAACAATCAGCCAACTAATCCAGTTATGCATCTAGAGCTACATAATATTTTGTTAAAATTTCTTTCAGTTTTCCTTTTACTAACTACGATTTTAAATTCTAGTTTTTTAATGGAAGAAAACAGCATTTGTTTATACTAATATGCAATAGATTTATATAGTTTCTCTTTATAAATAAGAGTTTCTCCTGAGGAAACTCCTCTCTACATTATTCATTGTACTTCTAGAGAAATAAAAAGTCAGCACTTAAGAGCAACTTCAAATGATGGGAGAAGAGAATAATCAATGCCATATGTAAGAACAAGTTCTTGCTGAGGTTACATCAATATCAGAAGATGAGAACCAGCTCCCAGAACTGCTTTTAGGAGAACAAGGAAGGTACTGAGTCCAGGAAAGGATTTTCATGAAGAGGAGGTAAAATGCAGGAGCTGGACAGCTTTTCCTGCCTGTCATAGATAGATTCCCTCTCTCTTCTTTAGGAGATGACTTCCTCTTTGAAGAAGGAAGATATCTCAGAAATCTTAACAGTCCTTGCATATCTATGGTTATATTAGCAAATTCATACTCAGGTACCAAGTCCTTTATTAAAGGCAAAAAACCCAAGTAGACAGACAAACACAAGAAATCCAAAAAAAGTTCTTTCTTTCACTTTCCTCATTTATTTGCGGCATTTTTTTTTTTAATAACCTCACAGGCTTTTAGCACTAATATCAAGAAATTACTGTTTCAACCTATTGCAAGACACAGACACTGTTCTCCTAACAGCAGGCTGCAATGGCAGACAGCCCTTTGGCAGGTATGTCTAGAACAGCTTTATAGACCAAATTTTCACTTCCCCAGTTGCAGAATTTAAGGTCACTGTGTTCACATACTTCAAAGCACTTATCCCTGGTTGTCTCACTATCTCCTGTTCACTGGTAGGTTTACATACCAGAACCTGAGATTTTCAGTTATTATGGTTCACCTAGTGTAAGTGCTTCATTAACAAGCACAAATGCCCATGACTGAGAACACTCAAGCAGTGAAAAGAAATGCTTCAAACTTAACAACTGATGTCATAGTTTTTGAAGTCTTGTAACCTTCCACACAAACTCAGATTCCTTTTATTTGCTTTCCAGGTTTTTCTTTGAGCTCTTTTGGATCATGTTTTTTGACCTTTCTCACCACACAGGATAATAAAACAAATAAAAGAACATATTTTAAGGAAAGCTGAGTTACTGATGAGTCCATGCCTTCAGAAACAGCAGCTGTGGGAAGCAGGAAGGAAGGGGGAAGACATAAATGCATGCACACAAACAACCACAAGCCTTGCCACAGGGCCAAGCTGTGATGCAGCAGTCCTCATCTCATGATGGCAGGAACAGGCAGGACTTGCTTTTCTGCAAAGATCTGATTTTTGCAGCAGCACATCCCTGCAGACCTGTAGTTACATACCCTCTTCAAAAACACTAAGATGTTTATTAGTTTCTTTAATAGGAAATTTTAGGAGCTGGCAGGGTCCACTGTAGCTGAGATAGAAAGAGAGATCAATTCTAGTCACGCACATTAACATCACATTCTTGAAAGCAATCTCGGATGACTACATTGAGACCTTAGGAGGAATAATGCCTTACCATATCCATGTAATTGTTTGCAGTTTGCTAACACCCAGATAATTCCCACATCATGCACCAAGGAGCGTTTCCTGTCATGATGTTCTCACAAGGCCCTTGAGAAGCAGACGAAAAACAAGGTAATGGTAAGGCTAAAGCGAATAACAGGAGAAGGAAAAAGCACCACTGTGGCAGCCACCTCAACACTGTCAAAAGTCTGTTTGTTTTTGCTCTCAGCATCCTGACAAGAGTGAGTATGAAGAAGGGAAATGAAGGAACAAGACGGAAGTGAACCTTGGAATGAATCCGTCACGTACACAAGAAACAACACCTGAACATAATCTCAGTGTTTCCCTGTTTGGCTACAAGGAAAATGAACTTTCAAGACTGGAAGCCTGACAAACATCTTAAGCAAAGTCAGACCTAAGTTAAGAAAGTCATGCTTAGAGCCTGGTAGAAAGATTTCTATCAATGAAAGATACAGATCACTCAAGCAGAGTGATCAGGGTACAAAAATACTGTTCTTTTTACTGTGTTTTTGGACTTTCTCACCTGCATTGTAGTTTACCAGTCCTCGTAATGGAAAGCAGAGCCATCCTTCAGTCAGGAGTAACCCTCTTGCTTCCTTGCCTTGTTTTGTGGTGAAAGAGAAGCAGTTAAAAATCCAACAGCTGCTCTCAAGCTTGAAGGACAAGCATTACGGAAAGGATACTTTGCGCTCATGATGACCAGCAAATAAAATCAGAGGAAGTGTTCCTGTGACCACAGGGCAGCGCAGTGCCAACACCTCCTCTGCCTGTTTTCTCCATCAGCTCGTACACCGTTCTGGGAATTGCTCTTCTCAGCACTGTCTCCTATCACAGGGCCCAGCCCTGCAAACCCGCACCAGCAGTCCTGTGTTTTGGGAGCTCCCTTTTCTTTTCTAGGGCTGAGCAAAGAGGAATGGGTATGAGGCCTCAGACTGCACAAAGAGTGGGGATTTTTGCTGTTGTTGTTGCTTTAAGCGTCTAAGCAGTACACCAAATGTGCAAGTGCATGACAGAAACTTACTCGTGGTAGGGCTGGGGGAAAAAAAAAAAAAAGGACATTTGGAAGAAAATATCTGTGAGTTCGACAACAGCATTCCCAGCTGCATGAAACAGGAAGCTGTTTTAATAAAACCAGAACCAGAAATGCTCAGAATCACATTTTTTATTTATATTCAGGGTCAAAAGATACTAACTAAAAAACCTAAGCCGTTTCCTTTAACACGTTTTTCATGTTAAGACTAAAATGATGGAGACACAACAGCTATTGTTTAAAGGCTAATAGTCATTGCTAGTTATTTCCTAGCACACTAACCAGGAGAAAGCCAGCCACTATATTTCAGATAACTCAGCAAGCATTTCTATGAATTTTGTATTTTGATGTTAAGAGCCATAATTTCACTGAAACTATAATGAGAGAGAGAATTTTTGATCTGACATTATATTTTCCTATATTCATGGAATACCCTAGATAAATAGACAGCCCAGAATACTTACGCATACTGTTCATGTGAAATGAAACAACACACAAGAAGTAACACCACTTCTCCTCTCCCACAAAGTAGTCTCTTGTTCTAGATGTTTTCCATTGTTGGAAACAAATGATTGTTCAGTGCCTCACTGAATACAGTTGTGCAATGTGACAAGTTAACAGCTGACATTTTTGTTCACATAGCTYCTCAAGCTGAGATCTAGCTGTAAATTTGGCCTTGCTGTCGTAGCTTAGCAGTTGAGAGGAGTTCGCCAATATTCAGGAAGCACAAATGGTATCTTAAAGATCAGAATACAAGCCAGTGGCTGGACTTGGACGTTACCTCAGATTGCAAACCTTTTGCTTAAATTACTAAAACCTTAAAACTATATGCTTTCTAGAGAATAAAAATGTTATCTTGCAAGAAGCCATTTCGTGAAAGCATTATTGGTGTCCCTCTTAAAGTATGGATTCCCATCTTCTGTTCAAAAAAATTCAGCTCAAGAGTCTAAGATCACTGGGTTTTAGCCATGCACGGAGACTTCACATGCAGACCTTCTTGCACACGCTGAATTTCACATTTTTTATTGGTTATAATTTCTATCCTGGGCCTTCAGCTTTTCTCAATATTTATAGTGATTCTGGGTTATGGAAAATCTCCCACAAACAGGTCTCTAACACAACTAATTCAGAGAAGCCCAGGCTGACAAATAAAAACCTGGCTGTAGCACTGCTAAACCGCAGGAAGTGAGATATGGTACTAATTCACTTTGGTTTAGTGCATGTTTTCACTAAGTGAATTTCACTCCTTAGCCAGCAGTTTGCTGTTTCACCTGGATCCAAGACAGAAGGTTGTCTTCTATTGCTTGGGGGCAAGGATGTGTTTTCCAAATCCTATTATTCATAAAGAAAAGTAAAAATGAATTCCCTTGGCCAAGAAGAAGCTTCAGTTTTGCTATTTAAAGAAATTCATTTTTTAGAAGTCTTTTGGAAACAAGAGACAACCTATGCAAGCAATTCCAAGAACCTTTATCAAAAGCTGAACACCAAGTACAAACCAAGAATTACTCAAGGTTTATCTCTAACTTGCTATTCCTGGAAGAATCCAGAGAGCTTCATTTGCCCTTTGAATTTATTGCCTCTCTGAAAAGGTAATATATTATGCTGAAGTTGGGAGAAAGAATTTTATTAAACAAGGCATCATTTCCATCATATGTGAAGGAATGGATTTACTAGAGGATTTTCCGCCTTCCAAAATAAAATAAAATAAAACCACATTTATGCCTTGGGAAATGATGGAAGTTCCTCAAAGCACAGTTTCAAAGGATCCTAAATGAAAATAAATAACACTTATTCTCAACTGACGGGGGTAAAGAGGGGCAAACTTCCAAATGGTTTCCCCAGGGAGAAGTAATGAATTACACACGGATGCTTGGAATACTTTAGAGAGAAGATCTTTACCAAGGACACAGCAGTTTTATCTGAGGATGCTATCGATTTCATTGGAGAGGCAGTGAAGAAATTAAGRAAAACACTTAGAACCAAACTTTCAGTACACCCAACCAGACGCAGGGTACAGAGGAAGAGTTGTCTGAATCCAAAGCACCATGACAGCTTGCATGGGGGCTTGCTTTGAAAAACAAAGCTGCTTATGAAGTTTATCACACAAACTGACCACAGYGTGATTTCTAGTTGCCCTGCTTCCCTATTCTTTCCTCTTTCAATAGTGTTGCCAGCAAAGCAGTACTGAGAAGAGATTTGGTTTGGTTTGGGGCTACTATTTAAAAATCCAGAAGATAAACGAATTTATTTAGAGGAGTATAAATGGCAGGGAAAAAATGACTAGTGAATGATATTTAGAGAGACCAGTTCAGTGGCACAGAGTACATATCGAATTGCATTTACTAGCAGCATAAACCAAGCAAACAAAAAACACCCTACTCAAGTCCAAAGTGTCTTAAGTTTAGGACGCACTTTCAATCATCCCTTAATTATGTACAGACTACAACTTAGATCTTTAGCAAGTTTTCATACCTCCATTCTTTCAATTGAAAGTATAAACCCCATCTTGCTGATGAAAAGTGCCTGTTTCTTTTTAATATTTCCTCATGAAAATTACCATCTTCCTTTCGTAAAACAACGGTACATCTAGTTAATATAGTAAACAAGGTATATTTATCAAGAAAATAAAAAATAGGCATTTATATGCATGAATATAAAATGTACTAGTCCATTCTTGTTATGGGTGATAGACAAGAAAACTCAATTTTTGTTACTGAATCAAAATGATTTCATATTAAAATCCTTTAACAAATATAAGCAACAATCTGAAGACTTCCATTTCTTTTGACCTACTTGCAAACTGAATATGCACTGACTTTTTTTTTTTAAAGTCAATACCAAAATGTCACATGACACATGGGAAAAAAAGAAAAAGTATACTTTACAAGTTGTAACAGCCTAATCCGGAACCTCACCCCCTCCCCAAACTGTAGGTGTTCTCTATTTTTCTCAATGGAAGCTTCAGACGATTGCTCTTAAGGACTTCCAAGAAGAAAATATAAAGAAATTGAAGTCATTGTTTTTCAAGCACAAAAGAAATCTTACAGGATTTTAAATGAAGACTTGACTCCTTCATTCAAATATCTGATGACAGAGCTTTAAAGTTTTGCAYTCATGCTACAGCTTTGAAAGCACTTATTGTGAACCGTTTCCTCCCCATACAGTGGTAATAAGAATTAGTCTTATAAACTATATGACATGTGTTCCATTTCGACTACAGTCATCAGTTGCAATTTCCCAGTTTACTTGACTGTGGGTTAAATTCACAGTTTGTGCACTGTTAAAATACACTTATCTAAAAACACCGGGACTGCGCATACTGCACTCTGTGTTTTAGAACAGAAGGTCATTGATGGTCAGACTCATATTGCCAGTGCTAGTTCCAGAGTTTATTGCGCTGTTTTTCCTTTAGGACTAAATCAATATACAAGCAACATTACTGTGGCACAGGGGTCAGGCAGGGTGGGTGACTCTGAACAAGCCCTCATGCTGGCCACAAGGTAACCCTGTTTTTATGGCTTCTCATGTCTCCACTGCTAGAGAAGAAGCTGTAAAACATGCCATCCTCATCTAGTACCAGCCTGATCTCACTCCTCACCTAAATTCTCTAAGGAGAATACAATAATAATAAGGAAAAAACAACTGATAGCTACTGCTTTCCCATCTGGGCCACAACTACTGCATGGAATGATGTCTTCAAGCTAAGATGACACGCTCATTTTCACTGATCTCAGGAAAAATGCTGCTCAAGACCTCAGCGGACACCGTGCCACCAGCACTCCTCAGGGACAGGATGAATAGGTAAAGTTATCACTTTCCAGTCAGAGGGCACTGAGTTAAATCCTTGCCTCTCTGAAACATCCTGCTATTGATACACTGCACTACCAAAACCCATGTTTGCTTTGGACTATCAGGATAACTTTTTACGGACAGCAATGGTCTGCCAAAGTATAAGTAAAGCCATAACCAAGCTCTGTCTAGACAATATCATCTTCACCTCAGCTCGGGACCACTTATTTGGTAACTGGCAAAATACAGTTAATAAAGCTTAGGTATGTCAATGCTTCTAAGTTTTGGGGCCCAGTGGAAACAGGTCATGTCAGGTAACCATCTGACACTGTTTGAGTGGTATGGAAATAAAGACATGCCTCTGCTGAAGCAACATTGAAGTTGTAGCACTAATTCATGTTCTTGCCCTGAGAGGTGGTGGAGTCTCCTTCTCTGGAGATATTCAAAACGCGCCTGGATGCGATCCTGTGCAACGTGCTGTAGGTGACCCTGCTTGAGCAGGGGGGTTGGACTAGATGATCTCCAGAGGTCCCTTCCTCAGCGATTCTGTGATTCTGTGATTCTGTGATTTTCACTTTCTAAAGAAAATCTAATGTTCTTAATACATGAGGGGAGGAAGACAGGAAAAGATGCAGACTGCATGTCATTTACAAAAGAGACCCTGTAAATATTGAAAACATCTTTTAAAAAATGTGCCCGCAGAACACTTCATGTTTTTCATCTGTGAAAGAAATGCTGTATATCAATCAATCACCCAGAAAGGTCACAAGTTATTGATAGTGCATTTTATTTGCTTTAGCTATCTTGCTAAACCATATGTTGAAACTCAGTGCACTACCAGAGTTGTTTTTTGCTTCTTTCTATCCCTCTTTGCTACCTAGTTGTGGAAGAAAAGCTACAAAAGTACAAAACAAGTCTCTCCTGCAATTCATAATTGTGTCAGAAAGAGAGGGGAAAAAAAAGCTGTTACTGAGCAGTTCCACCCTTCCAGATGTTTATGCTGAACTTCCAGATGTTTTCCTTGCATTTATTGCTTCATTATAATGAGCAAGGGACTGTCTTCAAACACAGTGAGGCTTCTTTAAACCAAAACAGTTTATACAAAAAGAGCCTTCACTTTTTTATCTGTGCCCGTATTTGTTTCCAAATCTTACAGATTAAACCACACTCCTACAAACAAAGTGGATGGTCTTACAGGCAGGAAAGGCCTAAGGATCTTACCCTTAGAATTCCCAGGAACTGAAAAAGTATCCAGGAATTCTCTGTTTGCCCTCCCTACATCCTGGGGGGGGGGGGGGTGGCAATGGTGCTCAACTCATTAGGCATGCCTCATTTTGGCCAAACACTATTGAAAATTCACCCCACACAGAAGGCAGATAGGAGGGATTAATAAAAGAAGAAAAGTTCAACTTGAATTAGACATTATCTTAGTATCAACACTGTACTATATGCAAGAAGAGTTGCTGCTATTATTATTACAAAGTTAGGTATCAAACCTCAATATCATTATCTCAGGGTAGTAGTTTTCTGCTCTGTCACAAGAAAAGCTATTGACTGATTCCTATGAAAGAAGGCTAGCAATACCATTTCAAACTTCTATACATTCTGAAGGAGGACCATGCACCATATGAAAGCTTTCTTCCGTTATTATTTCCTTTGTAGCATGTGAACAACAAGAGAAAGGATCTCAGACAAAGTCTAAATTCTAAGTAGAGAAGAATGCCAAATCACACATTATGGAGGTATTGGGAAGAGTTCTCCTCATTTTAAAAACAAGAGCTGACAAACTAAGGACCAGCGCTTAATTGGCATTTAGGCAGGAGAATATACAGGCTAACTTTCCAAAACTTGTAATTCAATCAGGTACTTACCTACAAATGCATCCACAGGAGAACTCCTAAAAAGCTAGCCCTTCATGTCTTATGCCAGGTCTTGGAAGTCTAGAGCACAGCTAGTATTTCAGCCTAGAGCTCTGAAAACCTTCTTCAGAGGTTTGACCATGACTTCCTCAAACAGCAGTTAGATATTGCTAGTTGCCAGTTTTTGGACCAAACCTACATTTGTCCCAGTCAAATGCATTCAGAGTTTAACTGTAGCCTCCACTAGGAAGAACAGCTTAGCTTTACCCTTAAACATAAGTAACATGGATAACAAAAAAAGGAAAGGATGGAAGGGAGGACACCAACTTTAAGCCTGTTGTATCTGCTAGGTTTCTGCATGTTTTCTTGACTGCTCATTTAAGTGGAACAAATAGTAGTGGAGAAACGCAAAGTGTCATTGAGTTTCAAGCCAACCCAGGTGCAATTTTATGGCCACTACAGATCAATTCTGCCTAAGTCCCAGTGCGAAAGAAAGGCATGTTCTAGAGAAAGAGCTTTATGTTCTTTGTCACATTTGAAAGATTTCAAAAGGAGCCTTGTTAAAAGAAAAAGAGCTCAACTATGAAATCACTTCCTTCTGTTTAAAATATTTTACTCAAGAAGAAAAAAACAAAAGGGCATGAAAAAAGAAAAGAAAATCTGTTCTCTGCTTTTGACTTGGTCGTAGGATTCAATATCCTAGTAGCTCTGTGGGATGACGCAGCGTGCCAGATCCCGACCGCTCCAGCCAGAGTGTCAAGCCGCCTTAGTCATTAGCCAAACAATGAGCCCTCTTATGAAACGCGATTGGCTTCCACCTCACACATGCTGACAGCATCGCCATCAGGAGAGAATTTTTCCTCCCCCTTTTGGGGTGGCTGTCGTCCTCTTGGAGCAAGGCAGCAAGACACAGGGAAGGCAGGCAGTGTTAGGCAACTAACAAACAAGAAGCTCTTGTGTTAATTTCTTCCCCCTCCAGCCCCACGCAAAGTATATCATGGATAAAGAAAGGGGAAAAGATGCCAATCTACATTCACAAGCAAGGCTCTGCTTCTGAGTACAATCAATAAGGTGACCACTTCAGAAAGACCAGTTTATGTACGTTTAAAAGTCAAACGAATAGTTCATGGTTGTCCGCACTACAATGGGAGTTACTTGTGGGTGAGCAGCATTTTAATACAGATACTAAAAAGAGGACTACTTTGCTTTTATCTGTGAATGATACAGGTTTACTTAGCCTCCCATCTCCAGTTGTATTTGGTTCCCAAGGTACTCTGCTTTTCCTTTGAAACAAAATGCCTCCTTCTGGCTAAGGGGGCTGACACACATCAGCCCTGTTCCCGCTCCAGTTGCTGGGCATGAGAGAGAGGAGAGGAGGTCTTAAGAATAAACTGAAACATTCTTCTCCCTTCAGCAAAAAGTTGAGTTCTGCCTCAAACAGTTATGTATTATTCTGCTCTGGATCATTAAATAAGGCAGGGTTCTTTCACTCTGTATTATTGAAGTTTACTGATGCAAAAAAGAAAATATGCCAGACAGCATCTGATAAACATTCAGGGCGCTCCTCCATGCAGCCTAAGAGACCCACGTTTTCTGCCTTTCCCCACTACCTTTGCAAGAAGGCATTCAGGAAGTACTACACTTGAAATTAAATCTTTCTCTCATGAAAATTTTAAACCAGACTTGCAAGAAGACTTTGAGCAGTGTAAGAGCACCATGTTACACATCGATCAACAGGCTGACTGAACTGTACTGTCTACTCCATCCTGAGACATCTCCTAAACAGAGCTTCCAAGTGATGTTTGCTTGTTTTTTAAACCAGAAAATAACTCTGCCCCCCCAAATTCAGCAATACAGGAGAGCACTTATCTTGCTGATGGCAACCAGTGAGATTGTCTCATGGATCAGCTAGCAGTCAGTATAACATCCTGATATATGAAAATTTAGCATCACAAGATACTGCAAATGCCCCTGCTTCTGCTTCTTGGCTGCAGGTTATTTTTTTAAAGCTGTTTTCCTGCCCTCTTTATCTTGCAGCTGAGTCTCACAGGTGACATGGAGATGAAAGTATTGCTACTTCTTTACTGTGCAGTTGCAATACTAAATGAAACAGAGTGTGTGTTCTGAAATGCCTTTGAGCAAAGAAAGGCCTTGCAAAACTGGTCAATGGAAATAAAAAAATTGTTTCTGTCGATGGCTCTATGACTTAACTCCTCCAACCAAAAAAACCAGCTGCCTTGAGAAAACTCCTTTCCAAAATAATAYTGAAGTAGAGGGCAAGCTGACTGGAAAAGAACTGGCTCTTTTCAGGTGAAAAAAAAAAAAGAAAAAAACTCCCACCAACCTCAAAGGCCTCATGCCTAAAAAGCTCAGAGGTTTATTTACTTCCCTTTTGCAGATCTAGATCCAAATAAAGAATGAAGAATGTGGCTGCCTGGCAGTTCCTCTGTTTTCTTCAAACTATAGTCAACAGATTTAATAAAATAACACATTCCCTCTCCCTATAAATGGTGCATTAYGTAGATTAGAAGAGGTGCCAAGTCAGAACATGTGCAAAACCCTATGAGTAAATTTGACTGCATCGGTAACAAAAAAAGAGAAGGTCCTGYTGAATTTTGCAGAAAATTTCAACACGCGCTACTTGCAGTCCTGACAAATCTTACTGAAATTAATCTAAATGAGAAATCTGAGCTGTTACTGAACTACATCAGCAATTAAATTTGAGTCACCAGCAGTCTAACTAATGCTACTTAACCTCCGGAGTTGTTCCATTGTTTCCAGAACAATACTGGGGAAAAAGAAAGTAACATACTTCATGTTCTGTGTACACCTCTAGTGTTGCGGCCACACTGGGTCCAACATATCTTCAGAGTGACCTCTGCTCATACCAACAGGAGAAAGGGGAAGAGTGCAGTGACTAGCTATACTTCCAAGTGCAAACATAACTCTAGTCCCATGCATGCTCGGTAATAACTACCAAATGCAATTTATTCATTGACTTTTATTTATGTGCTCCTACAACTCTGCATAGCACTAGTAAAAGTGCCCACTATTTCCCATAGCTTTTTCTTTTTTTTTTGGTCTTTAAAGTCTGGACCAGTCATACTCTTCGCAGAATATATTCCATTGCTGTATGAACAGCAATTCATCCAGAAGGGAAAACATTTACTAAAGGGATCCATTTACTAAAAAATCTGCAAAACCTGAGTTTTATTTTTTTTCAAAACCCCTCATCTTGTCTTTTGCACAGAGAATCATGGAGGTAGGAAAGGGCAGATTTCCAAATCACCAGGCAGTCAGAAGAGGCTTTGCCCACCACTCTGTACTCCCTCACAAAACTCAAAGAGGTATTCTTTCCCTGAAGAGACACATAAGAACACAAGTCATCAATGGCTGAACAGGTTAGTCTACATAGTTCATATTCTGGTTAAAAAGCAAGTTACTATGTCAGACAGCAAAACGTTCCTTCTTGAACTAAGGTAAGAGTTGTTATACTAAATCAGAGCTCTGTAACTATCCTGCCTTGTTCGTGCAGACAGTAACTGCTAGAAAGCACAAGTCACAGCGCCAAGCCATGAAAATCATGATGGTAATGTGAGAACTAAGGCAAAGTTTTGGTCTTGGCAGACTGGGTACAGCTGCATCTATGGACTAGGATACATCAGTGGACTAGGGCAACATCACCGTGCAACCGGGGCTGGCATACCAAGACACTTGGGTAGTGTGCTGGCGCTCCCCACAGCTTGGGACAAAGGGACAACCAGCATCATCCCTGGCTTCCTGCTGCTCACTGTTTGCAACAACAAAGAGCAGAACAAACTGCACAGAAAATCACCAGGGGATGGTGCCCAAAATCCAGGCTGTGCTTTTGCACAAGAAAACTGATAGTTCCAGACCAAAAGAGAGTGCAGCCAGCCACAAGAAGAGAGGAACCCTCTGACTTCAAAATGTGTCACGACAYTTGCCTCATGTTTCCCTCTCTTCCACAGCCTGAAGCTTAGGGATCTCCTGAGCATTAGGCTAAATATACCTCCCATGTTATCTGTCTGGAATAGCAAATTAACAGATATTCAGATCTGTTACACATTATTGCAGAGACCTGTGCTTAACTTGCATGCAGTTCTGTTTAACACATGTAATCTTTTTATCAATAGCCTGTAGCCCTTAATTGCTTTCCAGACATGGGAGTATTGCCTGAATGCACACACCATGTTTTGAGTGGCAAAAAGGGGACAATAGGTACTTAAATGGTAGGTGGAGCTTCCCCTCTACTAAGGTCGCAGCCATTTGGCTTCTCCAAAGGCAAAAGGGTGAGCACCACACAGCACAGGCTGCTACAATGGATTTTAAACCTCCACTGAGGCAAAAGACTCTTACACCTTGGGGGTCTGGTTCTTCATTGCTTCCTGAAGTACTACCTTACACGTTACAGGGCTAAGTGACCAAATTTCTCAATACCCAGTTCCATAAATAAACTTAATCGCAGCACTGTAATGAACACTGGCAGTTCTTATTGCCCCTTTCCTCCCCTGCTACCTTGAAATGCTGCTGACCTGTCTGAAGTTGATGTACATTACTGAAATCACCTGATAAGAAACAGAAGGGGAAAAACATGGATGATGAAATAAACACTTACCAAGTACAATGACCACAGTCTTCAGGAGACTCATCATGGTGTCCCGATTCCTGCGGGGTCCAGAGCTGTGTCTGGACATTCTCATAGTCCTTTGGCGGACATACCCAAAGATATGAGCATATAGGACCACCATGACCACAAAAGTGACCAGGTTGAAAATAGCCCAGAAGACCAGGTAGGAGTCACTATAGAGCGGTGCCATGTTGGAGCAGTGAGTGATATCACAAATACAGTTCCAGCCGACACTTGGTATGGCACCCATTACAATGGCCATCGTCCAGATAACAACAATTACGACCACCACTCGCCGGTTGCTCATCCGAGTATGTAGTTGCATACGGAAGACTGTAATGTGCCGCTCGATAGCAATGGCCAACAAGTTGGCTACAGAGGCTGTCAGGCTAGTGTCAATGAGACCCTGACGAAGAAGCCAGGTGCTTACAGTCAATCTTCTAGTGTTGGGTCCTGTGTTAAACATTAAGTAAAAGTAGGCCAGACCTGCAAAAAAGTCTGCAGCAGCTAAGTTGGCCATTAAGTAATAAATAGGAAAGTGGAATCGGCGGTTGACATAAATAGCCACCATAACTAAGAGGTTGGCCAGCATTATGAAGATGCAGACGGTAATCCCCAGGCCCATTACAAGCTTGCTGACAGTGTTCCATTCAGTGGCTAGATATTTTCCACTCCGGTTATAAAAGAAGGCAATGGTTTCATTGTAGTAGCACTGTGGTTCACTCATGGCTGTGGACTGAAAGAAGAGGGGAAAAAAAAAAAAAAAANACAGATCCCAGTGCTCAATCAGTGTTTCACCCTCAGTTTACTCAAAGCTAAAGGTATGTTTACATTTGACATTCAATTGCAAGTTCAAGCTGATTGAAAGAAGAGGGAAAAAAAAAAAAAAAAAAAGAGAGACATCAGAATTGAAAACATTCCAGTGACCATACAATTGCTTCCATGGACAAGGCATGCACAGAAAGCAGGGAGAGGCACTGAAGGCAGGAAGAGAACACACTTCAGAACAAATTTATTTTTTCAGAACAAATAGCATTCCACAACTCGCAAACAATTGCTCTTATGAGGCTAGTAACAGCAACCAGATTAGAAACAACTAGAAATGCCTCCATCTGCTCTGGGAACTAGAATGATTTCTGACGTAGTTGTGAACTACAGAGTAAATGTTAAGAACTTCTGGCCAAGCAGACCCACTGAAAAATTCACTTAGACAATAGGGCATGCAATTCATAATTAAAAAAAAGTTAACTGTTACACAGCATCTTATTTGTGTTACTAGTGCTTAAGACTATTGTTTGGCTGTAACTGTGTTAAAAGAAGAGCTCCTCAAAGAGGAGGAAGTTGATTACGTTTCCCAGCAAGTTTTTTGACACATTCAGGTCTCTATAAAGGGCATTTCTTGTTCTCCTGCTGTGTTAAAAACAGGGAAGAGCACCCTAAATTAAGATTGTTCATATGCTCTAAAACTGTAAATTCCCAGGGCCAGTGGTTGTGCCTGCTCTCGAGTCCATAAAGCACCAAGTTCTTTGATGAACAATAAAAAGAGCATGCTACTGTCTTTCTAGGAGTGTTCTTCATTCTCCATCAGCCACATTTCTAAAACAGGATTACTTTCCTTTAGCACTGTGCCCAAGTATAACTTATCTGACCTGACTTATTCCAATTTGGAGTAGGAGGAATGAGACAAGGAAAGAGGAATGTAAGTTTTGCCTTAACAGTTTTAAAAGCATCAAACCTTATTTTTTGTATTAAGTATTGTTATGGCTATGTCAGAAAATACACGATTAATTTTCCTTTCAGAGTAGTCTGCTTAGTACTGTTATGGGTGCAACAAACCAGCCCCATATCCCACTAGAACGTAAAAGTTTTGCTTTTTTTCTTAAAACCCTTGGCTGACAAGAAAATGCTTAATGAGTTTCCTTCCTAATTTATAATCAATTATTCAAGGTGCAATTCCCAAAAGGCAAACCCTGTGGCAAATAGGGAAAAAAAACCCAAAACTCACAAACCTCTGAACAACATGCTGGTTGCTTGTTTAGCATGGCTTAACAAAGAGGACTTGAAATAAAAACCAAAAAAATTATGTCAGAAAAATCTCTGGCTAAAGAGACTCTGGAGACCTGGCTTTTAAGCCCCACACACCAGTTTTATGGCTGTGGAACTCTGCTGACTGAACTCAATTTTTTATAAAAAGAGGAGCAGTTTTAGAACCGAGGCAGGTAACAAAAGAACAAACCAACAACATTAAAAGATAAGAATCTCTTCCCATTAAAGCAAGCTACCTCCCCCTCCCCTCCACTCCGATCTTTTGGACAGCTCCAGCCATTCCACAGAAAACTCTATGGCTAACCTAATTTGGATGTTGAAGCTAAAAAGGTGTGCAAGAGGAAAACAGGATTTGCCACTGGACCCAAGTGGAAATGGTATCTGATAAAGACTTCCTGGAACTTACGAAAAACTATTTCTGTTTGTTTTCATTTGCATCTCTTTGTCAACACAATTAAGCCAATTCCAATAAAGCAACATACAAAACTTTCCACATCTATCCTAAATGTGTTACGTGACAGGTAGATTTGTGTTAAAGAAGAAAAGGTCTTTTAGAATGATTTAAACTCCAACTTGGATCAGAAACATTTGCAGACCCAGGATAATAAAAAGCTAGAGCAAATACTGTTTCTCAGCACACTGACCATAAAATTTTTATTGTTCCTCCAGGATACATCAACCCTTAAGTCAGAAACCTTTCAGTCTTAATTATTTATGAATTTTAAAAAGTCCTCTTGTGAAGTCTCCGCTCCAAAGAAAAACTGATTTACAAGGGATATTTAACAAAAGGAGACCTAGCTACAAGACATCTGGCTTTAATTCTTTGCTTAAAGACTGTGTGGTAAGAATAGGTCAAGTAAAAGAAGCCTTGAGGGAGAGAGGAAGTCATAGGAATGAATTAGTGGCCCTTATAAGGCTTACCAACATCTGCATTAATTATGTGAATGCCCAGATTTTTTGCTCTCTATAGGATATCTGGATGCAGTCTGATAGTCTGCATTATACAGGAGGTTGGGATTCCAAAATCTAGTGGACTTCTGTGATCCTGAATAAATTCTATCTTTGTCTGTGTATTTACTGATACAAATTTTCCTTTCGGATGGCTGCTGCCCATATTTAACAATTCCTCCTCCATGGTTGCTCCTCTGGAGGGAGGCTAGTTACACCTGGAAAAATACACATCTTAAGTTATTTCAGAAATTTAAAATACAGTAGAGATCWTTTTTTTCTTTTTTGGCATTTTTTTTGCACATAGGCTTAGAATGTGAAATATCCTCCTGGTTTCATAATATCCTCACCACCTTTTTTGTATGAGATCTGAAACAAGATATGATAAAACAAACCTTGCTGTAATATGAACTGGTACGTGCAGTGCATTTGTCTTATTCACAAAATGCCAAGCCAGTGCTGAGTGTACATAATAAACTACAGAGTTAGATTTGTTAATTCCAAAACACAACCGCACCTGAATAACACGAGAGGTACAGCATAAGGTCCACTGGCTACTTCTGTAGTTTTGGAGACACTAGAACACATCACTCTGCTTGAGGAAGGGGTTTTGAAAGAAGTTCTGTTTTTAGAGCATGCTAATCTGAGCCCTGGAATCTCCATTAAGAGCAATCTCTTCAATCCCAAGGGAAAGACAAGCATTTCAGTACCTCAGCTATGCAGGTGTTTGCTCTTGAGAATTAAATTGGAAATTGATTCATGTTTACTACTGCAGTTTCAAGACACCACAATAAACAAGCCTACTTGTGACTACAGTCAGGTATAGTTTGCTGACGAAGTTCAAACAGGGGACTTCCAGATGATCAGCTATCTCCAATTTTAGCAGATATCTTAAAGAATGATTTTAACCTCTGAGCATACAGATTCCAAAGCATCACATTTACCCATAATACTGCTATTCGACCGCAAAGGCCCAAGAAAGAGGGAAATGGAACATATCTGTGAATAGCAAAAGTGTAACCATACCATAATGGCATATGCAAGCAGGAAGACCCTTCCCCTCTCCTGCCCCTGAAGGAAAAGGGGTAGGGAAGTTTATATTGTAATTTCCTGAAGTCTCACTCAGTGTGTTTCACTACCTGCGTAAGCCAGATGTTCAGTGCCCTGAGATTTACCTCATCCATTTAGTATATCTCAACAGAAGTTTAAAGCAAACTGAGATGCAAATTGCCCACGTTATCTAAACCTCTAGGCCACATTTGTATAGAAAAAGAAAATGTCTGAATTATAAACTAAACGAGACAGATGAAACAAATTGGAATAATAGCAAGCTAAAATCAAAGTTTCTTTTAATCATACATGGATGATTTAATTTGCAATACAGGGTTGTCCCAAAACAAAAAACAAGTCAATCCTGAGTGCAGGGAACTGAACCTCTGTAAAACATGAGCGCTAGTTATAACCACAATATGGTGCAAGAAGGTCAGGAAATTCAGCACCAGGACTTAATAAATAAAGCTCACTATGCTTCTATAGTCAACATCCAGTCATCACCTGGCAAGAATGCCTGCTTGGCACAGGCCTTTCCAATTGCTTTCTCTTATACTTGTCCTTTTGGCTCCTTTCCAAACACAACAAGAACTGCCATCTGGCCATGGTACGGGACGCCACTGGGGTGGAAGTGGGAGAGACTGGGAAGAAGAGCCTGCATAAACTACTTTCTCTCTGGTTTTTCATGCTTGAGAAATCTTGCTGTTGCCCCCAAACCTCCAGCATAGCTTAAAGAGTGGGGTGATGCATTAGCAAACTGCGGAGTTAAGGAATCGAGGGAGGGTGGTGAGCAGCCTGTTATCACCTTTTATTTTCAGGGGAAGAGACACAAGTGGAGAAGGCGCTGGCTGCCTGGAGCAGAAACTTGAGAGAGGAGCTCTGGATCATGCAATCTTGGTGCTGAATGACAGCCCACTGGTGAGGACTGCGAACAAAGAGATGCTTAGGATGAAAAACAAACACTGACGAGTTTTCAAACACTGTTGATTGATATTTTCTAAAGGAAGCATTAGCTAACACACAGTGTCTGAAGGGCAAATGATCAGTTTATAAACCCCAACTGGGACCTGAGAGGTTGCAGAGTTCAACAGCGTGCAAACCAAAAATGAACCACCCAGTCCACCTAAGAGAGAGCAAAAAAGACAACCCCCCCCAACACATGTAGGTACATTTATTTCTCACTCTGAGAAACAGAGCTGAGCATTCTTAGAATACTAAAGGCTGACTTTAACAGAGCTTTTAAAACTTGGAAGCCACAAACACATTTCCATATCCAAGAAAACTCCTAAATATTTTAACCCAAAACTCTCCAAACACTGTCAGCTTCTCTCCTCTGTCCTTTTACTGAATTAACCTTGACATGCTGCCATTTTCTTTCCCAGAATACAGAGAAGAGATAAAAAGCAATTTATTTGGTAAGTTTGGAAGTTTGAGGAATTTGAAAATTCTGCATACAATGAAATGCCAAATGCAAGCCAGAGAGCTCAACCGTGCAAAAGTTATCCAACTTGAAGTTTGTGAGACTCAGAGTAGACTCATCCTATTCAGGATGAACTCTTAATTCAGAGGCAGCTACCCTTGGATCCCCAAAATAATATTTATCATTTTCAGTGTTCTCCAGAAATCCAGAAATAGTTTCAAAGGAAAAGCAGAACTGGAAATGGTAGCCTAGGATTCCAAAACTGCAATAGGTGGTTGACAGTCCTGCATTTAGCACAGTGGAGAATGGAAAAGTAGTAGCACTGCTTTGAGTTCAACTAAATACTCTGAAATTCACCAGCATTCCAGGAAAGCTAAACTTAAAAAATTGGGGGAACAGCCAATTTCAAAATCCCCAAATAAGGACATCAATTAAGAATATGTTTAAAATAAGTGCAAGTGAATAAGTATAGGAGTAAGTGAATCAATATGTGAGTAATTTCCCAACCCACAACTACAAAACCATGTGTTTTGTAAAAGTAAAGTTGTAACAGATGAGAAAAAAATCCAATTTCCAACAAAAAGTTCTCCTTTATCTAATGAAAAGCATAAACTATTGTCTAGCTGCAAAATGCAAAGGAAACAAGATCAAAATCAAGGGGAAAAAAATGTTGTTTTCTTTAAAGATAAAAGTAGAAAGTTAAGAGGAGGCATTTACCAAAATAATTAATTCAAACGTCCAAAATCAAGAAAATCTTGAGACAAGGGTCCTGATTTATCATAGCCTTATGCCTATTATGCCTTTTGTAACTATTTATACCCAAAGAAAGCATAAAATATTATAAAATATCCACCAAGATAAAACAGCTTTTCACTCAACCTTTGCAGAACTGCATCTCCCAAGGTAATTGTTTGACAGATGTAAAGAAAAATTTGTTGTACATTAGATTTGGCAATTTATTCACAATAGGCCACTTCTTCATTTTACTAGAATCATTTTTTGCTTCTCACAGCTGAAAAGAAATGAAGAAATAAATCCCATTGCAAGGTCCCATTACTCTGGTATGATACAATAAAGCACAAACTTACCTATGATCTTTGTGGCCATGGATTGCATACCCAATAATCTTAAGTATGCTTTTGTGATGTATTGTGTTGCTGCTGCATTTTATATATAGCAAATGTTCCGAATACCAAAAAAGGGAATTGAGAAGTCCTTTGTACCCAACAGTTTACACCTGAAAAGGGCAATCTAACATATCTAGATAGTCAGTGTTCAAAAAGACTCAGTCACTAGCAGCAGTGGAAAAAGAAATAATTTTACTACTGGAACGTATAATTCACAAATGACACAAATCCTGTTTGAAGCTATGATTACGACCTCCACAGATTGACTATAAAACCAGTGAGGGTGTTGACCTTCCTTAGTGCTTATTCACAGTCAATTATTACAAAGGCATGCTCAAAAATATCTTCCCTGGGTTAAAAAAGAATGGGTGAGAGCAGGAAGTCCAGCTAACTCTAAAAATGCCTTTCTTCTGGAAGACGCTAGGGCACACAGCTATCAGGCCTGAAATGCCTAGACTCAACCCTACAGCTTTCCAAGACAGATAAATCAGGAGCTATGTAATTCACTCTTCAAACAAAAGAGCATTAGTAAAAAACAGTGAAGATCAGGAGCTAACACTAGGAGAGGTGCTATGCTGGACCTCATGCTTACAAACAAAGAAGGGCTGGTTGGAGATGTGAAGGTTGGGGGCAAGCTTGGCTGCAGTGACCATGAGATGGTGGAGTTCAGGATGATCTCCAGAGGTCCCTTCCAATCTCAGCCCTTCTGTGATTTTCTGAGACAGAGAGTGGGAGAGAGGGAAGGAGACCAACAGACCAAGAGGGAGAGCTCGAGAGAGACCAAAACCCGTAGCAACCTAACCTCCATCCCCAGTAAGCATTATCTACACATTCTGATGAATGCTTTTTAGTTTAAGAGAAAATGAAGTCTGAATTAGGGTATAATTCTTCACCATCACATTTCCCCTCCCTTGCAAAGATAGCCTCAATACTTCCATTACTAACCACTTGTTTTGAGACCACACCACACTTCTCTGTCTGCCTGACGTTGCCTTCCAAGCTCTTCTCAAGGGGAGGCCACCACTGTAATGCAGAGGCATTGCAAAAATACACTAATTGGCTTTGCCTACTAGGAGATATGAGATTGGGCATGTCTTCTGGATAGCTGAGCCTGAAGGTCTTACACAGACTACACAAAGGGTTTCTGCAGAGCTCTTCAAGTTTTGTTTCCCTCTGGGAGAGGTTTATGACAAGATGAGCTTCACAAACTTGCCTTCTCCCTTTCAGAGGGAGCTCAGCTAAGCATGGGATATAGGCTCAACACCTCATCATTTTGTGGGAGACACGGGAAGGTGATTATATTCCATCAACTCATTTATTTACTGAAATATGCCACCTTTCACAGTTGCACAGCCTTCAACAAAAGGCTGTGTCATGATGCAGACTGGACTTCTTCAAGATGTCACCCCATTCATTCTGCAATTGCCTATCTGCAATTCTGCAAATGCCTACCTCATCAACCTAAGAGTCTTAGCCAGACATATGGTCAGTTCTGATGTTTTTGCAGACTGTTGTGCAGCATGTGCACATTTCAAGACAGGACTTCTCCTAAGATCCCAGCCAGGAGACAAGCTTTCCTGAGAAAGACACAGCATACAGTCCCCTACTTGTATTGCTTTAGAAGCCTTCAGGGTGGAAGAAACCAGTAAAAACACAAAAGGCACACCTCCAACATCCCAAGTGAGTTTCCATGTTCAATAAATTGAAACTTGCCTCCTCTGGGCCCCGTTCTGTGCCCAGTGAGCCAAGCCATGAGCTACTTCTTGGCTCCAGTAGCTGAGAGGCTGACCTTTCCTGCTGAAAGCATGCTGTAGGTTATTGGGGTTCCTTCCTTCTCTAGGGTACTCCTACCAGCTCTCCTCACAGAGCAAACCAGCAAAATGGGCATTTGGGAGAACTTAGCCTCCAGGCAAAACGCTGATTCAGAATTATGTTAATTGACATAGAATATTTAATTTGGGTCCAGAAAAAAAGATTTCAAAATGGAAATAAGAAGACTATCCTGTGTTTACCACTGCAAATGCACAGTGGCAATATAAATTTCACAGTTTTGGTTTATTTTGCTTTGATGGACCCTTTTGTGAAATACATAAACAGAACACACAAAAATCTCTTTCTCTCTGTCAGGGCTCTGGCAACAATGGGTTCCCTATCAGTAACTTGTTCATACTGTACCAAGCAGCAGCCTTTAAGGCAATGTCAGTCTGCTTTGAACAAATCAGAAATATATTAGAGCACCTGGTGACTTCATCTAGTGTCATAGAAATTGCACACTGATACTTAAATTTCTCCTATGACATGCGTGTCATTGGATGGATGTACATTTAATCACAGTTTGTTTCTTCCTGTATGACCATTTCCTTTTATTCTCTCATTTAACTTACTATCACCATCAGAGGTCTGTTGCAGTACAGAGGTTAATCTGTTTGCTCATCTGGAAGGGGAGAAAAATGCAGTGCAATCTGCTGGCTCCACAGATTTGGGAACCAAATCCAGAATGTGAACCACGCTGTGTTTTGTTGGGGAAAGGGGAACATCAGTTCCACACCACAGGAGACTGTTCTCAAGCATCACTATAAAAAGGAAAAAGCTACTGAGAACAAACATTCTGCAGACTATCTGGGGTAAGCCCTGCAAGGCAGGAAAGCCCTGAAAAGGGAAGCAGTTTACCTAACTTAAGTCACAACCATATTTAGCTATATGAACTAGAGACTGGAGAGACTATTTCCCCATTTTGACACTGGCTACTTAATTTCTTGTCCATATATATATCYCTGTGTTCAATCCCCTGACAGAACATTTCATTCAATTTACAGCATACCCTAGATAAGATTTTCAAAACTGCCATTGCCAATGCTACTCCCCCACAAGCCACCAGTAGTCTTGATTCTCCAATAGATAGTACTTTCCAGAAAGTCAAAATCTAACAGTTTGTCACACTCCTTTACTTTAGGGAATGCAACAATTTAACTCTAGCCCCTACTGCCACAGGAAATAGAGATGTAAGGTGGAAGCTGGCATGGACCACTTCTCTCCTTCTGTCTACTTCAAGTTTAGTCAGAGATACAGTGGAAAGATCAAAGGCTGCTCCACAGTGCGTTTGCTGAGGGAAAAGAGAGGAGAGGCAAAGCAGAGCTTGCAGTGGCAATACCGTGGGAATAAAAATTTGTATTTCCTTCTCTCATCTATCTCACCACTGCAGCCTTCATAAACATATGGGCAGCAAGGATAGTTTAAACCTCTTCCACTCTAATTTGAACAAAAGGAAGGGAAAATAAAGATGCATTCAGCTGCAAATAGTGGAAGAAATGATTTTTTGACTTTGCTAACTACACAGGCACTATAATGAAAACTGCTTTGTATTTTTCTTTGGAACAGCTGCAAGGCAGTTATTTAAATGTATTCATTTACTTCTAGTATGTGGCTGGTAAAATCTACTGCTGGCAAAAGCAAAGAGAGAGAGAATGATGGATTTTTGTTGTTTTCTTTTTTTAAACATTTTTGAAACACCCTTGGAAGCCCTAGGTCATTAAGCAAGTAGGGCTCAAAACATTTCTTCTTCAAAGCTTTTACAGCAGAATTCATATTGGGCCATTCACAAAGCAAGAGAGAAGATAATAATCACTCTGCAGAGTAAATTACTTTTGAACATCACTTGTTCTGTTTCCTCTTTGCAAACAATAAGCCCCTCAGGGAATGCTAAATGCTTCCTACAGAATTCTTTAACTTTCCACTCACTGTATTATCAGACTAATCAGGTTTCTATGATAAATTTTTGCATATACACAGGAGAGGTAGGAAGCCATTACATCTACAACTAAAAGATTTCAGAAGTTTTGCTTCTTTGTTGGTTCTCTCTCTTTAGGATCAGAATGGCTTATCTAACTTGAAATCACTAGATTCGACCTTAAAATAGAGCTCCATAGTCCAAAATTCAAAGCATATTCTGGAAATTTTTCTTTTAATTGACTTCWGTGATGTGCTGGGAACAGTGTCTCAGAACCATTTTCTATACCAGTTTTCAGCTATGAATGGCCACTACCCTGGAACTTTATTTATCCTTCACGTTTAAAAGTGGCCAAGATTCCTTAAATCCATGCTCTTAATCACCATTCCTTATCTCTGGTAACATGATACTAGAGGGGGAAAGAAGGCTGGAGCAGAAATTTCAGAGAGGTCAGCAAGTAGAGAGGATATGAAGAGACTCTGCTGTGGAAAACGTGTTACTTTTGTAGGCCATACAAAAGCACCAAAACCTGTTCCTGTGTTGGCCCAGCAACAAGAACTTTTAAAAAATGTTAATAATAATTTCATATCTGGTATCAAGAAGCAACTTTCAAAAACTTAGCTGAATTTCCAAAATATAAGTCTTTTTTTACCTGGCTCAGAAAACAAATCTGAGAGAGATACTACCATTTACAATTTAATTAGCAGGAACCTTTCTCACTGTGGTGGTGCCACAAGCATTTATAGGATTCAAAACTAAGTAAAAACCTATCAGACTGGGCTTGTGATTGCAAAAAATCCTGTTGAGGTCTCCAGGATTCTCCCCAGGAATAAATAAGAGTCAATGCTTGTGTGTAGTTAAAGGACTGACGACAGAGGAATATTTATTACTGTGATGTACATATATACATATATATTCATAAAAATATGTATATACATATTAAAAAAGCTAATTTTATTTCTAAGACTAAATTCACTGAATGTGAAGGAAACCGACTATCCTGGCAAAGTACAGTTTAAAGAAAAGCAGCAAAGTACTTTTTTGTAAATGAGATGCCATCTAGCTCATGCAGAAGGCATGCAAGGCTACTTCCAAGTTAAAAAAAAAAATCCTTCTTAAAACATTAGTCTCTAAATGTCTTCTGCAGCACACAGTGGTATCTGTTCAGTTTTAAAGGGCAAGATAATGTACTCCAGAAAAGCTATATTTTAATGAATAGAGTCTTCAAAACTACATTCAAAAGTCATTTTAACATGAACACAAATGTAAAAGGCAAGCCCATACACTCTCTGTCTGAAAACTGCTTTACTTCAGTAAGTTTCCATCTAAAGATTCAGCTCTATGTGGTTTCTTCACTATATCCTTGCCTGTTAAAAAGCCCTTCCTTACTCTGAAACAACATACACGGTTCCAGGCTGATTGTTTGGAGGCATGGACTCCTTTACAGAGGATTAAACCTTATATCAACCGTCAGATCCATGATGGCTTACTTAAATCGACTGGAATTCATTCATGCACATCACTCTGCCTACTCAGATATCATCTGTCAAATCAGAGCCTATTTTTACAACATGAGGTACAGAGAACAATATTTTGCAACCTTAACCTCACACTGGGATATAATTCTTGCATTTTTTTCCTGTTGCCATTTCTTTTCTACTCCAAAGTCAAATCTCATTCAAGCACAGTCTTTAAAATCCAAGTTTGCTCTGAGAACTAGTTGTTTTATGTCAATGACTGGAATCATTTATTTGTTTCTAACCTTTGGTCTAGATATGCAAGTCCAGTGCAGTACTTAATTCAGCAGAAACTTCCTGCAAACACAGGAAGTGTGCATTTATTTACTCAAAAATACAATAAAAAGGGGACCATGCCAACTTGAAGATCATTTTAAAAATCAAATACTTTTCAAGTCAGAGGTTTTCTCCCACTCAYATTTGCATCAGAATTTAATTTATTTTCCCTTCAAGAGAGTGCTTACCCTGCACAGCAATCCTGAAACAGATACGCTAATTTCTTATACATAAAGAAGTCTTTGAACAGAGAACCCAAGGAGACAGTGGTGCAAGTGTGGTTTTGGAGCAGACGAGGAGATGCCCTGGAGGAGCCTTACTCCAGGAAGGAGAGGAGTCCAGCAACAGCCACACACATCAGGGGACACATGCATGTAGGGTCAGCTTCCTGTCTGTGATTTTGTTCTGTTGCAAAGACACAAAATACTTCTCTGACCCTGATAAAGACTGACACTTGAAAAGGAACAATAATAGATTTAAAATATACTAGTTATCCATTTGCACACAGGAGGAAAAAAAGCACAAAGAAATTGTGAACTGACTTCTGATTCAACTCATATCACATTTTACAGGGCTTCCACCCACTTTGGGTGGGGCCTTAGGGCCTGGGGATCTTGTTGTTTTCTGTGAAATGCTGCACTTTTCAGTGCTTATTAGTAAAAGCTCTAGCTCTCCTGAGCCAAAGGAGCTTCACCAAACAAAAATGCAAAATAAAGATTAGATCTCCAATTTTCTGTCAGTATCATCTTTAATTAACTGCAGTGACCTCTTCAGGAAAGTATATATCCTTAAAATCAGTTTAACAAACACTTGGGTCTTAATGAAGTCAAAGATACTTTGAAAATGGTTTTCTGAGATGAAGACTTGATAGTTACTAACATGTTCTTTTGTTTGTGATGTTTACTGCATCAGAAAACACAAGTACTTGGTGTTCAGTACATGGAGCTGAAGAAATCACTTAGGTATTTATAAATAYCAAGTCTGAAACAGACATTTTGATTCATGAAGCAAGATTAGTGTGTTAGTAATTGTAAGTAAATTATTAATTTTATTGTCACTTTTGGCTTAAAACCTTAGCTTTCTTGGTAGGAACACTGAACCTGAAATTTCTTTTGATAGTATTCCAACTGAACATGACCTTCTTCTACTTTGCATACATTGTTCCCAGTAAAATCAAACCATACTCCAGGGACCACCTACATGGAAACAATAAAAACGGTAATTTGCCATCTATTTCCTTTTGTTCAAGTACAAATGGCTGTTTAACTCAGCAATGTCATATCTCAAAGCATAACAACATTCTTGGTGAATGATAAACACCTTTGATACAATGTTTTAGGAAAAATTCCCTTGATGACTCAAAAGTGAGGGAGGAAAAAAGCCAAGAATCAATGGGAAAACAAACAAAAAACAGGTTCAATCAGGTTGGCTATCAGAGTTTCATACTGATCTACTCACCTCAATCACCTCTGGTTGCGACATCATGGAGGATGGCACCAAATCAGTGGGGACATCCATGGTATCTCAAAATGCCCCAGCTGTCCGTGGCAACACTCCTCTGCAGCTGCAAAGCCTTGCTAGGAGTAAGGAGATGCTTGCTCAGATCCTAGTCATGCTGGCATTTGTTCCTAGTAGGAAAGGAAAAAAGCTGTTGAGAATAACAAGAGAACTGTGTATGCAGTCAACACCCAAGCCCCTCCGCTGCCACAAAACTAGCCGCTGAGTTTGTACAACCCAGTTTGCTTACAGGACCATCCACAACAGACTTGCAGGAGGAGTTACAAAGGGCACCTCTGAGCTTAGTCCAGAGCAACAAAAAAAAATTCACCCAGCCACACAGGCTAGAATTCACAGACAGAATACAGCAAAATATCTAATACACAAATTCACAGGGAAAGACGGTCACTTACAGAGRGCTAGAACTGTGATAATGTTTTTTTCCTCAAAAATATTTTTTCCACTCCTCAGAGGAGTACTCATAAAAGTACTTGTTGGAAGTTAGGATACATTTATTTCTTCACCAGCTATTGTTTTACATTTCATTTATCACATTAACTTTCTTCTGTGTTAATAAAAATAACTTAAACATTATGACAGACTTTTCTTATCTTGGGTGTATTTTACCCATACTTATTATTTTGCCAAATATATACTGTAGGTGACTATACTGAATTGCTCAGTAAAGTCGACTCAGATGATCCAAAACAATGAAGCCTTCTCCATGTCCATTATGCTTGTCAAGGTCAGATCAGCTTCAGCAGATATTTCTGTTCTTACGTGCAAAGAAAACTAAACAAAACAGACAAAAACAATAAATGCCTGAAAATTAAGCCCCCTTAAAAATTCCAGACTAAGGCTACTGCACTTATTAATTTCTTTCACCAACCAGCAGGACAGACATATACAATACAACCCCCATATCAGCTGCCATGGAAAAGATTTTGAAGAGAGACCTACTGCTCACTGTATCTACCACTTCCTATTCTGTAAGTCACTGTGGAAAATCACCCCCATTAAAGTGCACTCAACATCTGACAGATACACCAAAAATGACCCCAAACCTAACTGGTATTTTTCAGACTGAGGCCATGGTATAATCATACAGACAGTGCTAGTAACTTTCCTGGCCTTCAGTTTATTTTTTCAAAGCCAACATTTACTTAGCAATCCAAGAAAGAACAGATAAGTAATGTAGGAAAGTTGCGCTCCACATGCTTTCTGAGTCAGTTATGTCTTTTTTTGTTGTTAATTTAAACTCAGGTTTTGCATGCCACTGTGGAAATTATTCCCCCATCTTAAAATGCATCATCTTAAAATGCCTGCTTCACATTTCAGCACATCCCAGCACGCCTTACGTCACATGTAGCTGACTGTCTCATCTTCCAAGCTCTAGGATCACTTTTTCCATCTTTATATAGCTTTCCAGTGRCCCCTATTCTTTCCTACTCATCTCTTGCTAGTAGCCTTTCATTTTTTCCATTCCTTGCTCCAAATTTATACTACTATACTCAAGGAGAGGAAAGAAAATGGAGATTTAGCCTTCCTCCAAAAAAAACCTTCATTGGAAACCAAATACCCAAGCCACAGATCCTTCAAGCTTCCTTTTTCCTTTTCAAAACAGAGTTTTGTCTGTTTTCTAAAATTCACTAACTTTTCTACTGTGCATGACAGATGTAGAAAACAGATTCATACACTGTCAACTTGAAACTTATTTATGTACTTTTCTGACCTAAGGAAGTGTTGCTATTTGACTAAGAAGACTGACTTTCAGTAAAACTTCATCAATGGCCCCAAGAGCCTCAACCAACAGATACTGTCACTTTCTTGTCAGCTGCCACAAATATAGCTTAAATAGGATCTCATAAGACCTTTGTTTCAAAACACACTTAAGAAGAGCAATGTCCCTGCACCTCCCTTACAGCACCTCACCATTAGTTTGTTTCAAACTCATTCTCCTCTCTTTACTTCCAAAATGCTGCTGCTCTTGAATAAAGAAGGAAAGAAAACTTTTATAGATGAAACAGACACTTCAGGGAGGACTATCTAGACTGAAAACAGAGGTTCTCTCAGAATCCTATTTAGCAGATGAAAATGATCATTTTCCAGCCTTTTTATAGTAGGGAACATCACAGAGCAGAAGACAGAAAATGTGAAAAAAAATCCTGAATCTGTTCAGTTGTTAGCCTAGTTCTGTGCACTCCAGTTAGTGCCGAGATGGACAAAAAGCTGAACCCATAAAATGCAACCAGCAGTCTAACACAGAGGAGAGAATAAATATCTCTGTAGCCAGTTTTCACCATCTCTCCAAGAAACAGAAAACACAGGATTAGTAAAAAAAATTCCTAGGCATATAACCATTACACATTTCCCCTTATGCACCTACCTGTATTTTCATTGTTTGTAATATTACACTGATCACTCATTTTGGCCAGGAAAAGAAAGACTCTTTTGAATTCATCTTGCACAGCAAAGAGTGCCTCTAACTAGCCCAATAAAAAAAAAATACTGCAGCCCCCAGTAGTCAAAAACTAAGTACTCACCTTTAATATTTTCAATGCCATATACATCATTAGATTGCACAACTGGTAAAGGAGGCAAATTTCGTACAAGATGGAGAAGTTCACAGAAGGGGGGTGTCCTGTGCAAGGCCATGAAGTAAACTCTGAGCAAAAATGGAAGTTCAGCACAGGGAGGGTCAGCCCGCACCCCGCCAGCTGGCTGGCGTTGTCCAAAGGCATTTCCTCTAGCGCGGAGATACTCGGAGACAGGATGGAAGAGGAACCAAAGTCTCCTGCCCCACCACTCCCGGGTCAGCGCCGCTGCTTGCAGCTCTGCAGCGTCAGGAGCAAGAGGGCACGGATGCCCGGCCTGAGGGCACAGGAACACAAACATCCCAAGCGGAAACCACAAAATCATGGGTCCCCAGTAGCTCATAACAGCTCCCTTCTTGCTCAGCGTGCTTCACCCCAGTGCTCTGCTTTTTTTTATCAGTTCACTGACTACAGGTTTTGGGACTCATCTGAAAAGTCTACTGTGAGAGCTCTCCTCGCTTACACGAAGGACTAGGCCTGGTGACCAAAGCCTCCCATGAGAGAGGGACGATGCCACTGTAACCAGGGAGAAAAAAGGGACTTTGCTGTTGGGACTTCACTTGTTGAAGACAATAAAACAGCACAAACCCTGGGATATTTCAGGCTGAAGTTGCAAACTCAAAAAACACTTGCTAGTTTCAAGCATCCAAACAGCATATATACAAACAGACCATCAGGATTCAATACAGCTTACTGATGTGTAATGGAGTGTATAAATATACATGAAAATCCCCAATGAAACTAAAGTACAACCACAAGAACTCCCTGTAAAACAGCAGGGAACTGGATATGAAACAGAAGGCTGAATCAGGTTTTAATGAAAGTTGTTCCAGAGAGTACTTTTGTCATCTCCCAGATTTGCCTCTTTGGTTCAGCAAAGGAGAAGCGATCTAGCCAGCACTGGCACAGTTGCATCACACAGCTGAGCCGAAGCAACAGCTTGGCTCCCCAAAAGGCAGAGTTGCCACTTCTCCCACCTCATCCCCACCCTCCCCATGTTCCTTCCGCTTACTGTAGCAGACCCTGGGACTACATTTACTGATTTGACTGACGGATTGATGTTCTGCCATTTTAGTGAGCAGACTGTGCCTATTTTATGATCAAGTGCCCATCTGAGCCAGAATATGCTGGATGGAGGAAGGGAGGGAGGGAGGGAGGAAGGAAGGAAGGAAGGAAGGAAGAAGACTCTCCTTCCCTTTAGGCAGTATTGAGCTGGTAATTCAGCTCAGATGTATCATCCCTAAAGGACCTTGCTGGTTAAATGGACAAAATTAATAAATAAAGCTTTATCAAAACAGCATGCATGCTGAAGTCCTCAATGAAGCACAGAGATCACAGGTAAGTTGGTCAAAGCTACTACTGTGTGCATTCGCAGCATAAATTATACTCTGAATAGCGTCTTCCTTCTCTCATAGTTTTTATCCTAGGAAGAAACCAGGCATCCTCCCAYATCCCAGAAGCGGGCCTTGGCAGCGTACTCAGGCTTCCAGCAAGGTTTCTCCCTGGGACCTCCGTGCTGTAAATGCTTCCTCTTCCCTCCCCAGTTAATACTTCTAGGCAACCTAGCCAAATCCACATTATTTTGAATCACCTCTTGATGTGACAGGTAGCTAAAATTTCAGGATTAAGATGCCTGGCGCTCTGCCCACCCGAGAAACCAATGCAGCCAAAGCCCGTGTGTGCGCAGGAGTGCTCAGACAAAATGGGACAGGTTACGGAGGAAGCGAAGGAGGGGGCTGCTGTTGCTTTTGTACAGCGTCAGACCTACTTGACCTCCCAAGCACAACTGAGGTTATGATGAAGAATTTCTGCCAACAAGTTAGGCTCCTAAAAGCATTCCAGCTGAAAATTAGTTGGACTGTACAAAAGAAGCCCCCCCCCACACCTTTAGCAATAACAAAACACATACTGGCTGTGCTTTCCCAACAGTGAAAAAATAGGCTAACTCCATTCAAGCAAACAAAGGTAGCCTCTAACTTAATACCCGTGTGAGTTCAGGGTACAGGCCCATGTTTTTCAAGAACAACAAATAAAGGGAACAGGATCTTCAAATAAACTTCACTAAAGGGCATTATGATAGCAAATGTAATCTCTATTAAAAAGGAAGTCTGAAACAGAAAAGTACAGGAGTGGCTTCTTACTAATAAGATTGTGTTGGCTTGCTGCATTGAAAAAAATGCCAAATGCATTTGGCTTTGAAAAAAATGCCAAAAAATTGCAAATAGATTCTCGCACATCATCTCCGAAAATTGAAAGTGCAGACATTGCCCATGAATATCACTCTACTTACTCTTCTCTTGATAGATGTTAGTGCCTGTACTGTAAGCATAACTAGAGAACCGTAAGTTGGGAAAAGAAGTTGGATCTGTATTTAAAATTAGTGAAGATTACAGAATTTCTTCTCCTCTATGGAGGTGACTCATCTTTAACAAATGATATTTCACCATAACACAAAACATTCAGAAAGTCATTACTGTAACACTTCGAGTTGTTTTTTAATTGGCAAAAATCAGCTGACACTTGACACTGCATGCATACCTCACATACAGAACAGGCACACATTTTTACCAAACAAAACATATTGCTCATCAAACATGTTATGATTAACCATCATAATTTCTGGATCAGCTGTCTCAGACCACAGAAAAGAGGAACAATGTTGTTTTGTCATTACTTTAAGCAGCCAGAAGAAATGCAGACATGCCTCCCCAAAATATCATCTTGAACGAACTATTCTGAAACCTCCATTAGGATGACAAAATTAATTACACCTCCCCTCCCCTTCTTGGACAGAATGCAGAGATCTGTGATTTAGGAGTGATACAGTGCTATCAACCAATTCTGCATCACTACATATCTCATCCGAGCCCACAAATGTACATCATCTCCACTAGAATGACATGCTGGGACTGAGAGATAAACTGAGTTTTCAAAATCCATGGCTGTTTCCTGCATTGGACAATATCAGGTTTCCTGCATGGTTGCCATCTTTCAGCTTTGGTTTCCTGTACTCCTCTCAGACCATCTTTTGGTACTGCACCTTGACTTCCTATAATTCAAGTCTCTGAATCAGGTAACTCAGAAGGTGCTGATCTGATACACTCTTGAGGCTGTTACACTTGGTTCAGCTAAATGAGGTTACCTTCCCTGCCCACCTTCAGTGAATAAAAGCCTAATTTACAGCTACAAAGAGGACATAGCTTTAATTGATGCCAGATGAATAAAACCCTTAAGCCTGTCAAGGAAAAAAACAAAACAAAATTAAAAAAACCAACAACACTTGAACAACATGCAAAAAGGCAAGATAACACGAAAAAGATCAGATAGAGAGGCTCTACTTCTAGATGGTACTTCACAGTCATTCTAACTTTTTTGTATCATCTTAAGTCTTACTGGCCAAAAGCTACGTATCCCCAGCTGCCTCCTTTGCCAAACAATCGCTGCTTATAAGCACTGCTTTGCTCAGCACAAACAAAAGCATGGCCCTGCCAAGGCAGCCTACAAGGCAAAATGACAAAGGGGTTCCAGGCAAGGGCAACAGTAAAGCTGTGCCCCAACCTGGCTGTTTTCTTCTTACCTCTTTACAAACCAGTGGCATACGAGACAGCGTTACAGCCTAGGAAAGGCAGTATTTATCCCAGTCCCTTTGACAGATTTCCATATAAGACTGGAATTTTACAGCTGGTACAAGAGAAACGCCAACAGAGCAGGTGATTTGTCTAGAACTACAAAGGCTAAGCTCCACTGATTGTTTCCACTGACATGCCATAATATTCAAGTTATCAGCTCTTCCACTGACCTTTCCGCAAAGTCATGGATCACTTGATCTACCTAACACTTGGTTTCTTCATCTGTAAAGTTAGTATAATAATATTGCTCACTCCACAAGCAACCTCTGGTGGTTTCCACTGAGGTGCTTCAGGTACTGTCTCACCTAAGACTGCTTGGTCTGGGGTAGGAGGCACCKGCAGATCGCATACGTAACACTACTCCCTGCATTCTACAGCATTTTCTTGTCTGAAATTATGTCCCACAACTTCATTCTATGTTCTTGAACCAAAGGGTTATGGTTCCATGTAGCTACACTCAAAATATTTTCATTACTCACTTTAACCTGCAAAAGGCTCACTATTTCTGTAACTTGTATAGATGGGATCCTTAGTAGTAACACAAGACGAATGGCTACTAAGGCCACATTTTTAAAAAATCTGATTTTCTCTTAGAAAGGGAAAAAATGATTCTACACTATAAGCATGAATGTTCAGTTACCCACCACAGACTCCTGGTAGTTGTTTCTCCCCTCCTGAATAACCTCTTCTTGGTCTATACAAGAACATTTATGAATACACTTTCTAGCACATAAGGAAATACATGTGAAAGGCAGAAAAATGCTTTAAATTCATGCTGCTAAAAAAAAAAGAAGAGAAGAGACCTTACTGTTATCACTTCTTTTATTATAGCGGCTGCTAGGAACTACTGCAGAAATTTTGATCTTCTTTTGTAAGTTACAGAACACTAGATCTTCTTCCTAGCAGGAAGATACTACTGCTTTTGATTCCTTCTATTATTTTAGGTAAAGCCTTCACCATCTCTAATATATGTCACTTTGAATGGCAGCTGTACAGATCCACTTAAACAAATGATATTCTTTGGCTTAAGACTATTCTGAACAATTTAACAGTGATCTTTTAAAAGAGGAACACTGAAACTTCCCTTGAAACATACTTTAAAGTGATAAAAAAAAAATTCTAAAAATCCCAGGATATGCCAACACGATTTCATAAGTGTATGCAGGTAACAGTAACTGTGAAATATTAGTCTCAGCAGACTGGCACAGGGCAGCAAATCATACCATGGCAATGAAGATTAGAAGTTCCCGGTCTCCGTGAAATTTTTGTAATTTGATCCAAAGGCTAATGTCCGTATTACTTCTCAGCAACAGTTAGTTTCAAAAAAATCTGTGCACAAGCATAGCACTTCATCTCTTCACATTCTTTTGTTCACCACTGCTTAAAAAGGAGAAGTCATGTGCCAAGTCACTGTCCTTTCACCTCAGGACTCTCCTGTTCCTTTCTCACACAGTGTATCTTGATTGGTGTTTCAGGAAATATCTTGTTTTGTATCAGGGACCAGCTTGCTGAATCTTGAAGGAGCTCAGTACACGCTGTACTATGACAAACACATTTGCAGAATGAGCTGCATAAGATATGTGAAACTTTACCAAATGACCCGCCAAAGCATATTGACTTAAGCTAAATTGATTTAAGTGGTTATCATGTCTACCGTGCATATTCACCTCTAACTTCTGCCCTCTCTTTCTGTTCCAGGATGTGTTTTGCTTGCAAATGTAGATAACCTCCTGCACCCTGCGTCAACTTGCTCAGAGTTACAATGAGTTAAAGCTGTGTTTCCATATCAGGCAAAAGGTGCAGGGGGAAAAAAAAAGAAAAAAAGAAAACAAGAAAACAAGAGGAGGAGGAAATTTCCACAGAAAATGATGCTGCCCATTGCTGTTCTCCTGCTTTACAGCTTTTCTAAACAACAGCAACAAGTTTCTTGCTCTTTTTCCACCCAGAAATACTCTTTTCCTACTGTTTCCTCTTCAGGTTTCTGTAGCTCAGAAAAGGGACCTTCTCTTCCCTCAGTAGGTGTGTCAATGTAGTTYGAGAAGTATCATAAAATTAATTATTCCTTTCAAACTTTGTTGACAGTGTGCACATTTGAATGACTTGAATGCACGTTTTACTCTTCAACTCTGCAGCTTTGTTTGGCTCTCTCACCTGACATCCTTCTACAGAAAGCAGGATAAAGGGTGTCTTTGCATCCACCATCTATTACTATAGCAATGAATATAGGAATAAAATTTAGTAATAGTACTAAATAATCGATCAAATAGCATGAATATGAAATTACATTGACAGAGTAAGTAAAAAAATTGCCATTAAGAGCATGGAAGGCAAGAATCTATATCTGATGCCACAGAAAATAATATGAGTACTGACTGGGTTGCAACACTGTTTATAGACATCCTTGCAAAGGAAAGGGAACACAACTATTCAGCATCACTTTATACCCAATACCAACAAGTTACACCCTTTATTACAGCATATGCAACACTAGTCTCCATTGTCACAAGGAAGAACAGTTATATAAAACATGCCTCCACCCAAAGCCTTCCGGTCTTTCACTGCTAGTCTCTGGACAGATTACTTTGAAGAGCAACAGAGCTTTAGCACTCTTGGCCATGYCCATGAAGTGTTTCCAAATGAATAAAATCACCATGAAAATGGGTTTGTGAAGTTTTACTGAGAGGCAGTGGCAGTCTCAAAGGGGATTGCTGGAAGGCAGGCACAACACCACTTAGTGAAAGCTGACACAGAGCAGCATCCAGTGCTCCACCGCTCTGTACCAATGACTGGGGACAAGAACAGAAGACCGCAGGATCTCCAGAGGATTCAAAGCACAAAACAGCACATTCACTGTATTCACACTTTCTTTCCTGTAGTGACTAGACAATCACCCACTTGGAAGCAGCCTCTGCTGGTAAACTCATACATTTTAAGTCCAATTTCACTGTCTAGAAAAATAGATTTTATTAAAATTCCCTAACATACTGAAAGATTCAGACATGATGATGGGAAATCTCTACCTTGCAAATATTGCAGAAAATATTCAATAAAACATGCTTGATGGTCTCAGCCCTTTCCCAGTGGCAAGAGTTCATATTACAAAAGTTACAATCAGCTCTAAGGAACTGCCCAATCTCTTTCAGTCTCAGAAGAAAGATCAATGACAGACTGAAGAAGTAAAGAAACTGATCTACTCTCTCACTTCTGCAGAAGCAATCAAGATCCTCACGGGAAATGAGATGAAGCTTTCCATGCTACTATCACACTATCACATCACACAGGAGGCAAAAATTATTTTTCAGATGAAAGACAGGCAGTAACTACACAGACTAAAGGATGCTTAGCTAAATAATACCCCATCCCCAAAACTCAGAACACACATTTGCCCAAACTGCTGCTGGAAATCAATCCACATTCAGGGACATTTCTCCATCAAATCCCTGTCCCTGTGGATGAAAGAACTAGTCATTTCTTAGCAATAAACAGTGGAAAATTTATTTTGTTATTAAAATCCAGTTCTTTGCAGATATTGATTAAAAGATCAGATCTTTCTTTCACAAATGCAAGCTGAGTTAATCTAACTAATCAGCATCAATTTCTAACAAGATGATTTTTGCTTGCAGAACTTCCATATTGGTGAATGCACTGTTTGAGCAAAAACATTTCCAAAGTTATTATTTTAAAAAAAGATATGTTTTCTACCTGACACAACAGACAGTAATGAAAATGGCTAAACAAAATCTCAGTAAGACTTAAAAGGGAGGGAAGGAAAAATGCAACAAGAAGAATTCAGTATTTTAAATACCTCACTTCAACAATCTTCAACAAATGACTTGTTCGTAATAAATAAACTGGTGACTACAATGGAGTACTAAAGTGGGCGGCCAGAAAAACAGAATCTGCTGGTTCTAATTGCTCTCTCCTATCCTCACMATTTGGATACACAGGAATTGGATGAGATTTTTGTAATACTCCATTTCCCAAAGCAAGAAGCTGCAACAGCGCTACCAGAGTTGCATTCACAGACTGTCTAGTGCAATGGTGAAGATTTACAAGCATGTGCAAAAGGGATCACAGCAACTTAAGCTAACACAGCTGAGGAACTGAGAGACAGCAGGACAACAGCTTCATGCAAGATCCATGGGCACCAAATTCTCTGCTATCTATCATTCAGTCCCTGGGGCTGCCTGACCTGCTCCACAAAATATCTTGAAAAACCAGGCTAGGAGACCACGAATATGCACTGGATTAGATCACAACAGTGGAGATCCCCTCTTCTGGCTGTTTAAAGACATTCCCTCTTTTATCCCACCCATACCATCTGCTTTCTGGCTTTTTTCAGTCTTTTACAGTCTGAGTGCTTGTGACATCAACAACCAAAAAAAGCAGGACAAACACTTTCACAAGTACAGACCTAAGCCAACCACTGAACATGTCAAAGCAGATACTGTCTTCACTGTTGCTGCTCCAAGTTCAGCATGAAAAAGTTCTGTACAATTTTCTTGGAAGTGATTCAATGTAACCAAGATACACCACAGAATCAGGGATTTTATTGTTGCTTTCTGTTGTCCCATGTAAGTAATACATCTGTTTCTGTGTTTGTATGATGACTGCTTCGATTGCATTTTGTCAACCAAAGCATACTTTCTGCATAATAATATACACGACCACATCTTAGCATCACAAGCACAGCCACCAGCATATTTAGMCATGCATCACCTTGGAAACTGTTTTACTGGGAACTGCAACTCTGGCCAGAGCATTTAGCTTTTACTTAAACCAAACCAAAGCAAATAAAAAATAAAGAACACCACAAGAACTTTAACTTCAACTTGTGCAGCCATCTGAAAAGCATCTACAAAAAAATTCCATCAATATTGTGTCTTACTCTTTACAAAGAGGTTTACTCTTTACATAACTTAATATCTTAATGAGACCCACAAATGACCTTCCCTTTTAAAGTCCTTAATGCAACTTCAGACAAAGTTTGACAGTAGAAAGATTTCCAATTTAGATTCTAGGTTGAAATTCAAGAATAAAAGAGCTAATGTAATGAGATAAAAAAAAAAAAAAAGTGGAAGTCCAAGAGCACACCATAAAGCAAAAAAATGAACTAATCTCTCCTACACTGCTCTCTGCCTCCACCCAATCACACCTGTGCACCTCAAAGTTTTACAAAGGTGCTCCAGAGAATTTTTTAACTTCCTTCAGTTAGAACAGATTAACAGTTTCCACTGCCTCAGTCTTTCACTTTTAGAAGCCTAATACAGATGTTAACCTTCCTTACACAGGGAAAAAAGAGGGGTAAAGTTTCTGTACTAATCTGTCCGGAAAGAAAACTATTTCAACACTAATATTTTTAGATTGGAGAGGATCACTAATATGCCTGCAAAAATGCAAAGATAGGTCAATCCCAAAAAGCAAAAATATTCAGATACAATTGACACAAATATTTGGCAAAGCAGAAATGCATTTCAGGAGAAGATGAGAACACTCTTTTCTCTGCTATCCCATGTGTAGGTGTTATTTGTGCAAAATTTACTTTTTGCACCATTATTTTTTTCTTTTTTTCTGCATCTCATGACTGTTTTTTTCTCACTACAAAGAAGCTATCTCTAGTAGTTTTCTTTTGCAGATGTTAAAAATTACCCTCAAATTCTGTTTGCCACAACACAGTAATCAACAAATGATCTCAAATCCAATTCGTTTGCATTCACAGCATCAGCCTGTGCTTAACAAAATATGACATCAGTCAAACCTTTCTGAATAGGAGCTCTGTGGCTAATCAGGGAAAGATCATTGTTCTTGCCTCAGTGATTAGTACTACAAGACTGCTTCTAAATCTTCCCATGACAGAGTAGATTCAGAGAAGAGTTCAGCAGTGAATGCAAAGAAATGTATGGAGGTGGAGCCTCCTTACCCAAGCTAAACAGTTCATGAACTCTGCAGAGACAATATGGTACTAAACTGTCCCTTCCTTCACACTGTAAGATTAAGACTATCTGCCACCTTATTCATTGACTCCACACTCACTCATTTACAACAATGAAAGAACCATGTACTGGTACTCCCTCGAAGAAATCATCTGCTAACACAGAGAACGCATGGTCAGGAGAGATCCTCYCACCAGGGCAAGAATATAATCCCTGCCCATGCAAAAAAGTGGAAGATCAATCCAGATATATTAAAAAAAAATCCACTATCCAGAGATTTGTAATGCAAGGATTTCAACAGACAGCATGCTATCCTGAAGCATTTGCAGGGAACTCTTTTCCATGTGCCACTGGTTCACCTGTCACTATGTCTCATACCCTTTTTGAAGATGACAGAGGCAGGCTGACCGCCGTTAGCACTGGGTTGCACCACAGGGAAGACAGTTCATTTATTTGCAGTTAAGCTATGCATTTCTATCTTTCTCCTTTACCTACTCTGAAGTTATTTTGCCAGTTTGGCATATCAAAAAGGGATCTTCAAGTGTCTTTCTGTGGCCACTGTGAAAGGTTCTTTGGTGAGTTGATTATTCCTAAAGTCGCAAGCTACTCATTCTCTCTGGAATTGTTTTTGTTTGGGTTTTTCTGTTTGATTTGGCAAAACGAGAGCCTGATTCTGTGCCTATGAAGTTCAAAGGCATTTGCTGATGACCTCAATGGCAGGCAAGGAAGGCAGCAGGCCTCCCACTTCCCCTAAGCATTTGCTCCAGATTCAACCCTGCTCCCCTGCTGAAACCACGAGAGCCCTGACTCCACTCCTTGCAACATGTATCCCTACAGTTTGCTGTGATTGGCTATTTATGGCAAAAGCTATTCAAAGAGATGGCAGGGGGATGTCATTACAGTGCTAATGGAAGCAGAAGGAATTTTCATTTGGCCCATCATGACACTTTACAGATTAATGGAAATGACCAAGAACATCTTGAAGGGAAAAATAAAAACATCTTCCCTCCTCTATGTTAGTGCCAGCAAGAAGCTCATTTAAAAGATCTTTTCTAAGACACATAAACATCCCATTATGAAGAKAGGAAACTAAACAATGCTACATCTGATTAAAGAAAAGATTTTTCTTGGTCTTTCTAGTTTTCTGTGTCTAAAACAATTAAGCCTTTTCCTCAGGGTATTCAAGGGGATTTGTATCCTCACTATTCTGACTTCTGCCATCAGAAGCAAACACCACATTTTTACTAATAAACAGACATTTTTACATTTTGAAAGTACAAACCCTCAGCATTTGGCTTAATAATGTGGAAATCATAAATGCACTTTCCCTAAATCATGACAATTACAGCACAAACCTGACTGTCATCACCTGCACGCTAATCCACAAGGTAGGCAGCAGCCAAGTTGCTCTGTATACAGTTTAGACTAACTCCAAGAATCAAGACAGACACATCATTTTCTATTCAAATTTGGCCATTTTTGCCAAGAGTGCCATCACCCTGCTTGTCCACAATAGTATGAGGCTCCTTTCCACCAGCTGACACTGAACATAGAACACATTTTCTCTCTCTGCTACACACTGAAGGATAGGAAATGTTACTTATCATCAGATGAAACTTTCACTTAGTTTGTTTAGGTGTCCCTTTTAAGAACCCTTTTCGTATTTCTCTGACCTTAGTCAGTTTGCACCATCAACAAATTCAGTTCTCTCACTTGCTGAACCTCCTTTCTCAATTATTTCTGTACTAAAATGCAGGTGGCCAAGCCCAGAATATTGCACGGGCATCTGCTCTTCTGTTGTCCACAAGGAAACAATGGACTAGTTTACCTACCTCTTGGACAGTATTTTGTTGCTTTTTTTTTTTTAAATCCAAAGTGATACTTCACTTTTTTTCAAAACTTCCTTCTTCTCTGAAAAGCTTCTTCTGAGCTTTATCAAGGGCACTCTCAAGAGTTCAAAAAATTCTGCACAGCTTCCTCAGTTTTCTCATTTTCTTGAAAGTCTCCCTTAAAAGCCCGAAAGGTTGCCTTCCCATTACCATCCAGAACCTCTAGTCTTACTTCAATTGTTACCTATCAGTAACGCAGCTTCTCCTAATGACTTCCATTACTGCTTGCAAGTTAAAGACTGCTTAGAGAACAATCTCTGCTCCACCACTCTGCCAGGTAGTAGTACCTCTACCCAATGCCACTTCAGGGATTAGTGACCACCTGCCTTAATGAAAAGGGTGGTGGCTGGTACCTGCATGTTTCTTCAGTTATGTGAGGAGCTTCTTCTCTAGAAATGATCCATTTGCCATAAGACAAAAACAAACAAACAAAAACCAACTGCTTTAAAGCATGTGTACTTGTCGCAGAAATTCTCAAGACAGCATCAGCTGCAAGGAGCAATTGCAGTCACAGCAGGTTAGAGCTGAGTTGTTTGAATTAGTGAGTGCTGGAGCAATAAGACATCCCTGAAAGTGATTTTTCAATTTCTCTGTTTCAAATACAAGCAACTTGGACTAGGAAAACTCAGAGACTTTTTTTTTTAATTCATGCTATCATCTAATTTCAACATGATCTCATAATTCTAAAATAAACTTAAAGAAGGAACCACCAGAAAAAAAAGAGAAAAATACAAGTAGACCAGGGAAAATAATGACAATACAGGAAAAATAATGACAACCTGCTCCGGATTGTGTAAACAAGTAACTGTGTGGATGGTCTCTCACAGCACAACCACAAGGAAGCTGTGGTCATATGACAATGTTTTTCATAATCTGCACTTCCATGGTAATGACTTCTAAAGCACCAAATGCCTCTAAAATAAGCCATTTCAAAATAATTTCTGAAACTGTTTTAAAATGCTTTATTTTTACCGATAAACTCTAACTGTGAAGAATTTAACTAGAGGAAGAGAAAAATTCAAAGTCACCATGGATAGCTCATTGTTTAAGATGCACCATTAACTGTCAGCAGCATCACTGTTTTGTGTGTGCATGTGTGCGCGTGTGTGTGTTTATAAAGCTTCACATTGCCACCTTGATCTCAGGGAACACATATGAAGTATTGCACATAAACATGTGCAACACCACAGCCACAGGAGAAAGCAAATAAGGTGCATGTTTTTGTCCTCCTCCATAATAAAGAACAAAACAAACAAAAACAAACAAGGAGCTGCTCATTGAAACTTTTCTGAACATTCAGATCACAAGCAGAAACAGTTCCCTCACAACACAGAGCCAACATGTGGGGGCATGGCCTCACGCAGATATTTAGAAGAATTTAACTCCTAGAGAGTTCTCACCACTAATTCACTTAACAATCAATGTCATTAAAGCAAACAATAGTAGGCAAAGTCACTTTTATCAAGGTGTTAAATCACCATGTGGGATATCAGGATGTTTTTCTCCAGCTCTCTATCACTCCTCAGCTGGAAAAGCAGCATGAAGTGCTCATTATAACAACTTACAAACAGACTTTTAATATAAATTTCCAAGAAAAGAAAAAAGGCATCCTCCCACCCCTGACAGTGACGCAATTCAACATTTTCATGGATCAACAATAGAGGATCCATTTGTTAACCCAACCTGACACTACCCAAATTTTGTTAAGAACGCAAAAAAGTAGTATGCTGGCATTCTTCTGAAACAATTTTTTACTTAAACATTCAGGCTATATCCTTTCCATTAGATAAAAAACATCTGGATGATAACAGAATGTCACAATTCTCTAAACAGCTTTGAGGGGTGTCAGAGTCAAACTAAATACTTCCCCCCCAATCCCCAAAACAGCTGTTCAGTCTTCAGATAGAACAAACCACCACAAAATACAATAATCTGGAAATGCTGAAGCCAAGGAAGTCCACAATTAAACATGCCAAACCCCAAACCCCAAATTACAAATGTACCATCTTAATATAGATTTACATGGACCCTGACCAACGGTGTGCAAACAGGAGTTTAAGTTTATCTGAAATAGAAACTTGCCAACCGCTCCCCACCAAAAAGTACATTAGAGGCTGTAAAGAATCAGCGTAGCATGGTTCAGGCCAGCACCAATGCAGACACAGTAACTGTTTATCAACTTCTCAAAACAAACTAGAAATAACAGTCATGCTGCTTCAGAAATATTTTTATAACATCTGTATCAATCCAGTTAACTGTTCATTGGGCAATATCTACAGTACTATATTTTGAATAGTGAAGCTGAATGAATTTTGCCAAGAATTAAGAATTGATAATGAAGAAGAATTATCTTAATGACTGGGTTTAAATTCCCTATTCTCACGTCACTAGTTTTTCCCAAGGCCACAAACAAACTTATCTGATGGACAGCAGTGACCCAGAAATAAGATCTTACCTTTGATCTTGCCACAATAGAAGAACAACAAACCCAGTAGCTCAAGACAACAAAAATCCTGATGTTGACAAATGAAACATAATTACTTCATGCCCACCATGCAAGTCGCTGGTGTACTCGTGATAATATACCCAGAATTTACGAGTCCTTGAAAAAAAAAAAATCAGGGCTGGCTACTAAAATTAATTTCTTAGTAGAGATCAAAAGGATTTATTGTTAAGAATGGGGAAAGAGAAGAGGATGGAGAGGTGACAATGATTTATCCCTCTTGTTCACACTACTTCCCTCAGTGTCTACAGTACCCCAACTCAACCAATTGCAGTTTTAAACAAACTTTTAGAGATGATTAGGAAACAATATACTTCCACAATATCCTGGGAGCAGAAATTGTCAGAAATATTTACTAGGGAACTGGAGGAGGAGTATTTGGTTTTGGCCTCAGGTAGTTCATGCTGATCGTTCCATGAATTCAAGATTTATAAATGCAAATCAGTTCCGAACCATTCCCTGAACAGAGAACAGTGAAGGAAAAGCCAAAATCTCATCACCTTTCCCTCTGACCGCTTCCCCCCTCAGTTATCAAGTGAAGTTTAATACAATTTAGGCTGTTGCATACCTGAATAAAGGGGTAGACACAAAGGATTAGCATGCTATTTAACTAATTCATTTTACGAATTGACTTGGATTAACTCTGGGTTCCATTTAGTAGACAAGTTCTCAAGTGCATTCAAGAGGCCACATGGATTAAGTAGGTTGTTGTAAATTCACACCTTACTTTAGTGATTACTTAACTTCTCTTACTAGGTCCTCAGCACACAGACCATCCAATAGAAACAAGAAATACTTTGGTCAGAATATTTGGGAGATACCAAGAATTCAAGAGGAAAATCGAAAGCCTAGAGGCAGAATGCAGTCAATGTAAAAACAAAACAAAAAACATTTTTAACATTTGTATACTGAGAGAAGTTAATCTCCATTCAATGCATCTTCCTTTGTAAGCACTATCAGTTCTTTGTGTTTTACACTGAGATACACTCCTTTCGCACACCTTTTAAAGAGCAAGAGAGGAGAAAAAACAATTTTAACAATGAAAAATGCAACTGAACAGCAATCTTGATTATCATGATAAAAAAAAAAAAAAAAAATTACCTAGTAGTTAGCCCCAAACTCTCCCCTCAGAACTCACTGCATATTGGCATGGGTACAAACACTTAAATGAATACACACTTCAAAGCCTTGTTAAGACAATTCTCAACAAAAGCATAAACCACAGAGCATTACTAGGGAACCACTAATACCCTTTTTTAAGATAATACAAACAAACTAGGAAGTCCAAGGCATTCAGGCCACAATAGCAGAGTGTACTGAAATCCACCCACAAACTGAAGATTTTAGGCATCCCACAGTCACAACCCACCGTTTCCATGACACCAAAGCTAAGGGCCCATGCAGAGCTCCTCTGACCCCTGACAAAACTCCACTGAGGAGAGCTGGGTCTAATTTACAGTCCCAACCATTACTGAGTGGCCTTTCGTCGGTTAGCCAATCTTATGCAAACATGCATCACAGTACGCTGGCTTAATTGACACCGTTTTGGAGAAACCCCACGCTGGCGAGCTGGCTGGGCTCTGCGTAAGGCAAGTGTTGCATCCTGTCCGGCCGGAGCGCTGCAGCAGCCTGGCTTCCAGAGATGCTCCCACTGAGCTGGAGAGGCAACACCACCAGCCCGGAGATGGGAAGAAATCTTTGTCGTGGTATGGCCACACTGGCATCTCCCTCTAGTGGAGACGCAGCTTATTCCTGCAAGAGTCCCTTCTGCAGAGCCACAGGCGGGGGGAGAATTTAACCAGACCATAAACTGAACTGGCAGGAGGAGGTACCGGGCACAGGCAGACTTSTGGCACAACTGTGCGAGTCATACGCAAGGCAGTCTCACATTTGAGCCGGCTAGTGACTGAGAACCGCCACCTCATCCTGGCAGCTCCAAGGAAAGATGTTATTTTCTCCCTCTGCCTTTCCATGTGTCTGCTGATGCTGAAGCAAGTGGGAGCAGGGTGTGTTTCAACACCAAAGCCTCTCCCACCGTTTTGTGCCACTCTCCTGAAGCACAAAGCAATGACCTTCCCAGAACAATCATACTGAGAGTCCCTCTGTATAATCTTCATGGAGTATTAAGAAGAATTCAGGCAAGAATAGGGGTGAAAAAGTGGTAACTAAGTCTCAATGAGAACTTTGTCAATAAGGGCTGGAGAATGGGTTTCTGTTCACCAGAAACTTCATGGAGGACATACTGAGGACAGAAACATGCTGGATTGTGGCAGAAGTGTTTGTTAAAGTATACTACTTTTACGGCATTTCTGCATTCTGTACAATCATGTAATTCCTTCCCGTCATCAGGTTGTCATCAACTTGCACTTCTCTGTCTGAATATTTTCCTTTAAACTAAATCTCTTATGGTTCTTTGGTTTGTGAAGGTTAAGAAATGCAAACAGGGAACAGAAACGTACGGTACTTCTAGGAGAACCAGACAGTAAACTATGTCTTTTCTATCAATTGTTTGCAAAAAAGCAACAGTTTATACAGACCAATTTTAAGCCTGTTCACTAATTAGTAGATTTGCTTTGATCACAGTAATATCCTGAAGTCTCAGTGAGCTTCCAGTCTCAGTTGCATGGGGCATTTGAAATAGGATGCCACAGCTGCTGTAACAAGAAGCTGAAAAACTAAGGCAGCAAACAGATTAGTTTGGAAAAGTCTTATCTAGTTTGTATGCTTTTTGTAAGGGGAAATGGAACTGTTCTGAGGTGAAAATTTTATCAGTTCCATCCAAAACTTTAAGAAAGAACAAAACGAAACCAACACGTTGCCTTCCACTTCACGGCAGCTCTCGAAGCCCTGCTCAGAAACCACACTCAGGGCAGATCAGAGGCAACCTGGATAATGTCTGCAGTGCTGCTTCCTGTGCCTGCAAGTGAAAGCAGAGACCATTGATCTGGGTAGACATTTATAAAGATATCTTTCAAGTGCAACAGTTGCATTTAAGATGGTATTCCTCAAACACTGGATACCTGTCCAGACATCAATTTTTGTGAAGTTAGTTAGCCTGTCCCACCCTATCGCAACAGCCGAGGAGGATGACCAGTGAATTCTAGTTTTATCGACAGAGCACAGACAGTATTAGTGCACTGGCCTTGTGTCCTCAGAGTATAGCAGTAAGCAGGAGAATTTTTCAAATTTTATTTTATCATCATTCTGAACTTGACATATGGATAGAAAGAGATGAACATCCCAAACAATCCATCAGACAAAACCAAACCTCCAATCTTTGACAGAATTTAACAACTACTTTGATCGCAAACACCTGTTTAAATTTGACTCCCATCCACAACTGGTCCTAGGCTTTATCACAGCACGAAAGACATTGTGCTCTTAGTACCTTAGTCTAATTCTTCTTAACAAGATAGGAATGCCCTGGGACATTCTTGGCATGGGCCCAGACAACTTGCAAGCTCTTCCATTATATCAATAATTTACTGAAAACATGTGAAGCAAGCTCTCCAGTAGACCTGTGTACACATCTGTAAAGATATCTTATAAGTGCAAAAGTCACATTCAACATGGTACTAATATGATATTTACTATGCAACATTCTCCTCTGGGATTTACGGGCTATCAGTCTGATCTATTCTGGCCTATTGTACATTCCCCTACCAATTTCCCAAAAACTTTTGTACTTCAATAGTTAGTGTTGTGTTTAAACCTACCAGGCAACTATAGTAATGTACTACAAAGTTTAATCCTATAAACCTAACCTGAGGCAAAGTAGCCAAATTGTTCTTTTACATCCTACATTACAGCTTCATTACCACATCAAAGCAACACCTTTCCATTCACCGCAGCTCATCTCAGGACTGTATATAACTTGTAAAACTATCGTCCCAAACTCTCTAGCGAATTACTGACTACATTCCTGTCACAATAAGCACAGAAACAGCAGCTACTGTGCACAATTTACTTCTGCTAGCCAGATTGTCAATAAAAGTGGTCACAACAGTCTGCATAGAAAAGCAAATACAAAAGCCAACCTTTGCTTCTACCTCACATTTGGATATAAGTAACTGTGGAAACGATTAGTGAAATAACACAGAAATTTTAAAGGTGTAAGGACCTGAGAAGGACCTTACATTAGGGATGAACATTAATGGACTGGAAAAAACACAGCTACAGCAATGAACAGACCCCATTAAATAAGTCAGCAACCACCTGATGGAGCTTTGGCAGCTGGAAGAATAGTCTGTCCTAACCATGTGAAATACTGCCATGGTCCCAGCACAAGGAAGCTCATCCTAGGGGAAAAAATCACTTCTTCCTGGCACAGCCATTCATTTGAGTGCTTTAACCTACACCCCTCCGTATTGAGGTCTCCTGTCTTGAGCAAGTTTATCAGAGCATCAGCAGCCTTAGGTGACACAGAGACTTGCAATATTGCTTCTTTCCCACAAAGTACAAGAAGATATGCATGTGCTCACCACTCACAAGGGGCTATGAGTTGAAGGCCACAGCAACTATTGTGCAAGCTGTGACTCGGCTGCCAGGACCAGTTCTTTGGCCTTGCCCACTGCAACTCCTGACTGGAGGCCAGTTCAGAAACAAGCAGCAAACAAACTTTAGCTCTCTTCTATATTAGCATCTGCAGGCTAGCTAGGGACTGGAGAGAAAGGGGGAAGGTGCTTAAACACTTCAAACATTGCACGTCCCGAATGTTGCCCCTGGTACACTCGTTAAAGAAAGGGCAACATCTCAAGAGCTTCAGGACGCAATGCAGCAGATCCAACATCCATTACAGCTCAAAACTAGATTCCAMTACCAGTTACTACACATACAGCAAAATTTAGTGGCTACGTCTAGATCTTGATCAACATCTCATTTTAACAAATGAAACCAACACTGACTGAGCTTGTAAGGTAGGAAGCKATTTCTCCCTGGGAGGTCAGTAGTCTTTCTCCTCTCCTGTAAACTTGATCAGAAGTATAACCACATAATAAATGGATGTGACCTGTACAGTACTTTCTCTACTTTTCAGATATCAGTATGTTCTTGCTGAGGTTCACCTTAAGCTCAGTGCTACTAAAGAATCATCCACCTATATGAGGAAGATACAAACTTTTCAATGTAGTAAACATTTAATACTCATCTGACACTTTGTCACAGGGTTGTAGCCTACTTTTTCATGAAAAAAAAGGATACTGCTTTAAATAAATATATTTTTTCCCATCCAGACTAAAACAAAAATCATCCTCAAATGGCCACAAAACTTCTGAGGAAAGTCTCTTCAAACTGCTCCCATAAATAATCTGCCAGCACCATTTCGTTTTTGACATACACTCCCTAAGAAGAGGGGGAGGAGGGATGGAGAGGGGCTTACAATGAAAAACAGTATGCATTTCCTTTGCCAGACTTTTACCACTCTTAAAATCTCTAGCATTTTGTACAGAAAGACTTTGCCTTTGATGTCAATCCAGTTCTTTTTTGCTTGCTTCTGCAAGCACTACAATATGCAATACATCTTCTAGCAGGCAAAGAAATGACAGTGTTACTAGAGAGTGCCTGTGAAATTCACCCTAGTCAGAGGGGCACTGAGCACTTAAATTCCTTAAGAAAAGAGTAAATGGTTTGTAGGCCTCATATTGGTCTAGTAGAGAGAGTTAAACTTCATCATATATGATTATTGAACTCATCAGCACTTTTCCCAGTGGTTTCAAAAATTCACTCTAGGAGCATTTTGCCTGTTATTTTCAGTCAGAAGTAAAAGCAGAAAGAAAATATTAGACTTGCATACTTGGCACTTTTGGATTTTTAAAGAGAAGGTGAAAGCACCCCACAATTTTATCTAGAGGATGCCACACGGAAACTAGAAAAAAAAAAAAGATCCAATGCTTGCCAGGGTAAAGTAATATGAAATAAAAAAATAGGTTGCCACAAAACTGTAATGCAGTTCTTGCTGATAAAGTACCTGTGACCAAAAAAAACAGTTCCTCCAAATACAAATGCAGTCTTGCATTTTTGCACAGAACTGGAAACATTTCTCAGGCCATTGATTTATGCTATTTACAATCACCTCTGCAGCATATCGTGCTAGAACCCACAGCTGAGAAACAGCAAGGGGCAATGCTTAGCCTGTATTTCCCCACTAGAAATTGCAGCCAGGTAACCTGCCAACTCCTGACAATGAWCTTCAACACTTTTTAAAACAAAAAACCTTCCACATGTCCCAGCCCAGGACACTGATCAGGGCATTCCCCCCAGGAGCGGCCTGAGCAGATTTGGGAGCGGCAGGGACACGGTATCCCCACCAGATGCCTGTGCACATGGTGGTGCTGCTGGGGAAGGGGCACACGTGTCAGCCATTCAAACCCTTACCCAGAATTGTTTAACCAGAGCAGCCACACAAATCTACAGCTAATGTTTTCACATGTCAGAAGCAGAGGAAGAACATTTGTTTTCTTTTAAAGAAGAAATTTTTCTTTACCCTGGGGTAAACACATTAGCACTCTCCCATTTAGGTCCACCAGCATAATTGCCTATGTTATGTAGGTCAAGAAGAAGTTGAATCCACTAAGCAGTAAAGGCAGGACACAGAATATGTTTAACAAACCACTCCAGGCTCTGTCTGTCAGGAAATTCTGAAGATTCTGCACTGGTTCGAGCAAGCTGTTGTTCCCTATACAGAAACGCAATGCCTTAGCTACCTCAGAAGGCCCTTCTCAAGAGCTTGTTAGAGAAACGCACTGATCATGGTGTAGCCACATGGGAAAGGGTCACACGYACACTACCCAAACTGGCATCAAATAGACTCTTTTCTTTTTCAGCGTTGAATGTTCTAAAAATGGAAACKATATTTTCAAGAATAAGAAGTGCCAGTTATTTAAAGAAAAACATTAATCCTGGAGTACAATCTTCAGCCAAACAATGACCAAAAGTTTGCAAGCCAAGGACATTGTTAATCAGCATGGGTGTGTGGGAAGAATGACAGGCAGGCAAGAACCAGCACTGGATGACAGAAGAGGAGGTCTGGAAATATGAAGAAAGACGTTTCTCAGAATTCTCCTCTGGCCTCATAAAAAAACCAAAAAAACCAAAATGCCAGACCTGTTTCAGATTTTCACTGTCATTTGCTTTAGTACAGCAATAAAGGAGCAAGAATGTACAGGCAATGCTTCTACCTTTTTTAAAGCAATTAAACTATAAAGATAAATAAAGACAAATAAAATTCAAGGCCCTTGAAATGTAAACAGAACAGCAGCTTTTATTCCCCGAACAGACCTTTCCTCCTTCCTGGGAATAATTTGGTTCTGCCAAAGCAATACACCAGTCTTGGGCCTGACACAAAGTCATTCAAAAATTGAGACAGATTTTACCGTTGACATCAATGGACCATTGATGAAGCCTTAAACTTATAAGATTGCTATAAAGGAAACTCAGAGGAAATATGAAAAGCTTAAGTTCAGCCCTAATGCTGCACCATTGTGGAATGTCACATTTATAGAGAATTGCCTCACAATGCATGGAAAAGTAATGTTCCACACAGTGGAAGCTATGTAGTCACTACCATTTCAAGTCATTACCACCTCAAGTCTTGAGTAGATCTTTCTGGAAAGCAGTGGGGAATTTTCTCCCTTCAAATTATCATTAAAACCTTAGAGTTCAGATGGGTACCTTACCTAAAGTGGATCAACCTTGAAGCAAAGGACAAAAAAAAAAAAAAAAAAAAAGTACATATAGTTGTTTCAGCTACTACAGCTGCCTTTTTTTCTTGGTAACTCCTGCGGTTTTTTACAAACAGATCGTTTACTTTTTGAAGTTTGTCTCTTCATTTCCTTTTCTTTTCGTGCTATTAAAATGCCCAAAAAAGGAATATAACCCACTGTGAAGGAAGAAGCAGTGAAATACACTATATATAAATAAGTAATTCACAAAATAAAGATTACAAAGGGATCAAATATTGTTTCTTCTATCCTCCTTTCAGTAAACAGTTAAGTGCTTCTTTTTCTCTAGTGTTACTTGTTGCAGTTCAAATAACACATTTCCACAAATTTAAGTGTCCCTTAAATTACATGCACTTCCATTTCCAAGAGGGGGGAAAAAACATGTATACAGCAAATTCCACTTTTTTTTTTTTTATGATAGGAAAAGGACAACAGTTTCACAGTATAACCTGTCCCTTCTCTCAAAATCTTCTAAATGTCCTTGGCACCAAGAGCAGCAATGATGAAAGCTCCTCATCCAGTCTTATTACAGACAAAGTTACACTCAGCATTTTGGCACTGACTGTTTTTACCTGTGGCCACGAGAAAAACAAAACTTATACAGCATATGACACTGTTAATAGGCATTTAAAGACAAGTCACCACCTCCAGGTGCTCAGAGCCAGCTCTTCAGATTCCTGAGGGAGGCAGTTCACCTCCAAAGCTCACGGGCAAAACAGCTAGACACTCAAAGGTAAGATGGTGGCAGTCTCCCAAAGACAAAAGCTACTTCAAAGAAACACTAGTCTTGTGGTTTAAACCTTTTGAAACTGGACAAAACAAACTCAGTATGGACAATTAACTTTTCATTAAAGCACTAAATATCACTGCTAAAGTACTGGCTTGTCACAGCAAATATTGACTCTAGCCCCATTTAAGTTCTATATAAGTTTCAGTTTCAGAGAAAAATCTTTCTTCAACACCCTGTTTCTGGTCTCCCCACATGGTTGCACCATGACATCTATTTGAAGATCAAGTTAAAAATTAATTTTATTTTCTCCTCTTACATTTTTTAACTGAGAAGCAATTTATCCTTTTACCAATAACCCAGTTTGGGGCAGTTATTGGTGAAAACTATGTGGTCATAACTATCTTTTCGCATAGTGCTAAGACTACCTGTTACTCAAACACTAAGTTCACATATTAAAGCTGGGTACACAGTCTAGTGTTACTTTAATTCTGCATTTCACATGTTTTGTTTCAAAAGCTGTTTAACCTTTCCTTTCTCAATATTTGTTTTGAAGAGGAGAGGGAAAGAAAGTAGACACCAGTAAGTAGTTTCCTCACTCCAGCCAGCACCATTACCAGCAAGTGCCCAGAACAAAAGCAGCAGCCAAAGGTCTACTAGTGCAATCTGTAATGGGGAACAGTATGAACACCACCAAACTGAGCATGAAAGAGTGCTCCCCGATCCTTAGTTATTTGCAGCTGAAAAGACAGGAAAAAAATCACAATACACATCTACAACTGTGTAAGATGAGATGGTGTCAATATTTGTAAGTGGAGAGCATCTAATTTTGAGTAGTTAACAAAAACAACCGTAAAACACGGGCCCATCGAATTGCCCTGCAAGTCTGGCACACACTAGTTATGGAGAAATGTACGGTATTTCTACAGACAGTGATTTGCAAGTTTCAGTGCAGAACTTCACATACACTTATGCATACAGAGTACCACTTCAGTTCACTGCTGAAACTGCCAGAACATATTATTTTAATGCTACAGTATATCCATGCTAGTACAAGAGTAACAAGCTGCATGGCACGCAGTTCTGGCTGCCAAATTGAAACATGACTCTCAGATCTGAGAATGACTCATTTTAGACCAAACGGTACATACAACACACCAAACCTGACTTAGCATGTACAGACTCTTTCTTTCAAAAGATATAGTTGCAGGAGACTGTAATAGTAAAAGTTTGCAGCCATCCCACTCCCCGAAAACTTAGAGAACACAGGTTGCCTACAGAGGCTCACACAAGCTATTTTGTCCCAAATTTTCAAAAAAATTGTAGCAGCCAAAAAAAAGGGGGGGGGGATGAGATGGAAATCAGAGGAGTTTCTAATTTATTCTTGGACAATTGCAGGAGAAATCAGAAAGGTGTGAGCAGAAAAAGAGTTCTGATTTTCCAGCATTTTTCTAAAATGGTATACAGAAGACTCTTTATACATTTCCTCAGACAGAAGATTTCAGATTCACCATGTGTCTATTTAAAAAGAACATGCAAAAAGGAGCGAGAGGAACAAAGTTGGTCGCTCTGGTTCCACCTCTCTTCACACTTCACTTTACTCTCTGCTTTTGTCTTAAAGCTGCTCTCCTGCTCCCCACCCTCCTCCTCTTTCCCTAATGCTCTCTACCCTTGTGCTTGTCATTCATCCTCTCCTTGTCCTTTACCTTTGCAAACACCGTTTGTAGGTTAATGCCGTTCCCGAACAAGTTCAGCAAACCCTCCGTCTTAGGCACTAAGGAAATCAGGAGAAAGAGGTGGCAACCATTTTTAGCGAGGACTTTTTCCACTGCCTTAATTCGGTACAAATAAATCCAGAGAAACTTCATGGGGAAAAAAAATTGGGGACGGGCCTGAAGCAATCGAACAATGGCAGTACTGTTAGCGTCCTTTAATCGGACAAGTGCCCCTTGCTTATCCCAGGCCCCCTCGGAAGATGTTCGCCCAGCAGGAGCGGCAGAGCTGCGCCCCGAGCCGACGGCTGCGCAGCCTTCCGCGGCGGCGACGCGGAGAAGCGCCGCGCGC